>NC_064573.1:73664773-73967273 GCF_937001465.1 Orcinus orca | reverse complement strand
GGGAGGCGTGGATTCTCTCTGGAATTGTCCTTCTCCTATGATAACAGCTCTCCTCTCTCAGTGGATCACTCACCACAGCGTACAAATACATGAGAGGATATCCAGCCTTGAAAAATCAAAACCAACTCCCTTGACCCACACCCGCCTCCACTCCCCTATTCTTTGGCTCCCATTTACAGCAATATGCTTAAAAGAGTTTATTTTTACTGTTCTGTGTTCTTTCCTCCCATTCTCTCTTGAACCTGCTCCAATCAGTTTTGTATCCTCATCACACCACCAAAACAGCTCTTCCCGAGTTCATCAGGGACTTCCACAGTAGTCAATTCAAGGGCAACTCAGTTTTCTTTTTACTCGACCTTTTAGCAGTATTTAACGTGGCTTCACCCCCTCTGCCATTCTTGAAAAGGTTTTCACTTGGACTTTGGGACACCCATAGGACTTCTCCTGTCACTGGTTGTTCCTGCCCAGCCTGTCTTCCCTACCTCTCAACAGTCACGGGCACCAGGACCTATTTCCAGGACCCTTTCTCTCTATCTGCTCTTACTCCCTTGTTGATCTCATCCTATCTTGTAGCTTGAAACACATCTCTATACAGATAATGCTCAAATTTGCTCCTCAGCCAAAACCTGTCCCTGAAGCTCTAGATGCGTATTGATGTGGGTGGGTGTTTGTATATGCACAGAATATGAGACTTTTCCGGTTGGAAGTCTGATAGTTCCCTCACGCTAGACATGCCCTCTACCAAACTCATGATTTTACTCCAGACCTGCTTCTCCTGCAGGCTTTCCCATTTCAGTTCATGGCATCTGTGTCCTTTCAGTGCTGGCCAAAGACCTTGGTGTCCCTCTCTATTCCTCTTTCTTTCCTTCCCAAATTCCATGTCCAGTCATATGCTGTCTGCTTTATCTTCAGAGTGTCTCCCAAATCCCATTCACCTCTGTAAAGGTACTGTGTGATTTGGGCCCCCTCTCACCCCACTCTAGCCACACCTGGTCTCCTTGCTGACATACAAACACACTGAATGTGCTCCCCCCTCTGGACCTTTGTGCTGGGCTGTCATCGCACAGGTAACCAGATGGCTTGTTCTCACTTATTTTAGGTCTCTGCTCAAATATCACCTTATCAGAAAGACCTTTCTGACAATTCTTTATAAATTATTTTATGTAAAATATAATCCTGTCCCTCCTTATCCCTTTTACCTTGCTTTTTCTTTGTGGCTCTTATTACTGCCAGTTTATTTGCTTATTTATTGACTGTCTCCCTTGCCTAGAATGTCAGCTCCAGGGCAGGGATTTTGTTCTCTTTTATTGACTGCTGTGTCCCCAGCACCTAGAACAATGTGCCTGGCACACAATAGGTGATTACTAGATACTTGTTGAATGAGTGGAAGCATCACAAGAAACTGGAAACATTAGTTGCGTCTGAGGAGGGAACGTAGTGGGGAAGGCATTGCTTTCCACCGTTCATCTTTCTATGTGTTTTAAAAGTTTAAAAAGGGGCTATAAAAAGTTAAATTTTGGGGACTTCCCTGGCAGTCCAGTGGTTAAGACTTCGGCTTCCAATGCAGGGGATCTGGGTTCGATCCCTGGTCGGCGAGCTAAGATCCTACATGCCTTCGTGACCAAAAAACCAAAACATAAAACAGAAGCAATATTGTAACGAATTCAATAAAGACTTTAAAAAAATTAAATTTTTATAAAGTTTTATAAATTTTTATAAGAAGGAGAACTTGGTTATTAACAGCATTGAATTCTGTTCAGAAGTCAAGATTGAGCCTGAAAGAGGTCTTTTGAATGGAGAATATGGAGGCTATTGGTGGTAGCCTTAGCAAGAGCTGTTGGGGAGGGTAAGGGGTGGAAGCCAGATGGAGCTGGCTGAGAAGTGAGGTGGAAAAGATGGTGGTGAAGAATAGATAATTCTCTCCAGACGTTTGCAATGAAAAAAGGAGAGAAATCAGCGGGGAGGTAGTGGAGTAGACTGTGGGGACATGGAAGTATTTTTAACTTTGCTTTTTAAACCTTAAATTATTATGATTATTTCTTTTACATTTTTATTGGAGTATAATTGCTTTACAATGGTGTGTTAGTTTCTGCTTTATAACAAAGTGAATCAGTTATACATATACATATGTTCCCATATCTCTTCCCTCTTGAGTCTCCCTCCCTCCCACCCTCCCTATCCCGCCCCTCCAGGTGGTCACAAAGCACCAAGCTGATCTCCCTGTGCTATGCGGCTGCTTCCCACTAGCTATCTACCTTATGTTTGGTAGTGTATATATGTCCATGCCTCTCTCTCGCTTTGTCACAGCTTACCCTTCCCCTTCCCCATATC
This sequence comes from Orcinus orca, assembly GCF_937001465.1. Lineage (NCBI taxonomy): Eukaryota > Metazoa > Chordata > Mammalia > Artiodactyla > Delphinidae > Orcinus > Orcinus orca. The sequence continues at coordinate 73,964,942 of NC_064573.1, read as the reverse complement.
CTCAACTCCATTCTCTAGTAGGTCTGTGTCTTTATTCCTGTCTTACCCCTAGGATCTTCATGACATTTTTTTTTCTTAAATTCCATACATATGTGTTAGCATATGGTATTTGTCTTTCTCTTTCTGACTTACTTCACTCTGTATGACAGACTCTAGGTCTATCCACCTCATTACAAATAGCTCAATTTCATTTCTTTTTATGGCTGAGTAATATTCCATTGTATATATGTGCCACATCTTCTTTATCCATTCAGTGGATGATGGACACTTAGGTTGTTTCCATCTCCGGGCTATTGTAAATAGAGCTGCAATGAACATTTTGGTACATGACTCTTTTTGAATTATGGTTTTCTCAGGGTATATGCCCAGTAGTGGGATTGCTGGGTCATATGGTAGTTCTATTTGTAGTTTTTTAAGGAACCTCCATACTGTTCTCCATGGTGGCTGTACCAATTCACATTCCCACCAGCAGTGCAAGAGTGTTCCCTTTTCTCCACACCGTCTCCAGCATTTATTGCTTCTAGAGTTTTTGATGATGGCCATTCTGACTGGTGTGAGATGATATCTCATTGTAGTTTTGATTTTCATTTCTCTAATGATTAATGATGTTGAGCATTCTTTCATGTGTTTGTTGGCAGTCTATATATCTTCTTTGGAGAAATGTCTATTTAGGTCTTCTGCCCATTTTTGGATTGGGTTGTTTGTTTTTTTGTTATTGAGCTGCATGAGCTGCTTATAAATTTTGGAGATTAATCCTTTGTCAGTTTCTTCATTTGCAAATATTTTCTCCCATTCTGAGGGTTGTCTTTTGGTCTTGTTTATGGTTTCCTTTGCTGTGCAAAAGCTTTGAAGTTTCATTAGGTCCCATTTGTTTATTTTTGTTTTTATTTCCATTTCTCTAGGAGGTGTGTCAAAAAGGATCTTGCTGTGATTTATGTCATAGAGTGTTCATGTGTTCATAGAAGTCCATCTCCCCCTTCACCTGATGGGTTTATTATTTCCTTTAAATTATGATCTGGCTGACTGAGATGCCCTTCATTCATCCTTCCTGTGTTAATCCAGTGCCTTGTCTGGGTAGCAGGGTAATAAGCCTTTGTTTTCAAGGTGCTTACATTAGAGTGTGGGGAATGAGTAAGAAAGGAAACAACAAGAACAAAATAATTTCAGCAAGTGATAAATGCTGGGGAGAAAATAAAACAGGATAATGCGATACAGAGTGAGGGGGCATGGAAGTGGGGAGCCGCTCCAGTTTGCCTGGCAGATAGGGCCATTCTGAGGAAGGACATTTGAACTGAGACGAGAATGATGAGAAGCAGCCATCCATCCTGCCAGGGAGGGCAACCAACCATCCCCGTTGGCCTGGGCCTGAGAGATTTCTTGGGACATGGGACTTTCAGTGCTAAAACCAGGACAGTCTCGGGCAAACCAGAACTAGTCCAGTCCAGGAAGAGGGATCAGCAAGTACAGGCCTAGCGTACAGGCATTTTGGAGGGGCGACAGAAGGCAGTGCGGCTGAAAGTGTGGTGAGAAAGGGGGAGCAGAGGCAGACCAGCCAGGGAGGTCAGTGGATGTTGGACCCTGTGGACCTTACCAGTAGGTTGGATTTTATTATAAGTGTGTTGGGAAGCTGCTGCAGGGTTTCAAACAGGGAAGGAGATGGTTTTATTTACATTTGTAAATAAATCATTGGCTGGTGTGTGGAGAGTAAAGCATATGGGGCCAAAGTGGAAATGGGGAGACCAGTTGAGAGGCTGGATGGTCATCGGGCTTGAGGTGCTTGGGCCAGGAAGGGAGCCAGAGGGAAGCTTCTCATCGTTACTAACTCTGTGCTGCTTCTTACTCCTCCCAGGCTCTTCCCCTCCTTTCTAAATCAGTAGTAGCTTTTTCATCCCAAAGAGCTTCTTAGCTAAGGACAGAGGTTCCCAGATTTACCACTTGGGCACCAAAGCCCAGTCCTCCTTGCTTCTCACAGGCGCTTTATCAGGTTTTCTTTTCAGTATTTTCGAAGCACTTGAACACAATGATACGATTTTTTTTCTTAAGCTATCTGCTGTCTTTCTCATAGGGCTAGTCTGGGTAATGCTTCTGAATGCCAAGTGATTGCTTTTTATCTGGATGCCTTTGAAGGGTCATATTTGGAGTCGTGCAACAGAACTAGAGCTATACTTGGTAAAGGGTAATCTAGCTGGGGTGTGTGTGTGTGTAAAATGATGTGGTAAGATGTGGACGTGTTAAATTTTAGGCGACAGAAGGCTGCTCCAGTCGAAATGCTGGGGAGTGGGAGGCAGTTGGAGAAGCGGCACTAGATCTCAGTAGCAAGGCTGGGTCTGTATATAGAAACGTGGGAGCCACCTCGGAGAGCTGGTATTGGATTTGGGCCAGGGCACCGATTTGTTTACTCAGCAAAGCTTCAAGTATTTACTGCGTGCCTCTGAGTGCTAGAAATGTTATGGTGAACAAGGCAGGCAGGATCCCGGCTCTCAGGGAGCCAATATTCAGTTGGGGCGGGGAAGGTAGAAGGTCAAACAATCAATGAATTAATGAGTAAAATAATTTCAGAGAATGGTAAATGCTGTGCAGATAAAACTGGGTGATGTGCTCTGGCTTGTGGGGGGTGGGTGGGTGGATGGAGGAGATTCCTCTTTAGATTGGTAATCATAGGAGGCCTCTTTGAGGCAGTGACATTTTACCTGAGACCCGAATGATGGGAAGGAACCAGCCACACATAGGAGGATCTAGGGACAGAGTGTTTCAGGCAGAGGTCTTAGACACCAGAGGCTGGGTCTAACTCTAAGCAAACTCCCATTTAGGTAAGTGGAGATGGGAACCAGCAAATAAGAGGAGAACAGGGAGGGCAGGAACTATCTTGGCTTTGCTCATTAGAAGAGTCCCTTACACATAGGTAAGTGTTCATGTTAAAAAGAAACAAACTGGGATTGTGTTCTACCACTGAGACTGAGGAAGGACAACCTTAAGAGTTCTGGCAACCGTGGCACAACCTACACGGAAGTCAAGAAAAAGGTTGATTTTGGTTCTACGTTACTCTCGGCCCATCAAGAATGTCCACTTGTTAGAGGGAGCTGAGTTAAGTAGCTGCAAAGTGTTAAAAAGCAGAGGGGAGGAAATAGAAACAGGATTTCGAACTCTCTAAGAAACTCATTCCCTTACCATTTGTGAATGTCTTGTAAAAGCCTCCCCCCACCAGGTCCAGCCCTTCCGGGAACCTCGCCTGGCTGTGCTCCTCAATTTGCTCTCTTTCTCTTGCCTCTTCTCTGCTACCACCCTTTCACTTTGTACTTCTTTTTGTTTTTTTATTTGCTTCTGGAAGCCTTGCCGCTTTATACTCCTGTTCTCTCTTATCTCTAGTCCTGCCCACCTTCGCTAGTGGCATCTGTTTCTGAGACTGCAGCCAGATCCAGGAGCCTGGGTCTGGAGGGGGCAGTGGGTACAGAGGCTGCATGAGATACATTTGGGACATTTGATAGTGAGTGGGAGTGGAGAAGAGGGATGGTATTGCAATGGGCCACCAAGGTTTTGTTTAAGATCCCGGAGGCCTGTGAATACCTGACACCAGGAAATCAGAGAGGGAGACCTTGAGCGTGAAGGGGCAGATGGGAGATAACTGAGGGAGCAGTTAGAGAGGAGGCAGAGTGCTTCTTCCTTAAATAACATGAGGTGAAGTGCTTCTTCCTCTGGATTAAGAGGAAAGGAATAGGGCTTCCCTGGTGGTGCAGTGGTTGAGAGTCCGCCTGGTGATGCAGGGGACACCGGTTCGTGCCCCGGTCTGGGAAGATCCCACATGCCGCGGAGCTGCTGGGCCTGTGAGCCATGGCCGCTGGGCCTGTGCGTCCGGAGCCTGTGCTCCGCAACGGGAGAGGCCACAACAGTGGGAGGCCCGCGTACCGCAAAAACAAAAAAGAGGAAAGGAATAAATGAGGCTGGATACAAAGATTCTTGAGTGGGAAGAGAGATGAGTGGGAGCAGCTTACAGTAAGTGGTCTGGATCTTTTTAGCAATAAAGAAAGCCAGGTGGTCTGCTTAAAGCCAAGCTCAAAATTTGGTGAAGGAATTTTGGAATCACCACTCCAGAGATTTTTCTGGGGAATAATCAAGTGATGAAGGAAGAACTGCCAAGTACCAGCAAGGATCCAGTTGAAGCTGGCGTATATTTTTAGCAGACAAAGTCTGCCTTTCTCCACGATTGCTCTGCCAGTACCCAAGCAGCTGGGGCTAGTGTTGACTGCTGTTAATACAGAGTTTGGATTTTAGCCAATTATATTTCAAGAAGACATTATCCTCATAGTTGTACTTAGTGGTAAATCAAGATCTGATTGACTTGTTTTCCTCTCATCTTACTTGTACCTGTCAGAAGTTTGTAATTAGTGAGAGCTGCCTGTGGAATTCAATATAAGGAATTTTAATCAACAGCCTTCCATAGAACCTATTAAACTTAGCTCATTACTTTTAAAATCTGGGCTATTATGAAAAATGAAAGCTCTCAAACTTCTCGTAGCCTTCCTTTTGTTCTCAGTTTCTGTAGAGCAGTTAGGTTTTGGGGTATACACCTACTCAGGTACAATTTTGGGAAATGTTTTTGAGTAACCAGATGACAATAATACACTTCTCAAGTAGAAATTTGCTAAATGAATGGAAACAGATATCATTTAAGGACCTCTTTTTCTTTAAATATTAGGTTGAAAATGGTGTATTTGTAGCCAACCCGCTTCAGGAACGCACAATTCTAATGAGAAAAGAGGGCGAATCTGCAAAAAGCATTAATGAGATGCTTCTGAGCAGACTTTCACGCTACCGAGCCTCGCCATCCGCAACGCTGGCTGCCCTTACCGGCTCCACCATCTCCAACACCCTGAAAGAGGACCAGGCAGGTAGGCTGCCCTTCGCTTTTTCAGCTATATATATTTTTAAGACCTTATTTTTTAGAACAGTTTTAGGTTCGTAGCAAAAGTAAAGGAAGGTGCAGATTTCTCGTCTACCTCCTGCCCCCACACATGCACAGCCTCCCTTATTATCAACATCCCCACCAGAGTGGTCCGTTTGTTACAACTGATGAACCCACCCTGACACATCATAATCACCCAGAGTCCATAGTTCACCTTAGGGTTCACTCTTGGTCTTGTACATTCTGTGGGTTTGGACAAATGCATAATGACATGTGTGCATTATTATGGCATCATATACAGTGCTTTTATTGCCTTAAAAATCCTCTGTGCTCTACCTGTTCATCCCTCCCCACCCCCCAAGCCCTGGCCACCACTGATCTTTTTATTGTCTTCATAGTTTTGCCTTTTCCAGAATGTCATGTAATTGGATTTATACAGAATGTAGCCTTTCATATTGGCTTCTCTCACTTAGTAATATGCCTTTAAGATTCCTCCATGCCTTTTCATGGCTTGGTACATTCAGCTTGTGATTAGTGCATGCTGCCTGTGGAATTCAGGCAATACTTGTATTGAGCATTTACAGTGTGCCGTACAAAGCACTTTGCTTTACGTAGTTCACCGTTTTTAATGTCCTTCCAGTCACTTTTCATTTTTTTTAATTCCAAGCTAATACATACTGTTGGCTGTGGACATGAATTAGCATGAATCTGTAATAATTCAAAGCAGCTCTGTGTTTAATGGTAAATACCTTATCATTACTGTTAGTATAAACTGTTTTCACATTTAGCATCTGCTTCATGAATGTAAAAAACTCATTTAGCATCATCTTCACTAAATACATTCTTTTTTTTTAACATCTTTATTGGAATGTAATTGTTTTACAATGTTGTGTTAGTTTCTGCTGTGTAACAAAGTGAGTCAGCTATATGTATACATATATCCCCATATCCCCTCCCTCTTGCATCTCCCTCCCACCCTCCCTATCCCACCCCTCTAGGTGGTCACAAAACACCGAACTGATCTCCCTGTGCTATGCAGCTGCTTCCCACTAGCTATCTATTTTACGTTTGGTAGTGTATATATGTCAATGCCACTCTCACACTTCGTCCCAGCTTACCCTTCCCCCCTCCCCCGTGTCCTTAAGTCCATTCTCTACATCTGCGTCTTTATTCCTGTCCTGCCCCTAGGTTCATCAGAACCATTTTTTTTTGACTCCATATATATGTGTTAGCATACGGTATTTGTTTTTCTCTTTCTGACTTACTTCACTCTGTATGACAGACTCTAGGTCCACCCACCTCACTACAAATAGTTCAATTTTATTTCTTTTTATGGCCAAGTAATATTCCATTGTATATATGTGCCACATCTTCTTTATCCATTCATCTGTTGCTGGACACTTAGGTTGCTTCCACGTCCTGGCTATTGTAAATAGTGCTGCAATGAATATTGTGGTACATGATTCTTTTTGAATTATGGTTTTCGCAGGGTATATGCCCAGTAGCGGGATTGCTGGGTCATATGGTAGTTCTATTTTTAGTTTTTCTAAATACATTCTTGACCAAGAAAATGAGAGGCAAACCTTCCACAACAGAGGTTGCTTTTTCTGGAATTTGGCATTTAGTGTTTGCACTTTAATATTTGAAAATAGTTACAGAGTTTGAAAGTGAAAACAATATAAAAGGTATATGCAGAGAAATCTTACTCCCGTGTCCTTGTATATTCAGTATTTGCCCCACCCTACCCCCTATAGGTAGCTCTATTTATTAGTTTTTGTTTATCCTGTCAGAGTTTTTTTATGCAAAGAGAAATTAAATTAATTTAGAAAGACAAATTTATGTATTTTTATTGTCCTTCTTTTCTCAATAAAAGGTAGCCTTCTAAACACACTGTTCTGTACTTTTAAAGCAGGAATTCTTCATGGGGATAAGCCTTTCAGAGGTTCATAAATATGCTCTCCCAAAGTTTTAAATAACATATGTATCATCATAATTTTTATCAGATGTTCAAGGCCATTTATGACCCCCCCAAAGTCAAGAACCATTATTCTTGAGGAGTTTTCATATTACATACCAACTACATGAATTTATAACAAATCATGACCTGTAGTAAAAGATCAGGCTAGAAAAAGAGCCATGTATAGAAAAATGAATCTGAATTAATATATGTTTAATGAATTTAATGCAGTTTTATGCTTTAATCCTTTTATATATTGAAATGTTAGGAAGAGAAAATATTTGTGATTAATTCATTGTGAGACTATCAAATTTTAAATACTTATTAGTCCGTATTAGAATTTAAGGATAGTATGTTACTTCCACAGGTCTCCATTGTATCAAATGTAAGTAGGGAATTTATTAATAGTTGTTATAACTTGGGTATGTGGATAATTTGAATTATAGGAAATAGTTTGTAGAGGACAGTCCTATTACCTAAATGAACATTTTCCTGACAAGCTGAAGGCTTGATCTGGGTTTGTCCCTTGGGAGAAAATTGAATACTAGCCTGCACAATAGAAATACTAAAAGGATGTTTGTTACATAAGAAAACATGGGTGATATCAGAAAGTGGACTCAGAAGGCAAGGGTATATTTAGAATCCTGTGAAAACTGGTATCTGTAACTCTAAACATGTGATTTCACTCATACTTTTATGCACATTCTCTATGTATTCATTTAACCTGAGGTTGCTACATAAAAATTCACCAGTTATAGGCTAAGTGAACTTTTGACAATTAATTCAACATTCAGCGGGTCTAGGATTTTTAATTCTGTGATAAACTAATACCTATTACCATGTTAATAAGAGTATGTATATTAAAAACATCTTGGTGAAAACCACGATTGTGTGGTTATGCTCTTTGTGTGGTTATGCTCACAAAGTTGCTAGTTTTTCAGTCGTTGCCCCTTTTGGGTTTCTTACTTATGGAAATTTATGCTACTGGATTTATGTCCTAAATGAAAAATATACTTGTTGGCGGCTTGGAAGTTTAAAAAATGGAGCTTTTTAGAACCACAGGCATTCAAAGCAAATGACAGATTCGGTTTCACTTGTCTAATTTTTCTAATCTAAACCATCTAAAGATAATTTTATGTCTATGTAGGCAGTCATATTTTATACCTTGACAGCTTCCTAGGTAAAGCACTCTTTCTGTTGCCATCGTCAATCTTCACTGGACTAATATATAGAAAATGTTAAATTCACCCTACATTTTCAGATCTGCCAGTGAGTAAGGGAAATTAAAGTACATTTTATACCTCTTGATTAGATACAATAATTATTTTCCTAATGATAGTTTATGTCACTGACCCTAAAAAAAAGAAAATACATCATGGGTTATAAATTCTGTGGACATAAAGTTATTTTGTGATAGACATTGTGAAAGCTTTTATTAACTAGTTATGGGTTGAAATTTCTAGTAGATTCCATGTTCAGAGCTGTTTATAATAAATTTAATATCACAAACCTGTTAATAATTTGTTCTATATAAAATGAAAAGATCTCTACTGGAGCACAGTTTCCTAGGGGGAAACATAAACAGTAGGATTCTTCTTTTATTTTGAGATTTAGTCCATGTGAGGGTTCATTCTTTTGAAAGATCTTTATGTTATTTATTTATTTATTTATTTTAACATCTTTATTGGAGTATAATTGCTCTACAATGGTGTGTTAGTTTCTGCGTTATAACAAAGTGAATCAGCCATACATATACATATATCCCCATATCTCTTCCTTCTTGCGTCTCCCTCCCACCCCTCTAGGTGGTCACAAAGCACCGAGCTGATCTCCCTGTGCTATGTGCTGCTTCCCACTAGCTATCGATTTTACGCTTGGTGGTGTATATATGTCCATACCACTCTCTCACTTTGTTCCAGCTTACCCTTCCCCCTCCCCGTGTCCTCAAGTCCATTGAAAGATTTTTAAAAGACATAAGGACATATTGAATACTGGGAACACCTTTGAGAAATGTTCAGGTCATGTAACCAGGAGGCTTGGGACCAGGCTGTGGAGACAGAAGATCATTATTTTGCCCTTAGCTTATTATTTCTTGCTCTGTATTTTGAGTCTGAGTGTATTATTGTTAGAATTGGGGGCCCCTTTGTTATACTCTAATTTGGCTTGGTAGTCAAATTAATCTGTGTGTCAACTATTTCTGCTCACCATTTTCATTCCTTTTTACCAGCAAATACTAGCTGTGGCCTTCCTCTAAAAATGCTTCGGAAGACGCCCATTTACACCTGTGGTACATACTTGGTGATGCTGGTCCCACCTCCAGGGGGATCAGGCAGCTCTGCTACCCGGTCTCTTTTTGGTGGAACAAGTGGTTTGTCATCTTTAAAAAGTAAGTGAACTTTATTTGTGGCTCTTTTCCCAATTTGTCCCTAACTTTGAAATTTAAGGTTTTTCCTAATAGTGATTTTACACTTGCTCTGATTACAGATGCTCTTTGATAACAACAAAAAACCTTATCAGTATAGTTATAGGCTAGGAGGAATTAAAAATAGAATTTTTGAAAGTGGTATAATAGTACACTTCTGAAAACTATTGTCCTGTAAAATTACTAGAAATAATAATGAGGTCAGGAAGATTTTAGGAAATAATCTGTTGCCACTTTATTTACTGACACTGCAAGAACTCTACCCACTGGAGAGCTATGAAAATACGTCTGTGAAATACCTCCATTTTAGGACACATAAAAATGTATATGATACAAAATAATATATGCAAAAATTCATTACTGTTAAGTGTACATGTATATATTTTTTATGTATTTCTTTATTTTTAACATCTTTATTGGAGTATAATTGCTTTACAATGTTGTGTTAGTTTCTGCTGTATAACAGAGTGAATCAGCTATACGTATGCCGCCGCATAGCACAGGGAGATCAGCTCGGTGCTTTGTGACCACCTAGAGGGGTGGGATAGGGAGGGTGGGAGGGAGACGCAAGAGGGAGGGGATATGGGGATATAAGTGTACATATATTTTTATGAAAGAGGGAGGCATACTATAGTAATTAAAGCAATGTGATTTTGGCTTCAGAGTGGACAAATAGTTAAATTGAAAATAATATAGGGCTTCCCTGGTGGTGCAGTGGTTAAGAATCCGCCTGCCAATGTAGGGGACACAGGTTCAAACCCTGGTCTGGGAAGATCCTACATGCCACGGAGCACCTAAGCCCGTGCGCCACAACTACTGAGCCTGTGCTCTAGAGCCTGTGAGCCACAACTACTGAGCCTGTGTGCCACAACTACTGAAGCCCATGTGCCTAGAGCCCATGCTTTATAACAAGAGAAGCCACCACAATGAGAAGGCTTCACACTGCAATGAAGAGTAGCCCCTGCTCTCCGCAACCAGAGAAGAGCCCTTGGGCAGTAGCAAAGATCCAAGTCAGCCAAAAAAAAAATAAATAAATAAAATAAAAATAAATCAATTAAAAAAAAGAGAAAATAATATAGAATAAAAAAATGTTCCTTTTACATTGCCATTTTCTGTCTTTCTTACCTTAGGGACATCATTTAACCCCTCTGAGCCTCAGTTTTCCCATCTGAAAAAATAAAAGGCTAATAGTATCTCACATCATTGTTTGGTGATCATATGCAATAAAGTATGTTAGAGTATTTCTAAAAACAAAAACAAACCCCAAATATTCCTTTTATATATGGTAACACCTTTTTTTTAACATTCCTTTTTTCCTTAAAGTTTGTTTAGGCACATAAAATTAAAATGTTTTAAAATCAGTTTACTTATTTTCATTTTCCAAAATTTCATATTCTGTCTTTTAAAAATAATTTGCTTTTTTTTTTTTAACATCTTTATTGGAGTATAATTGCTTTACAATGGTATGTTAGTTTCTGCTTTATAACAAAGTGAATCAGTTATACATATACATATGTTCCCATATCTCTTCCCTCTTGCGTCTCCCTCCCTCCCACCCTCCCTATCCCACCCCTCTAGGTGGTCACAAAGCACCGAGCTGATCTCCCTGTGCTATGCGGCTGCTTCCCACTAGCTATCTATTTTACGTTTGGTAGTGTATATAAGTCCATGCCTCTCTCTCGCTTTGTCACAGCTTACCCTTCCCCCTCCCCATAATTCCATTGAAGGATTATATTTCACATTTAGATGTTTAAAAAAGCATTTCTTACCCAAACTTTAACCTGCAGATATAAATTTAACCTCAACAGCTTAAATAAAACCATTTATCTAGTATCAACTTAACCTTTAGGCCATTTCAAGTAGGGCACGTGTTTGGGATTTAGATACTCATAACAACTCCAAAACTCTTTTGTCTTTACTTTTCAAAAATTCATTTAAATATTTATTTTCTTTATTTGGTTGCACCAGGTCTTGGTTGCAGCAGGCGTGCTCCTTAGTTGCAGCTTGCAGGCTCCTTAGTTGCCGCTGGCTGGCTCCTTAGTTGCGGCCAGCAGGACCCTTAGTTGCAGCCAGTGGGCTCCTTAGTTGCGGCTCGCTGGCTTCTTAGTTGCGACACGTAGGGTCCTTAGTTGCAGCAGGCGGGCTCCTTAGTTGTGCTCGCAGGCTTCTGAGTTGCAGCTCGTCAGCTCCTTAGTTGTGGCATGCGAATTCTTAGTTGCGACATGCATACAGCATCTAGTTCCCTGACCAGGGATGGAACCTGGGCCCCCTGCATTGGGAGCGCAGAGTCTTAACCACTGCGCCACCAGGGAAGTCTTCTTTTTTGCTTTTAGAATCAAATGGCTTAGACTTTTTCTCAACAGCCTGTTTTCTCTAATATGTGACCAGGATGCCTCCTTTAGCCCTCGGGTAAATGATGTAAATTTACTATTCACTTCAAAAACAAAAAACAGCTTTATTGAGTTATAACTTACATACCATAAAATTTTCCCCTTTAAAGTATACAGTTCAGTGGTTTTTAATATATTCAGAGTTGTCCAGCCATCACCACAATCTAATTCTAGAACATTTCCATCACTCTAAAAAGATACCCCATACCCATTAGCAGTCAGTCCCTTTATCTCCCCCTTTCCCCACCCCCTGGCATCCACCAATCTACTTTCTGACTCTATGGATTTACCTATTCTGGACTTTTCAAATATATGGAATTATACAATATATGTGCTTTTGTGACTGGCTTTTTTTTTTTTTTTTAAGCGTAATGTTTCCAAGGTTCACCCATGTTGTAGCACAAATCATTACTTCATTTCTTTTTATGGCCAAATCATACTTGATTGTATGAATATAATCCATTGACATTTGAGTTGTTTCTGCTTTTTGACTGTTTTGAATAATGCTGCTATAAACATTCATGTACAAGTTTTTGCGTAGACATGTTGTCATTTCTCTTGGGTATATGTGTAGGAGTAGAATTCTGGGTCATGTGGTACCTGTATGTTTAAGCTTCGGAGGGACTGCTAAACTGTTTTCCAGAACGGCTGTACCATTTTAGAGTCTCATTATCAATGGCTCCAATTTTTCCACATCCTCTCTGACATTTGTTCTTTTTCTTTTTTTTTTTTAATAGCTGTACTCCATAGTGGGTATGAAGTGGTATCTCATTGTGGTTTTGATTTGCATTTCCCTAACAACTAATGATGTTGAACATCTTTTCTTGTGCTGATTGGCCATTTGTATATGTTCTTTGGAGAAATACCTATTCAAATCCTTTGTCCATTTTAAAATTGGGTTATTTGTCTTTTTATTCACCATTAATCATCTGAAACTCTTTTTTAGTCTTTTTGGCATGGTTTTTTCCACTCACCTGAGATTAGCCCCATTTGATTAAAACAGGCCTTCACGGTGCCATTTTTTTCATGAGGATATAGCTTACCCAGTGATTCTATTTTAGACCAACAAATAAATAAATGCTTAAATTTTTTCTATGTCCTGTTCCACATTGATCACTGTGGTGGCTACTCAGTGAGTGGGAAAAGTGGTGCTTGCCTTGAGGAGCTCATAGTCTGGTTGGGAGAAATGATGCAGGTGTGTGAAACAACTAGAAAATGATATACAATGCTGTATCACTGCCTGAACCATGGGGAGCAGATGTAAGTGCTGCAGAATCAGAGGAAGAAAGGGTCATTGTTGAGTGGGGTAGAGGGGAGAGACTTCATGAAGTTTTGAGTTTAAGTCATGAAAAATGGCTATTATTCATATAAGTGGCCACATAGGGGAAAGGCATATGCATGGTAAATACAATGAAAAAGAGATTTGGAGAAGACCATTTTGTTGGTGTGCAGGACAGAACAATAGAAAAGAAACAAAGAGTACAGTTTAGATTATAGCTCAAGTCAGACGTGATGAGAATCCAGATTACTAGGGTGATGGGAATAAGAAAAAGGAACTTGAGAGACAGTGCTAGAATTTTCTGTTGGAAAGTGGGGAAGAAAGTTATATCAATAATAGCAGCTAGGCCCTTCTGCCATGGCAGCCATTGAAGAGCAGCCGCCATGGCTTCTTGCTGCCCCATGGCCGTGGGCCTCAACAAGGGCCACCAGGTGACCAAGAACATGAGCAAGCTGAGGCACAGCCCTGCAAGATGTGATCCAAAAGGTGTGTGGCTTTGCCCCTTAGGAGCTGCATGCCATGGAGTAGCATGCCAGGGTCTCCAAGAACAAGCAGGCCCTCAAGTTCATCCAGAAAAGGGTGGGGACATACATCTGTGCCAAGAGGAAGCAAGAGGAGCTGAGGAGTGTCCTGGCCGCCATGAGGAAAGCAGCAGCCACGATAAAACCTTCTCAGGAAAAAAAAAAAAAAAGCAGATCCTTGATATATTTAAACTCATTTAATCTTCACAATAACTGTATAAAGTAGGTAACTTTTATTATCTCCACTTTACACATGGGGAAACTGAGAGGTTCGGTAAATTTCCCAGGGTCACACAGAAGTGGTAGAGCTGGAATTCAAATTCAGAATCCTAAAGCTCATGCTTGTCATCACTACACTTCCCTGTGTTAAGGGAAAAGGCTGAAGTGTTTCCAGGTTTTAGAGCCAGGGCTTGGAAGGATAGCAACTAAACATCCACTAACCTGTTTTGAGCACCAAATATATGTAAATATTGTAAATATTTCTTGTAAATATTGTTACCTTGTGATGTTAATAATCATAACCCCGTTTGCAATTACCCTTTTGACAATCTATCTTGAAAAAAACCTGTATGTAAAAGTTGCCATTTTAAAAACACTTTCAAAAATATGGTTTACCGTATTGGAAAAGGCTTTATGACAGTTTTCTTTTTGTGGTCTTAATGTGTGTCTTTTGTCTCCTCATTGTTACCACTGGTAGACAACCAAAAAAGATGTGATTTTTTTTTTTTTTTTTTTGCGGGCCTCTCACCGCTGTGGCCTCTCCCGTTGTGGAACAGCAGGCTCCGGACGCGCAGGCCCAGCAGCCATGGCCCACGGGCGCAGCCGCTCCACGGCACGTGGGATCCTCCCGGCCCGGGGCACGAACCCGCGTCCCCTGCATCTGCAGGCGGACTCCCAACCACTGTGCCACCAGGGAAGCCCAAGATGTGATTTTTATAAAGTCTTGTTAAGAGGCTAAAGTTTAAGCTAACCATCATCTTAAGGCTTATTAAACAGCTTAATATTTGTTTCTGAAGTCCTAGCTTCTAGCTTGGTGTATAATATTTCGGATGGTCAATTCACAAGTCGTGCCGATCTCATAGATGCTGCTGGAAGCTCATTGGGGCGTGGTGCTCTTGTACCAGGATTGGGTAAGAAATAAATGCCCACATTTATTTTCCTTGGAAAATTCAAAATTTAAGCAATTTCTCTTAAAAACTCTTGCTAATTCTCTATCGTATTCTAGTTTCCTTGAAAGAATTTTTTTATGCTCCTCTTTAATTGTGAGGATTAGTATAAGAAATTGTCATATGTGAAATTCCTCTGCATAAATTACTATTGATGATACTGTCCATTAGGTTGTGTAATGTTGTCTATAACAAATTCTTCTTAAAGTTTATGCCATTAAAAAGGTTTATTTTCCTTGAGGGATTAGTATACTTCTTATTGTTAGAAAATGAGCATTATGTTAGCGCATTGGATTTTCTCTTTGCCTTGGCACCTAGGGAGCTCATATCTAAGTTTTGGGCTCAGTTACTAAGGCTTTTACTGTGTGTTAATGTTAATTAGTCCTGTTGTACCTGGGTTTTACTGTAAGCCACTTAAATCCTTTTTGGAATTAAAAAGGTCACATGTAAGTCAGTTACTAAAAACTTTCTATTCCATGAGGCTTATTCCATTCTCACATATGAGTTAAGCCGAGTAGACATTGAATCCTGCCTTCCTACTGAGCCCCAATCTAATGCTTTGTCAGCATTGGGGGGATGTGGGATGTGGCTTGCCAGCACTGGGGAGAATCCTTGCCCTTTCATTCTTTAGCACTGCTATGAGAAGTATGTATCAAGCAGTCAATGGTATGATAGTTGAATAAAGGATGTTCTTTTTGCAGGTGCCTGTTACGATACAGTGAACAACATGCTATGGACATGCTCGAATGACTATATCGATCAATGGTGTAATCCTGGGAATCAGGCCTTCCATTACGTCTGTCAGAGACTTGGAGTCAGCCATATCATCACTGAGCCCAAAGGTAAGGTGCACTCATAGTCCTACAGGAAGAGATTTTTCCCCCATGAAATAGGAGAGAGTACAGCAGCATTAGTAAGTGGCAACATAGCCCAAGCAGCAAAATGTGTCAACAGCCTTCCCTCTTTGAATTTAGAAACCTAGAATTCTTATTATCTGATGGGTTTATGATTAAGTAAATAAGTGTGTAAATAAATAGAGCTTTTGAGGTGGTCCACAGACTTTTTTAAAGGAAAATTGTTATGTCCCTTCTGAAATTGTCAGAACTTTGGGACAGAAGTTCATTCTTTATTTGTACTTGGTGTGGGATTATGTATGCTGTTATAATATTTTGCATTAATAACAACTTACTTATACACAGACTTACAATTTTGGTAGACTATCTGGTAAAGGACCTTTATATTTCTTAATATTAAGATTCTTAATATAAGTTAATATTAACGTAAAATCTTTTGACTTCAAAGTCAACTATAGTGGTATATATGGTGTAGTGAGTAGCTCAGCAAATCCTCTCCTGATAAAGCAATGATAAAGTGGACTGAATTACCAAAAATAACTATTTCTATAAAATTAAAATGCCAACTAAAAAAAAATTAACTATTTCTAGGCTCTGGAAGTTGACCAAAGGCATATACCAAATTGAGATGCGGTATTCATAAAAAAAACCCCCACTGAACTTTGGCTAAGAACAGTAGAAGTCTGTGATGTTCTTAGCTGCGGACACTCCTGTCCCCTACCTTAAGCTCAGTCAGTGCAGTAATTCCATCAGGGTGGGGCAGATCATGGAAGCCAGCAGCTTGGCTGCCAGAAGGGGCTGACTGATTTGGAGCAGAGCATGGAAAAAAACTCACACACAGCAGCAATGTCCATAACAGTAGTGGTCTTGGTGGCAAACAAACAGCAACAACCAGTGGCTTAGCTAGCCTGAGGTTGTGGTCCTGGTTAGGGCAAGCATCGAACCAGCAAACTAGCCAGAAATTTACTAGTGAGATGTGGGTAGTGAGAAAGCTACAAAGGGCCTTCGTAAGCTCCCCAAACATCTGCAGAGAAGAAGCCAGAGAAGGCCCAAGCTGTTCACACAAGCCTGGCTGAAAATGAGCCTGCATACACATGCAGAGATTTGAGAGGGCCCACAGAAGGTGAAAAGCACAGAATAGTTTAAAACTGCCTAAACTTTGATGTGCTTCTCCCAGAAAACGTGGCTCCATCCAGGGTGGAAGTATTACTGGCTCAGGGTGTTTGAGCACAACCTCTGACTCAGACGAGGTAACCACTAGGAAGGCAGGCTTAAAAATAAAAATGACAATAATAAAAATAAACAAATGAAAGAAAGTAAAAACGAAAATAGAAATAAGAATTTAAGAAAACAAAGTGAGCGGAGGAGAAATCAGTAGCTAAACACTGCAGGCAAAACTCAGATATTAGACTTAGCAGATGAAGACTCCAAAGCAGCCTTTAGAAGTAAATTCAAAGAACTAAAGGAAACCATGTTTAAAAGATTAAAGAAAAGTATGATGACCATGATTAAACAGAGAATTTCAACACAGAATTTATTTAAAAAACAAAAAAAAGACAAAAGAACCAGTTGGAAATTCTGGATTTGAAAAGTTCAATGACTGAAGAGAAAAAATCACGGGAGTAGCTCTATAGCAGATTTGAGATGGTGGGAGAAATAATCAGCAAACTTGGATATAGATGGATAGAGTTATCCTATCTGAAGAATAGAAGAAGACACTTTTAAGGAATACCAGTCAGATATTTTGTAGAATTTCCCTCAGTTTGCGGTCATCTGTTGTTTCCTCCTTTAAAACTGAGGTTATAGATTTGGGGGAAGAATACCACAGAGGTGAAGTGCTTTTCTCCTTACATCATATCACAGGGTACATGATAGCAACATGACTTATTACTAGTGATATTAAAATTGATCACTTGGTTTAAATGCCAGCTTTCTTCACTGCAGAGTGAAGAAAGCTTCTTCCCCTTCCATATTCAATTTGTTAGAAGCAAGACATTAAGCCCACACTCATGGGAAGGGGAATTAAGCTCCACCTCCTGGAAGGAAAAACATCAGAGACATATGTTAATTACCACAGTAATTAATATTTTGGAGGAGGTGATACTTTGAGACTTTGGAATTATCTATTAGATTTTCTGTTTCTTCTTGTGTTTGTCTTGGTAGTTGTGTCTTTCTAGAAATTTGTGCATTTTATCTAAGTTTTCTTTTTTTTCTTTTTTTTTCTTTTTTTTTTTTTCTTTTTTATTTTGCGGTACGCGGGCCTCTCACTGCCGCAGCCTCTCCCGTTGCCGAGCACAGGCTCCAGACGGGCAGGCTCAGTGGCCATGGCTCACGGGCCCAGCCGCTCCGCGGCATGTGGGATCTTCCCAGACTGGGGCACGAACCTGTGTCCCCTGCATCGGCAGGCAGACTCTCAACCACTGCACCACCAGGGAAGCCCTGAGTTTTCTTATTTGTTGGCATAAAGTTGCTCCTAGTATTATAATTAGTTTAATTTTTATAGGATCAGTAATAATTTCTCTGCTGTCACTCTTGATTTTGGTATTTGTATAAATTTACTAAAAAACATTGTTTTGTGCACTTAGAATGGGTGAACTTCATGGTATGTGTAAATTGTATCTTGTAAAACAGCAAAAAAGAAGAAATTTATATATTGTGACTCCCTAATTATTATCTCCAAGCCTCTTGCTTCAACTCCAGTCTATGTATTTGTCTCTACTTGGATATCTAACATCTTCAACTTAACATGTCAAAAACAAACTCCCTGTATCTCCCCCCTACAAATCTACACCTACCGAGTCCTCCATATTCCACTGTATGGATCACTATTATTTCATATGCTCAGACCAAAAAATTACAGTTATCTTTGACTTTCTTTCTCTAATACCCCACATCCAAATGGACATCAGCAAATCCTGTCAGCTCCCATCTTCAAGATGTATTCCAAGTCTAACCATTTCCCTCTATCTCTGCTGCTACAACTCTAGTCTAGGCCATCATCTTCACCCAGATTATCATAGTAGCCCCCTCACTGGTCTTCCTATTTCCCCTGCAGTCGCCCTCCTCCACCCTGCTTAGGCTTAACCTCCACACAGCAGCCAGAGTCTTTTACAATATACATAGTCAGATCTGTCACTCTTCTGCTCAGACACCTCCACTGGCTTCCCATCTAACTCAGAATGAAATTTAAAGACCTCAGTTATTTGGGTAGATCCCAAAGCTACCTTTCAAAAAGTGTTCGGTGAAGACAAACAATACTAACCTGAATTCTGTTGTTGTGAGATCAAGGACTCATAAAGGCACAGAAGAGAGGGGGACCCAGCCAGGCCTTAGGGTTAATATGCAATTGAAAAGTTTAGTTTTGGCAGGGTTTACCTTCTGATAGGTTTTCCTTGAGTCCTTTCCTCATAGCTCACGGTGCCCACAATCCTTTTGCAGCTCTAAGGTCACCCCACCCAAGCCTGACTCTCCAAGGTTACCTACTTTCTTGTTTCTTTTATGCAGTTCATTTCAGCTGGTTTAAGGGAAAAAACAATCTTTTTTTCCTGTACTTTGCCTGTTTAGATTATTTTCACCTCCATTCCCTGAATGTCTATAACTATCATGAGGCATTTATTGTTATATAAGAGGATGCTTGTCAATTCTCTTTAACCAAGGTTGAACTGATGTCTGTCTAGGCTGTGGTAACTAAATGAGATCAAAATGTGTAAAATATTTGAGGTACCATGGGAGGAGATATCTCTCGGCTGGAGAGGGTGGTGGGTGTTACCAGAGAGGAGGCATAGAAGATGAAGAGATTTTTCTAGAATAGTTACCACCATGGGATCTGAGCTGAGATGGCTTGAATTCAAATCCCAGCTCTACCACTTAGTAGCTGTGTGACCTAGGGCGAGTTACTGAACCTCTCTAATTCTTGAGTCACTCCTCTACAAAACAGGGCTAAAATAGTCTAAGTTGATAATGATATTGTAAGGTAAAGCATGTAAAGCATTCAGCCCATTGTCTAGCATATAGAAAGGACTCAAGAAGTGGTAGCTACTTATGCTCTTTAAAAAAATGGAAATTCCCAGGTGTTTTCACCCCAGCATTCTGTGGCAGGGAAAAGGGTTCTCCAGCAGTAGTGGGAGAGATTGGAGGCAAGATAGTCTCTTCTGGTGTGCGTGCACCTTTTGCAAGTCAGAGGTATGTTCCTTGGTGGCCACCCAGAGATGTCTTTCCTCACTGACTTTCCTTTTCATCTTCTAGAAGAGGCTATAACCACGAATGAGGTTATAAACCAATTATTGCACCATGTTGGTGCGATGTGCATACACCAACTCAATCTTCTTGCTACCAACCCCAATCTTCCAATCACAAGTGTCTTGGGCAAGCAGCATCCAATTGAAGCGCACCATCTTAGCAGTATTTGTGACATTATGGAGAAGGCCATGGTTAATGGAGACACCTGTATCATACGCTGCATTCTCGTTGTCTTTCAGGTAAATACACTGTTTGGAGATAAAAAAAATAGAGAAAAAGAAACACAAACCTTGGCTTCAGTCAGCTAATTTCTACCAGAAGAAAAGTGTAATAACACTCCTGTTTTGCATCTTACCACATTCTAATCCTGTAATTAGAATTATCATTATATTCATAGCACTGCAGTTAATGGAGTATTGCTATATGTACTGATAGCTCATTGCAATTAATATATGTAAAATATTTACTATAATTATACCATTACACAGTAGAAGCGATTGTCGTTAAAAATCCACCTGGGTATTTATTCATAAGAATAACTAGCATGAAAAATAAAAGGATAACTAGCGTGTTCTTTCTTCATAGGGATAATTTTATCCCCAGTAGAATTAGCATTTTCAGATATACCCCTTATGTTTCTGTAGGTGGTGTTTAAATTTTTCTTCAGCCCACAAACTGAAAGGAATCGAGACATCATTCGACGGTCGGGGTTGCTTCTTTGGCAGTTGTTGATGGCACCAAAAGATAAAATTTGCCCTGAAATTCAGAAGGAAGTCTGCCTTGCCATCAGGTAATCAGCACCTGATTTTCTCAGTGCTCTCTGCAGAGGGCTTCTCCTGGACTGCATTGTAACTTTCCCTTCAGACTGGTTGCCTGGATGTCTCTTACCCCATCCCACAGTCAGGACCTCATGTGTAGAGGATAATTTAACTGGAGAGAAGTTTGTGGCCCCACTCCCAGAGGACTCAGGCTGTCCATGTACATACACTCCTCATCTCACTTTCGGATCTTAAAACAAGACCAGAAAAAAATCCCTTTAAGTAGATATTTTGGTGGTTTGCAACTGGATGTTCTTCTCATATGGGTCAAAGTGTGGCAAGGTGGTTAAGAAGCAGGCTTTGGCAGCAGATCGACCTGGATTCTAGTCTTTGCTCTGCCACTGACTTCCCAAATGATTTTTTGGCACATTCTGCATATAGCTGGTTTGACTACATCGACTTTTTTTTTTAATTAATTTTTATTGGGGTATAGTTGCTTTACAGTGTTGTGTTAGTTTCTGCTGTACAGCAAAGTGAATCAGCTATACGTATACATATCTCCCCTCTTTTTTGGATTTCCATACATTGACTTTTTATAGCTCAATTCTCTTTAACCAGTTCTGCATCTAGCCTCAGATAAGTTATCATTTTGGTAATTCACAAATATGAGAAGGAGAGGGATACTGTTTATCAGGGAGGTCATTGGACTACATCACAACAGTGACTTTAGTTTCAGTTGCTTTCTTAGTGGTGAAACTGTACTCAAACTGGCATCTTTTAATAAAAATTTAAATATTTAGAATTTGGATTTTCTAGAACGTGTTTAAAAGCTTTTCGACTTTTCTGTCATTTCAGCTCTGGTTTAAATATCTTGTACCCAGGTGAAACTGAAATCAATAACTTACTTAAGCTGGTCTTAACAGAAGGTGAGAATTATCCTTTAATTACCCTTGAATAAACAACCTTTTTTGTCCCTAAGGAAATGACTGAATTTTATTTTATTTTTCTTCATATCTGTTGGTCAACGTTATTTTATAAACTTCCCTCTTAGGACTGCTTTTGCTGCATCGCATAAGTTTTGGGTCATCATGTTTTTGTTGTCATTTGTTTCTATGTATTTTTTGATTTCCTCCTTGATTTCTTCAGTGATCTCTTGGTTATTTAGTAGCAGATTGTTTAGCCTCGTGTGTTTGTGTTTTCTACAGTTTTTTTTCCTGTAATTGATTTCTAATCTCATAGTGTTGTGGCTGGAAAAAATGCTTGATATGATTTCAGTGTTCTTAAATTTACCGAGGCTTGATCTCAGTGTTATTTTTAAAATGCACATATGCCAACACTTAAACTAGATGGAAAGCAGAAACCATGTTCTATGCATTGTCAAGTTTTATAAACCTCTTTCTATCCCCACTGTGTAGCATAATGTACCTCACTGTAGATGTTTAGTGAACATTAAAGATAATGATTTCTTGGGATTTCTAAGCCAGTTTTTTCCCCACACATTAAAATCCAACTTTTAAAGTTAGACTCAATGACAATGACAAAATTCACCATGTTAAAGACACCCTGCATTTATAAGCAATATTAGTTTGAGGAATTAGAAATCACACTTCCTGAAATGTCAAGACAGTAACTACACTTAAATCAGGATGTACTGGTTAAAGAAAGTCTGACTGATTGTGATATAGTTTTTGCTGCTGTTGTTTGTGTAAGTACATATGCCTGGTGCCCCTAGGTTGTCGACAGTCTGCTCATTTAAAAACTTTTTTTAAATAACATCAGTTTTCTAAGTGTAATTATCAAGGTAGTTTATGGAGCTTTGTTCTGTGTTAGGAGAGAGAAATAGCGGCCTCTCCCAGCTGCGGGATGTGATCCTAACCAATTTAGCTGAACAGCTTCAAAACAACCGATTTGGCAGTGAGGAGGATGATCATTACAGGTGATGTGATGTCATGTTATTCACTGCTAGCCTTTTCTATGTGTTTTTCTCAGTAATTAATTTACAGTTAAATGTGTTTGATCAACTTTAGTCTCCTATAATATCCTATATGATAATTGGCGTGTTAAGTCTAAACTGTGGATCAGTTGAAAGATAATAAATCCCACAGTTGCCCTAAGAAATGATAATAGCACATTTCAGTTTAATGAGTAAAATAACTTGAGCCTGGAAGAAGGGTACTTAGCAGAAATAACAGGTGGAGCTTATTTAAGAAATCTTGGTAGAGGGTGTCATCAAATTGCTGGTCTGTGAGAGAGGGTGAAGGTGTGGTTCGAGCTGGTGAGGGGAAGAAGGTGTGTCTCTCAAGCTATTTATAAAATACTTGAACTAGGTGCTTAAGTACCATTGTGTTTCCATAAATTTGATTTAGGTAATATACCTAGTTGTTAGAATCATCACTGAGTAAGATGGTTTACTTAGAGAACCAGTGAATTTTGTATCTTCTATTTGTCATCTTGTACCCATTGTATAAATTTTATCCTTTTATTATTAAACCATTAGTATCTTATTGTTACATTTTTCCTGCATTTTAAAGACTAAATGACGAACTTTTACACTACATTCTGAAGATTGTTGTACGAGAATCCTGTATCTTAATCACCAAGTGCCAAACTGTCTCTAAAGATGATTTTCAAAAACTCCTTTCAACTGTGCCTGTAAGTAAAAATGTGTTTAATGAAAGCAAAATTATATCAAGTTTCCCTGTTTTCATTTTACTGTGTTGAAGTGTGTGTGTACACACATACTTTGCAAGGACAGACTTAATTGATGAAAGTCAATGAATGACTGTGCTTGTCTTAGAAATGTAGAAAAGACAAATCCACTTCAAGTACTTTCTCGAAAGACTTTATTCCTCCTGCTTAAATGTCTTGGTGCGATAAATTGTTAGACTGAATTTGGATGTTTTCATTGTGTTTAAAATACTGGGTGGGGATTTCCCTTCTATTAATTTTTAATTTAACATTGTTTTCTAAACCATCAGTGTTTTACAGAGACTGATAAGAAATAAAAGATTCTTTTAAGGGTTTGGGTAGAGTCTTCTCTCATGGAGATGCATGTGAGGGGAAGAGTGGGTAGGAAGAATTAATTATTAAGAGGCAAAAATTCAAGTATTGAAGTGATTAGTGAGAAATATGTAGCAGAAGGCAGAAAGTTATGGTAAATGTGTCAAATTATGTATCAAAAGCCATGTGGAAATAAGTCACCTGAGAAACTAACTTGGTCTGTTTTCTGTACTTTCTCTTTTGCTTCCCTTGTCGAAATCTTTAAAAAACATGAGGATTACATGAGCCCTTCTTTCAGTAGGGTTTAGGTCATTTAAACGCCCTTATTTGTATTAAAGGCTGCATCCTCCTGCCTGCGCTATCTGATGGCAGTTCAGAACCACCTTCTCAGTAACACTGTTTTGATTAAACCTGATGAGAATGATGACAGTGACAACTCCTTGCAGGGAGAGACATTGAAGGTACAGGTAAACACCAAGCTTTATTCTAACGATGCTTTCTACCCAGTGTGTAAAGCACAGCTTAAATGGCTAAATTTCTGTGTATTATGACGTCAGATTTCACCATGTGGCTTATATTTTTGTGCGAGGTAATATTAGGTCGCTCATTTCATAGATTTTTATGTCATTGCACAGTGGTTACCATATTTGTGACACTCTCATAATGTGTTATCCACGTGCTCCTGTCAGTCTTTTTGTGCCTTTGTTTATTTTCATCTCTTTTTAAGAACTATAAAATACGGCACTTACAAGTGATCTCATACGCACCTGAAAGTTTTATATATAAATATATATCTGTATGTATATGTATATATGTATATAGATATAGATAAATCAGGGAGCATAACATTTTAAACAGTTTTGACATTTTGGCTGGTTTATTATGTTCTCTTGATTCAAATAATTTTAAAAGGTGATAATTTTCTCACAATCCTTATGTTGAATAATTTCTGAACCTATAGTTCATTCCATTTTCTATAATTATTTTTAAGTTAGCTTCTGTGTAAACTCAATAATTTGTTCCCACATGGCAATTTATAGCAATCCACAGATTTTTTTTTTTTATAGCCGTGGTTGTTATAATTTTGACAGATGCTTGAGGCTGTTGTTTGCATTGTTCTTCAGAATTTTATCTTTGTGGGAGAATTAGAGAAATCAATAACTTGATTCTTCCTTAAAATGTTGACTAAAACACACTGAAAAATTAACTAAGGAAGCCATAGTTAAAGATAAAAGCCACTATAGTTTGCCCTTTTCTTACCCCTTTTATGCATATATACTATATAAATAAGAGATTTTACATACCTGCTAGTTCATATTTATGGGTTTATCTCATTATGTAATCAATTTTTAAACAGGCAGAAATACCTGAATTAATCATTTAAATTGCTGACACTATTTATTAACTTATCTTGCCTTAGTTTCCTAATCAGTAAAAAGGGGCCATAACATCTCCCTTGTGAGGCTGCAGTGAGGATTAGAGCTGAGGCCTGTGCAGTAGCTGGATGTGCTGCTGCCGGCATGTAGTCAGTAGGTGAAGGCCGATAGGATTGATTAGTATGACTTAAGCCATGATTTTTCTCGTCTAGTCAGTTCAGAATTCCTTTTCTCTTAATGATAAAAATATCTAAATAATACCCCAAAAAGACTCCAGAAAATTCCAACAATGAAAACCAATGTTTTTTATTTGAAAGGTTAAATGTTATAAGTTCTTAATTAACCCATGGAAGGAAATACTCTTGGTAAAGGCAGAGTAGGCTGGCTTATCTAGGAATTCTGGGAAAAATAAAAGATATAGATTTCACCTAAAGGGTTAGTCTGGTTGTATTTTTTTTTTCCCTAATAGAAAATAACTGTAAACTAAACATTTCTATGATCTTAACTAGTGTTTCTTAACACATTATTTAGTATTTGTACTCCCGTGAACTCTCCAATAGTTATTTTTAATGTTTAATAGCCTGTAACTGCCTGCTACTTTAGTTGAATTTTTTAACTTGCCTCTTTTCAAGTGTAATGTTTTAAATCATTAAGTAAAAAGGTCACTTGTACTGTTTCAGAATGTTGTGTTTTTGTCTCATTTTATTCACCGCCTATACATGCGCCTTTTACTGTTCTGTTTTTCTCTTTAGCTATCCTCATACCACCCAAGGCAATCTTCCACCTGGACATTTTCTGGGCTGGCCACCGGGAGCTCTCTTGTGCTGGAGGGGATGGGAGAAATGCCTTTTCTCCTGGGGACTCGGTGTGCTCCCCGTGAAATACTGCGTATTTCTGTCAGCACTCCAGACCTTAGCCTCCCAACTCAAATTGTTACTTGCCATCCTAGCGGAACTTACTGCTTTGGGCTTATTCTGGCCACCTCATTATTTAATTTGGAAATGCATCATTAAATACATCATTTCATGTTGTCATTGTAAGTGTATATTCATCACAAAGCTTAAAAATAATTTTATGATATTTTCTACCTAGGAGCTAAAGGTCAGTATTTTGGCTCTTGCCACCCAAATCCTGACTGGATGTGATGAAGTGTTGGAAATGCTACAGCAGGTCACAACTGCCCTCATAAATAGTGACATAGCTGACCGGGAGCAGAGGTGAGGAAATGGGTTGTGAACTGTGACCTGCTGCCATTCAGGAAGAAGAATTTGCTTATGAAAGGGAAATCTTTTAGAAGAGAACATCAAATGTTCATTTAATATAGAGGGATCTTTGTGAGAACAGATTGAAATGGCAAGTGTTTCAAAGCCAAACACAGTTGAACTTTCAATTAATGGTGCTTTTAGGTGGGACTGGGCTGACAACCACGATCTAAGGGTAGCAAGGTGTGGTGGACACCATCGTCTCTGTCACTTGGGTCTTCTACCATCAACACTCCCAAATTGGCCTTTCCTTTAATTATCTAACTCAGCACTATGTGCACTTAGTTCCCTTATGGTAAGTACTTTAGGGAGGTAGAAGTGACTTAGTGATACAGATAATTAACTGCTATGCAAAAGACGATACTGACATGATATCTCAAGATTTTACGGTAATTTTATTTCTCCAAATACAGGAGTAATCTATGTATAGGGTAAACGTCTCTTTCCTGGTATTAAAGCTCTTTCTCCATACTCCCCATTAAAATTTCTGCTGTGGTTTGTTGTCAAAGATGAGTTACATCCTGTGTTCATTGATGATTTCAGTGTTGAGATACTGATCTGAAACAATCATGCAGTGTGTTTTTCCTCCAGTAACCCTGTCTGTCCCATGTCCCTGTTTCTCGCCTACTCCCAGAGAGTAGGTGGGCAGGTTGGAACTGAGAACAATATAATCCAGAAAGGTGTTGCACTGGGGCTTGTTAGGACATGTAAGGTTCACTGCTGGCACGTGGTGCAGATCTGCCCTGGGGAGGAAGTACAGTCTGAGAGCTGGGGAGACGTGGGGGTTGTTTCCGGTTCCAGCCCCAGTACCCTAAGCAGTTTTAGAGAATTTACATAACACACATGTTTCTTCGGGTGAGTCATATACCTTAATTCTTCTAGCAGAGGATTGGGATATTAAGAGTGTGATTTTAGGTGATCATTTCATAATATACACATATATCAAATCATTAATTGTACACCTTAAATTTATACAGTGATGTTAGTTATATATCAATAAAACCAGGGGGGAGAAAAAGAACGTGATTTTAAAGGCAGATTAAAAATCTGCCTGCCTCTGTCCCCGACAGGAACCAGTTTCTCTAGGTCAGAAGTGGGTATCGCTGCTCTGGGCAGCTGAGTCAGTGTTGTAGCCATTCACTGGCTCCTTATCAGAGACTCAGTGCAGCACTGTGACCTGCAGCCCCAGAGGCAAGGAGACTTGGCAGGTGGTAACTAGAGTAGCTGTTTGCATTTTAGAACCCATTTATAAAGTGCTTCGAAGGTGCTGTGAAATGCACCATGTAAACTTTTTGGGGGGCAAAATCACAGGTTGGAGGTGAAATCTATTACTAGATTTCTGTTCTCTCCCTCTCCTTCATGGTAGGTGGGAAATTTGTAGACTGAATTGCTATAAAGGTAAGTGCTTAGCTAGTTTAAGGAGGTGCAGTTTAAGAGAATTTGTCAGATAAGAATGATAATAGTTTCTTTACATGCTTGGGAACTGCTTAAGCTGTGTGTTTTCTTGAACTTTCGTAGGTTAAAAGGCTTGGAACAAGTTACTAAGGCTACTATGCTCGGTCACCTTCTTCCTGTGTTACTGACCTCCCTGATGCATCCAAATTTACAGACTCTGACCATGGCCGATGCCCTGATGCCTCAGCTAGTGCAGCTGGTACTTTATACCAGTCAGGTATGATCCTAGGCGTGCCAAAGTGAACTGCTCTTCAGGAGCAGGAAATAAAGCGAAATAAAGGTGGAATGAAGAAAAACACTGTGTCATAAAAATAAGCTGAAATATTAAAGGAAAACATTTAATTTGTTTGACTGAATTACTTACTGCAATCTTTTAACAAATACTGATTGCCGGTCAGCTGTAAAAATGCTGTCTACGATGCAGCTGAGATCCTTTCATTATATTTAGTCTCCTGAGCCCTTGCTGGATATTGGTAACTAATATAAATGATATATTCCATTCCAGTGTTAAATAAAACAATATTAAGTGGTCTAAGTAGCAAAGCATTTCTTAGTGAAAGAGAGCAGGCTAGGATTGTAAAAAGATGATTTAAGTGAGAATTCTGAGTTTGGCTGTAGTACCATCCCAACAACTGACAAGTAAGCACTTTAGGACATGATGATTTTGTGTTTCAGACGGCTTTGCTGCTCAAAACCCAGTGTCCGGTTTTTGCTGAGGTGGGCTGTTCCCCATGTGGTGCATCAGACCAGAAGGGCAGGCTGTTCCCTGATGAGAGGTAAGGGATGCTGCTTCCTTGCAGGAACCTCTGCCACGTTTTCTTCTGGCGAAAGCCTAGTACTCCTTTTACAACAATGATTTTTCTAACTGGGAAAAGAAGGAGACTTCAGGGGCAAAATTTTACAGATAATTAGAGAATTGCTTTGGAGATTATAGGAACAGGTTAGAACAAATTTCCCCACAGATCAAGAGATTAGTTCAAAACTGAAAAGTTCTCATATACAAATAATGGAGATGTTTGACTTTGGCAAACAGTTTGACAGTTTTTTAAAAAGTAAACCTACATCTACCATATGACCCAGCTATTCCACTTCTAGGTATGTGCACAAAAGAAAAGAAAGCACAGATTCTTTGTGAAGGTTCATTAACAGCTTTAGTTAGAATAGGCCAAAACAAGAAACAACTCAAATGTCCATCAACAAGTAAAGGGGTAACACACTGTGGTATAGCCATACAATGGAATCCTACTCAGCAATAAAAAGGAATGAACTACTGATATTTTCAACAACACAGATGAGTCTTAGAATACTTATGCTGAGTGAAAGAAGCCAGAGCCACCTAAGAAGTACAAACTGTATGATTCTATTTATATAAAGCTCTAGAAAATACAAAGTAATTTCTAGTGAAATAAAGCAAAGAAGTGACCACCTGGATTACCAAGAGGATGGAGGAAACTTCACAGGTGTAACATATGGCCAAACTTACCAAATTGTACACTTTAAATATATGCCACTTATTATATATCAATTACATCTCACTAAAGCCGTCTTTAAAAACATTGATCAGAAAGGAAGGACTTCGAGTTTCTCTAGAGCAGCGTGCTGTCCAGTTGAGCTTTGTGCGGTGATGAAAATTTGTATCTTTGTTGTTCGATGCTGTTGGCCACGGCCACGTGCTGTTACTGAGCACTTGCTATGTGGCCAATGTGAACAAGAAACTGAATTTTACACTGTGTTTCATTTAGATTCAACTTAAATGGCCACATTGGACGAAGTAGCCCCCACATTGGATAGCGCAGAGCTGAAAGGGAGTAAGAGAAATCCACAAGAGCTAAGTTTAGGATACAAGAGTTTGTATTCCACAGTCTTGGGCTGTGAAGTCCTTGAGAGTTCAAAGACAGTAGAGAAGAGGACCTTTGAAGGCACCTTAGTAAAAATTATAGTAAAAGTAGTCATGCAGTCTCATGGGTTTTTCAACAATTGACATTTAGATATAAACAAAGGAAACTTTACAGGACACTTCCTGTGGGATTTGGAAAGTGGCCAATCTTAAAGGTCCTTTAGAGTATCTTTCCCCCCCACCCCCTACCCCCAAGGAATTTTAAATGAGAGTTGGCAAGATCTTCTCCTGGATATGAATTGGGATTCCCCCTTGAAAAAAGGGGGGGAAAATGCAAACATATTGTCTAACAAAGAAAAAAGAACCTTAGATACAGGAATGTTAAAAATGTTTCTGGTTACAGTGCTGTCATACTGTATGTTGTGGAAAATTAGAGCAAAATTTCTTAACCTTTTGTATTTTATTGTGTATACATTTTCCTTTCCTTGCTGTTAAGTTCAATCACTTTCCCTTTGTCTGGTTTTAGAATGCTGGAAGAGAAGGAAGAGCCAGGGTTTCTCACTGGTTTAAAGATTCCTGCTCCATGGGCTGCTGGGAAGACTGTGGAAACAGTCCATCCTGTCAGAGACAACTATAAATTTAAAGAAACTGTCCATATCCCCGGAGCTCGCTGCCTATACCTTAGATTTGATAGCAGATGCTCTTCACAATATGACTATGACAAAGTAAGCAAGAACTGATTTAGTATTGGTTTCACCTCTAATAAGCTGATTTCTTAGATGCTTCTTATTTTTCTTTGCTGCTGGTCACCATTCTTGACTTATTTCTGTCTGCAGATACCTCTTAGGAGAGCTTCTTAAGATAATGCCTTGAAGGGTAGTGACTGGGGGAGTCAGAGCCAGCACCTCTGCAGTCTGAGAACAGTGTTTTAATGATGTGTTGAAAGTGGACTTTTGTAAGCTTTCAAAGATGTAGATCCAAGTCAAAGGAAATTTTCTTTTCCATGCTGTTTCACTCTTGCCTTCCCTCGGTGCTTGGAATTCCTGTAGATGTGGGTGTCCACTCATCTAAAAAGGTCTTACTGCCCAATTCTTGGGGCTTCTCATGTATCTTTTGGGAGAAGGTGGCTTTTTAGAAGGGTTTCAGATGTGCCTAGGATCTGGTTTATATTTATTTAAATTATTTGTTCTTCTTTGCCATTACCTCAGGGCCCACATAGATTTTGAGGAAATATAGTTTCCAACCTAGTGGCTGAACAATTATAAGTAAAAGGAATCATGTTAGGGGTTGAAGTATTTTCTTCTGTCTCTAATTGTTGCATTGTAAACCATCGTGTTGAACTTACAAGGAAAGGCTAATGAAATTGTGATGTGTAATGTATAAGAACAACTGCAGGATTGTCTGATAGTGTTTTATGTACACAGGATTTTTTTTTGTAGATTGTTAGCTATCTTGTCTTTTTCTCTGAACTATAAGGGCAAATGGTCTTAAATCCCATCAAGGGAGAGTTTTAGGGTAAAAATAGGGAACTTCTTAACTGTGTATACTGAGATGGTGAAACACATTATTGGGCAAGTTATAGAATCCTCTTTCCCCTTATCTTTTAGGGTAGTGAAGATTCCCAGATGTCTGGAGGGGTTTAAGACTTGCCCCTCAAACTCTCACCTTAGCTGGAAGCAAGAGAATTTAGAAAATTCTTTAGTGGGCCTTTCAAAAAATATATCTCCTGGCATCAGTCTTTCCCACTTCACAGCTCCTGGCAGTAGCTACCCCCATTTCCTACATTCAAATAATATGACTGTTTAAAATGGAAATGGAAGAGGTTGCCATTTTAGAGGGTGTCATTTTGTTTCTCCTTTAAAAAACAGTAACTTGCATCTTCTGATGTAAGCTAACCTCCACGTGCTGTAGACATTAGTGTTAAATGTGGAGGCTTACTACATGGACAAAAGTAACTCTTACTTTTCCAGTGGTCCCTGGCTGGTGTCCCCCAAAGGTGCAGAAGGGTAAGAAATCACAAAATGATTAAGCATCCAGGGCTAAAAGTGCAGCTTTTAGATCCAAACTGAGCTCAGAGGTGGTCACAGTGTGCAATACAAGACAGAATTAGGTATTTACAGGAGCCAGAGCCTTATTCTTCCTATGAAAGTATTTGAGTGCCAAATGATGTCTAAATGTTTTTTCCTCCATATTAGAAAGTTGGTTAATTGTATATAAATGAATAGCTTTCATTGAAGAAAAATATTGATACATGAAAACTGACCCAAGAAGAAGCAGCCCCCTTTCTGGCCCAAATTTGTGTCGTTTCTTTTTATACCATTAAGCAACATTCTAAGAATATATGGCTTATTTTCAATTTGTTGCATTTTTAAAAAATCCTTATTCATTGAATTTTTTTTTTACTTTCATTTTTTATGTTAGGTATAACCATCTTGCCATCTGTATTTGTTCACTTTATTAATTTTGGGGAGGATTTAAGGGGGCAAACTATACCTGTTATTAATGGGCTATATGTCATTACTTAGGATTAAAATAGCTACTTTTAAAAATACATATAATAGCTGAGTATAACTATTTTAATGTGAGGTCCCCAAGCCAATTAAATTGCAGTAATATTTGATACTACTCTGTGGCTGCCCTGTAAATACCAATGGCTGGTTGCATCTAAACAAGTATCAGTTGTACTTAAAAAAAAAAAAAAAAAAATCGGGAAATATTAGTTATACTGACACCAGTGCCTGGTTATAAATGTATTTTTAAACAAACATTTTTTTGCAGCCTTTTTATTTGTAGATGTTGTTTTTGTTTTTCTTTTACAGTCTAACAGTATATTTTCTGTTTTGAAGTTGGTGATATACGCGGGGCCTAACACAAACAGTAGGAAGGTTGCTGAGTATGGAGGCAACACACTGGGATATGGCAGCCGTAGTGTCTTAGGAACTGGTTGGCCGAAAGACTTGGTGAAGGTATGGTATCCAGGCACATTTGCTTCCTAGAAAAGAAAATGAACTTGCATTCCCCGTGGGCCCAAGTATTAACTCTATTTCTAGAAGACATTTGCCACGGGGGCTTTTGTTGAGGTGGGGCTACCTCAGTAGGCCTGTAAACTCACTACTTTGTTCAGAATGACCCTCCTTTCACTCGTAAGGCATCAGACCCCTATCCGCTCCAGAACTTGTATCTATCTGTTCCATAGGTTACTCCATGGGCTGAGGTTGTCACAGCATTTCTTTCCCTGTCCATTGAAAGGACTGCTAGTTCTTCCCACTCACTTATTCTCTAGACTCCCTTGTGATGGGTGTCCTAGAACCATAGGGCCATTGCCGTTTTAAAATGTGGAATCAGTGTTTTCAAATGAATTGGGGCCTTTGGAGCAAAAATAACTATCCATTCTCAGACTGATGAGATTGGAGCCATGCTTTGTAATGTGGGCCCTTGAACTATAACATATCTACCTAGAATATGAATATGAACTGAAATGCCCACTAAAACCTGAAAACCTCTCCAGAGTCTGCTCCCAGAACCTTTATCTCACATATATTATGTACCCTCTTTAATTCAGCCATAGGCAGCAAGTTACCTCCAGAGGTATAGTCCAGATGCGTCCAAATCTGGATCAGCACAATACTTTTAATCGTTCTCTGATTTCCTGCATTTTGTTTCTTACTCATGGTATTGATTCAGCAATACAGAGCAAGGTCTTTCATCACTCTGTGTTCTTCAAGCTAATGGCTATTTGCCCACCTTATTGGCACAAGTGAGGTGGTGAGATGGAGGAGGGGGAGGGCAGAAAGTGTAGAAATCTGAGGATTTTATTGAAATTACGTTCAAGATTTGATCTTTACTCTGATCCTGCTATTGGGCAATCGTGGCCATTTCACAGATGCCTCATTCCCAAAGCTACCTGGTCAGGAGAGACAGCTGAAAGGTTGGCATCCAGATGAGAGGGGATGGAATTTGAATCAAAAAGCGAGTGAGAAAAGAAGTGAAATGTTGGCTGTGGTCCTTCTGAAAGTAAATCTCTGAAATTCATTGCTCTCTTGAAAATTGTGTCTTGTTTTTAAAGTGCATTTTCCCCCCTTAAATTTTAAGGTGGAAGGAGATACAGTCACCTTCTCCTTTGAAATGAGAAGTGGCCGTGAACACAACACTCCCGATAAAGCTATGTGGGGCTTTGCTTGCACAGTTCGCGCTCAGGTACTTGAATCTAACCACTGCTGTGGGCATAGTGTACTTTTTCCTGTGTGCCTTGGTTATGTACATCATATTTGCCTTGGAAACGAGGCAAAATATGAGCTGCTGTTTCATCCATCTCTTCCATTTGGCAGCAGTAGACCACTAATAGAAGTAGTAGTTGTATGGACTAAAACTAGCTGGGACCTAAAATCAATACAGCACCACAGAAAGAATCCCTTGCTAGGGGCTCCGTCTTCAAAGCCTGGAGAGGTGGTCTGCCTCCAGCATCTTTCCAGAGGGTGAGGAAGACTCGAACACCTGGTAGAAGTGAGCCCTTGGATTCTGGGTTTTAAGAGTAGTAGAATCGGATTATTTTTATTCTGTTCCCAAAGGCTCTTCTTGCTAGTCTAGATCTGTCTCTGCTTAATTACTCATGTTACACTCTGTATATAGGTTTAATCTACTCCTTTTAACAGTACCAGTTACCTTCCTCCCAGGAATCTATTTAAATAAATTAAATCTATTTAAATAAATTAAAACGTATTTTCAGACTTGGCGGTTGCTTAAGTTTAACCAAGCCAAGGATCTCTGGAGTGGGATTATCTGCTAGAATGTAAGCTCCATGAGGGCAGGCCTCTTTGTTTTGTTCTCTGCTTTATCTCAGGCACCTAGAACAATGGCTGGTACACAGTAGGCACTCAATAAATATTTATTGAATGAATTCAATGTAATCATTGACAGCATCTTCGTTCAAGCACAGAATGGAGATGACAAAATGAAATAGTGATTTATACCTGGATAGGTACAGCAGAGAGGAAGCTATCCAAAAAATCTTGCCTGTGATTTATGCTGTTTCTAATATGGAGTCTTACTGACTCTTCTCTCTCCAGAATTGTGTTGAGACTTCACTCTGTGGTCATTCCAGTGCCGCCGTCTATCTACTCATGGTGTTGGGTGCTGTCTCTGTGTCCCGTAGCAATGATACTTGATACTGCTCCATGAGCCCCTGTGGTTGGGGACAGTGCAGTGTGGTGCAGCGCAGGTGAAGTGCTCCTCCGTGTAACTGACCAGTCTGGTTTGCCCTGTCTGCATTGTAGGAGTCTTCAGAGGATGTGTCGGGAGGCTTACCTTTTCTGGTAGACCTGGCTTTAGGTCTGTCTGTGTTAGCTTGTTCTATGTTAAGAATCCTATACAACGGACCAGAAATTACCAAAGAAGAAGAAGCCTGTCAGGAGCTGCTGCGGTCCAAACTTTTACAAAGGTAAGAAAAGGCTCAAATTGGACTAGTTTTGCTCGCAAAGGAAGAAGGACTTTATGTGGAAAACTACTTTTAGTACATTTCCCAGCTGATTGTGCCTACTGCCTGCCAATCCCATGGGTATCGCTGTGTCTAAGAAATAAGATGAAGATTACATCAGAGTGCCTTGTGGCCCTTACTTTACTAAGTTTGAAATTACACCCTTGAACTGTGTAAGCTTTTCTCCAACCCAAGTACTGTATACTTAAATTAAAGGATCCCCCAAAGAATGGGAAGATGGACAATAAAGCAGACATAGCAAAGTGTTCCTTCTGGAATCTTGGCTGTGGGTATATGAGTGTTAGCTGTGTAATTCTTCCAACTTTTCTGTATATTTTAAAGTTTTCATAATAAAATGTTGGGGAGGAGGTAGAGTCCCAAAGATGGGGTTTCATATAATGCTCATTTTTCTTCAGCCTCTGGAGGAGGTTTGATGAATAAATACTTAATACATAATGTGATCCTTCAAATGTTGAATATCGATATATCTGCAAACTTCAAGTAGCTTTCCAGATAGAAGAGGAAGTGAAGAATCTCTTCTTCTTTATGTTCAGGTGCCAGTGGCAGGTGGAGGCCAATGGTGTGATCTCCCCTGCCCTTACTCCAAGCCCATCTCCACTGCCTCTGACCATTGAGGAAGACAGAGAATTCACTTACCCCTCTGACGTCCTCGTGCCTCCTGTTGGAAACTACTTTGACCTGCCCCGGATCAGGCTGCCTCCAGGAATCATGATAAAGCTCAGGGAAATTTCTGGGCGTGCCAGACCTCAATTTAGACCAAGTATAAAGTATGTTGCTATACAGCACTTTATTTTCCCAATGAAAAAATGTTTAAACAAGCGAAGGGGGTGTGTTTCTTCTTGTAGTCTAGCAGATGAACCTTTCATTTTACGTGTACTTGATGAATGTTAACCAGGTGCTCTGGAGAGTACCCCCAGGTGGTGTTCCAGGTCGGTGGGTTAAAAGCGTGGGCTCAGCAACGTTAGTATTGCCTGAGAACTTGTCAGTTCTTGGGCCCCATTTCACACCTGCTGAATCAGAACCTCTGAGGATGGGGCCCAGTAGTAATCTGTGTCTTGACAGGTTTTCCATATGATTCTGATGCATGCTAACATTTGACAAATTCTAGGTTTTTCTCAGGTGGTTTGACCTTCTACTTGAAGGTAGTCATCAACTTTGGTTTCCATAGGGTCTAGAGACATTTCTTTATTTTCAACGCCTGGAGAGATGGTAATCTTTAATCTAGAATGTGAGGTCTTGCAGTTACCAATGTCTTTGTGGTATTCTAGCTTAAAGTTAAGTCTGTTTTGCAGGCCTCTGCTCTGCCTTCTGAGGCAAGGTTGGCCATTTCAGAGAGAAGAATTTGAAGAATAGATGAAATTTAACATGAAAAAGTAGAAAAGCACCGTTGTTTTCAGCCCAACATCCATACGCCCAAAATACTACCAGCCATAATACTGCATAAAATTAATTGGCAGATATATCGTGCCAAAGATCTTTTATTAACCTCAGACCTATTCCAGCTCTAATATAACACCAGCTCAAAATATACAAATCATAGAAAATGAAGTCTGTTTAATTTTGATTTTCAGCTTCATCGGCCAATGTCAGTTTTATCAGGTAAATATATCAAATTATTGCCAACTTGTAATAAAGAAAGTGTGGTGAATATTTAACATACTTAAATCAAAGCGTACACTCTTCCATCTATAAAATACCGTATTGGTAAGTTGAGAACTTACCAATTCTAGTCATATAGCTGACTGGTTTCCCTTGTGATCGCAGAGAAGTAATCCAGCCAGACGTGATGGAGGAAATGGTGGTATCATGTGTCATTAAGCACTTGAACTTGGTTGATGCACTGCAGTCCCTAATAAATTTCCAGTATCAAGAAGAACATGCTGAGGAATATGATTTATTGTGTAAAATCATGGGAGAGACATTTAAGAAACTCAATGCCATGGAGAGACAGCTGCAGGTAAGTGAAAGTTAAAACATTTAGATGTCTCTTATAACTGTGGGAGATGACTTCTTTCCTAGAAATTTAATGAAGTTTAAAAAGTGATCTGAATTTTAAAAAGATTATTGCAACTAAAATTTCTGAATTTACAGATTGCATTTGTTTTTATTTTGCATCTAGTTTCACATTGTTTTATATTTTAATGTGTCAGAGTGTTGCAGAATTGGAACAGAAATGGCAAAGTGAGGTTGATGATGCCACACAGGGGAAGCTGGAGAACAACATGCCTTTCTTCTATGATTACCATTTTAATGAGGTGAGCAAGCTGTATGACTCATCACTGGGGCATTGCTATTTGTAGTACAATGGTATATACTGTGTGCGTAGAGATAACATGATTTTTAAAATGTTGCATACCTTGAAACATACCCATTGTTTAAAAAGGGTTAAATAAGGTTGATTAGATTAGCATGTCAATGATACAAAGAATAAGTTACTCCTTATTTAATTAATAGTTTTATAAAGCAGTTATCATCATTATCAAATTCTGCTTTCAAGCCTTTAAAAAAAAAATAAAAGAGTTATAAGCACTGAAGAAATCCCCAGAAAGTAGTCATTGCCATTTTTAATCATTAAAATATCAAATAGTAACTTACAAATGTGCTTCTGGTGTAGAAATATGGACCAAAGGTGGGTTTTTTCCCTGAAATTTTCTGTTCCTTTTAACACGTACAGTAAAACTCAGTTTTTGCAGATTCTGCATATGATCTTTTCTTGATTTTTCCTTCTTTAGAACAAAATGAAAGAACTAGAACTTTTGTGTTCAATGAAGGAAGTCTCCTTTGATGGAAATGATCTTGAAAACATGGTCCTATCTCTGAGGTTAGTGATGTTAGTAACTGTGTAAAGCTAATTTATCACTTTGATGCTCAAAACAAAAATCTCATCTCTTAACAGATATTTTAAAAAATATTGTGCATTCAACTAAATATTTTAGAGTTGGAACTTATTTGGTATTTGGAAACTTTGATTTTAGCCTTCAGAAGTTAGCATATAGGCACTTGAAACTGGGCAAAAGGAACTAAAACTGGCCACAGTTCATAGCACGGCTCTCCTCGGATGGGGAAGGGGGAAGGCGAGCAATATTTATCAGATTACTTTTGCTTAGGTTCCCCTCTATCTTCTCATATCCTTTGTAATGAAACACTTTAGTTTTGGTAAACCAGAGGACAACTAAATGCACATCAGTCTTTCTTTATAGGGAGAAGTTCCTACAAGAAGTGAATTCTCTTATTCAGAAACCCTCGCACCCACTGGCTAAAACGAAGACGTTAGTGAAGAGTCTAATGAACCGAGCTGAGCTGTTGCTGCACGTCACCATTGCGGCCCAGTCCGGCCTCACAAGAAGCATCTCAGGGACCCCCGCAGAAACACCGGGTACTGCTGACAGCCAGCCCTGAAAGGCTGTCTGCGCTAGTCTGTTCATAAAACATACATCAGCTGCTTTAAAAAAAAAAGAAAATCACTCTTGTGTACTCATAGAAAGGAAGAAAAGGAAATTTCAACTTTTTAATTTTGCCTTTTACTTTTTCCAGCCAAGAAGTACTTTTCATTGAATTCATGTGGTGTTTTGTGAGTCATCTGAGCATCAGGGGTGCCTCGTCATTTGCCTTGTTTAGTTTTGAGGGGAAGCATCTAAGGAGCCCAATAACATGTATTTTTATAATCCCAGTGCCCCTCATTTTTAGATTATGGATTGCCATTTTCATAGTAACATATAATTAGTCAACGTTGTGAATCCTGGAATGCATCATATTTTTCTCTTTACTTGAAGCTGAGTTTGCATTTCCTCTTTAGTAATTATGTGGAACCTTCTAGCATGAATTTCCACTATTAATTTTTTTCCTAGTCACATTCTTTTTTAAATTAATTTATTTTATTTATTTATTTGTGGCTGTGTTGGGTCTTCGTTGCTGCACGTGGGCTTTCTCTAGTTGCGGCGAGCAAGGGCTACTCTTCATTGTGGTGTGCGGGCTTCTCATTGTGGTGGCTTCTCTTGTTGCGGAGCACGGGCTCTAGGCATGCAGGCTTCAGTAGTTGTGGCTCACGGGCTCTGGAGTGCAGGCTCAGTAGTTGTGGCGCATGGGCTTAGTTGCTCCGTGGCATGTGGGATCTTCCTGGACCAGGACTCAAACCCGTGTCCCCTGCATTGGCAGGCAGATTCTTAACCACTGCGCCACCAGGGAAGCCCTCCTGGTCACATTTTAATTGCTAGCTTGAAAACGCATTTCTCAGGGAAATCAACAAGTCTTCTTGCTTAAGCCAGATCCACACACTGGGCAGAGCCCATAATAGCAAGTGTTAATTCTTACCCTGAGAGAAGAAGTCATAAACATGTTCTTTTCTTCTTTTTTTTTTTTTTAATTTATTTTATTTATTTTTATTTTTGGCTGCGTTGGGTCTTCATTGCGGTGCGCGGGCTTCTCATTGCAGTGGCTTCTCTTATTGCGGAGCACGGCACACGGGCTTCAGTAGTTGTGGCGCACGGGCTTAGTTGCTCCGCGGCATGTGGGATCTGCCTGGGCCAGGGCTCGAGCCTGTGTCCTTTGCGTTGGCAGGTGGATTCTTAACCACTGCGCCACGAGGGAAGCCCATAAACATGTTCTTAAATGAAAGACTCCATGTTGTCTAGACCCATTGCCCGATGGACACTGTGGAGCAAGTGAACTTGTTTTCATCCCATCTGATTGCCCAGGGCTCCTCTCACTAGGGAGAGAAGTCTAGGATGACTCCCAGGTTTCTGACCCCAGTAATAGGGTTCCCCTGCAGCAGGGGAGGCATGCCAGGTGTGCAGTATGAACACATGCTAAGATGGTCAGCTACACCATGTCCCTGGCCACATTAGCCCGTGTTCATTAAAGGTCCCATGAAAGACTTACCCACTCAGTAAGCCTGGTGGTGCTTTCCAAGAGGCTTTTGGCATTAGAGATGATGAACCAGTAGTTTCCTAAGAGATAATGTCTTCAAAAATTATAATTTTTTTAGATTGAAGCTATCTAACCATTTTTAAGACAGATTCAAAATGACCTCAACTTTCTTAACATCTTTTTTTCTTTACCTGTCTTCACATGCAGTTTTGTCTGCTTCCATTAAAGTGTTCCTTTACAAAACAACTATTTCCTTGATAGGAGTGTATATCTTATAGGAAGGGCTGGTCAGATTCTAGCTAAAGTGTGATATTTACTCACATCAACTATGATCAAAGCGAGGTATCACCAAATGGCAATAAGTCAGCTAAATAAAGCCAACATTAAAGGGGGAACAAAGGCCATCTCTAAAAAAAAAAAAAAAAAGGATCTGGATTTATTTGAATTAAGATTTTTTGCTTCCAGAAATTACTGTCCTCTCTTGCTTTTTGGAATGCTTAATATTAAAGTTAACACTGATGGTTTACGAAATTAAATGAATTTTTCAGCCTTTCTTTGGAAACCCAATTTGATAAAAGGAGTTTAGTTTTTCAAGATAAAGTAATTTTTAACCTTGATATTCGAGGTTTTAAACCTCAGTATTCAAGGTTTTAAAAAATTGGCCTAGGGAATTCGCTGGCAGTCCAGTGGTTAGGACTCTGCACTTTCACTGCTGAAGGCCTGGGTTCAGTCCCTGGTTGGAGAACTAAGATCCCACAAGCTGTGCGGCACGGTGCCCCCCGCCCTCCCCCCAAAAAAATTGGCCTAAAAATCATCTGTGTGCTGTGCTAGCTGGTTTGGTGGCTGAACTGGAAAGCAAAGATACTCTTAGACAGTTCGGTGGTTCCTTGTTACTTTTCGCTGTTGCTGCCATCCTTACAAATAGGATAGCAGATATGTCAACGTTCTTCTTCCTCTCTGTTCCAGCTTGTAAATCAGCCTCTGAAACAAAGGTGATATCTCATGCTGTGCGGCAGCCTGTTTTTCTTCGCAGCATGTCGGCTCCTTCTGACCTGGAAATGATTGGTAACGAAGATTTGGAATTTACTAGAGCAAATCAGAGGTAAATAGCTAATGG
This sequence comes from Orcinus orca, assembly GCF_937001465.1. NCBI lineage: Eukaryota > Metazoa > Chordata > Mammalia > Artiodactyla > Delphinidae > Orcinus > Orcinus orca. The sequence continues at coordinate 73,924,049 of NC_064573.1, read as the reverse complement.
CCAAGGTCGGATTCCCACCTGCGGCTGAGCGCTGTCATCGCAACACACTCCCTGAGCGGCTTTCTTGTTTGGCTGTAGGCGGCGCCACGTGACCAGCCACCGCAGCAGCTCCTTCACGCTCCTGCAGTCATTGGCCATCGAGGACAGCAGGGATAAGCCCACCTACAGCGTCCTGCTGGGGCAGCTGTTTGCTTTCATCGGCACCAACCCTGACCAAGCTGTACGTCACGTTTTGCCGACCACAGGTGGATAGCACGAGGGGTCGTGTGACAGCAGGAGTCAGGTGTACTTCCTTTTCATGCGTTTCAGGTGTCCAGCAGCAGCTTTCTTTTGGCTGCGCAGACAAGGTGGCGGCGGGGAAACACTCGCAAGCAGGCGCTGGTGCACATGCGGGAATTGCTGACGGCTGCCGTGCGAGTCGGGGGAGTGACACATCTTGTGGGTCCGGTGACAATGGTCCTTCAGGGAGGACCCAGGTCAGTTGTTTCTGTTAGTTTATACTGTCCTGTCTGGAATGGGCAAAAGCCATTCCAGAGATTACTCTTGGAGCAAGATCTTAGATTTTAATGTTTTCCCATAAAATAATATACTTTAACAAAACTGGTACAGGATTTAATTTTAAAAATTCAGCACATATAACAGAAAGTAAAAGTCTCCTTCCCTCCCTTCCTAAATTCCACTCTGTTCATTAAGAGCTTGTTGTATCAACTATGCATACGTAATAGCTATTTCATTCTCTTTGTATGCTTAAGTGTGTATGTGTATGATTTTTTTAAAACTCAATTCAGATTATATTACACAGGCCTTACTGTAATCAGTTGTTTTCCTCAATATATCTTGGATATCTGTGTCTTTTCATGTTAATATGTATAGATCTGCATTATAGCTTTTAAGAACTTCATGGACCTCAGTTGTATAGATGGTTATATTTTATTTAACTCATCCACTACTGATGGACACATAGGTTCATTTATTTTTTTATTTTGTGGTACGCGGGCCTCTCACGTTGTGGCCTTTCCCGTTGCGGAGCACAGGCTCCGGACGCATAGGCTCAGCAGCCATGGCTCACCGGCCCAGCCGCTCCGCGGCATGTGGGATCCTCCCAGACCGGGGCATGAACCCGTGTCCCCTGCACCAGCAGGTGGACTCTCAACCACTGCGCCACCAGGGAAGCCCTAGGTTCATTTATTGTTTCTTTCTCTCTTTCACTTTCCCTCTCCTTCCTTTCTTCCACCCTTCCTTTCTTCCTTCTTTCTGTTTTGGTTTCCTTTTGCATTAACAATAGTGCTGCAGTCAACAACCTTATATCCTTATATTTTTGGTGCTTATTTTTACTAGATCAAATTTCTTTTTTTTTTTTTTTGAATTTATTTATTTATTTTTGGCTGCGTTGGGTCTTCATTGCTGCACACAGGCTTTCTCTAGTTTCATGGAGCGGGGGCTGCTCTTTGCTGTGGAAGAAACAAAATTTTAGTTCTTGCTCACATCCATTGCAGGTCTGTCTTGGCTCATGGTACTCACAGAGAGCTCAGGACAGAGGAGGAGACCACCATCTCGAAAGCTTTCAGGGCCCTTGTCAGAGCTCTGGCTCGTTGGCCAGACTAGTCACATGCCCACCCAACCGCAGCGGTGCCCAGAGGCATAGTGAGTAACACTAGTGACTGCCACAGCTTACTTCCAGAGTAGTTTCTCTGTAACACTGGCAGCATTATTCCTTTTTCCCTCATTACATTTCCCTCATGACATTATTAATGCCATGTGTCAGACATCTAAAAAAAAAAATGCAGAAAATCCCAAAGTATAAAATAAAAATGACCTGTAAATCTAGCATCTTAAAATAAAACCTATTAATGTTTTAGTGTATTTGTTCAGTCTTTAGTCTAACCGTAGTGATCTCCTATAATGTTTTTAGTGCTCGGATAGCACTGCATCATATCCCTGGACCTTTTTTAAGCCAATTTCCTATTTTTAAACCTTAGTTTTTATTTATTTTTACTATTATAAACAATATTATGTTGTATATCTTTGTAGATAAGTCCGATAGTTCCAGTTTTCAGCTAACATTAATTGCCATAGAATCTATCCCAGGTTGTGTTTTTACATTGGGAAAGTCTTATTTCCCAACAGGATTCTCACATTCTGCTCATAATCAGAGTACGAACTTGCAAAGGACGCTTCGCTAATCTATTTGTGTCTTGGTTTTCTCACTAGTGCAATTGCATTTACAGTATTCAGTGCTGCATGGAATGTCGTAGCCATGCCTCAAATGAATGGTTTCATTATTAAATAAGTTTGAGAAATGTTGGGTGCCATTCTCTTGCTCCTAGAGATATGAAAGACTTTAACCTTAAAAGATTCTGAGTAGTCCTGCAGTGAGGAACCCAGCTTACCTTTACTTAACGTGGGATTTCCCAGACTTTTCTCTTTTTTTTGGCTGTGTTGGGTCTTCGTTGCTGCACACGGGCTTTCTGTAGTTGTGGCGGGCGGAGGCTACTCTTCATTGCGGTGCGTGGGCTTCTCATTGCGGTGTCTTCTCTTGTTGTGGAGCATGGGCTCTAGGCGGATGGGCTTCAGAAGTTGTGGCACACAGGCTCTAGAGCGCACGCTCAGTAGTTGTGGCGCACGGGCTTAGCTGCTCCGTGGCATGTGGGATCTTCCTGGGCCAGGGGTCGAACCCCTGTCCCCTGCATTGGCAGGCAGATGCTTAACCACTGCGCCACCAGCGAAGCCCTCCCAGACTTTTCTTGAGTGTGGGCGTTGTCTTTGAGGCACACTTAGAAATCCTGCCCAACAGCCTTCTGTGATCCTGCAGTTTGGGAAACACTGATCTCCAAGATTCCTTCAGTTCTGGATTCATCTAGACACTCTTGGGTTTCTCAGAAGAACTCTCTTGCTCTTGTGTTCACTATCGCCGTTCTTGACATGGTTGAGGAAGTCTGAGCTTTGGTTCTGTTCCCTAGAATTGAAGAACTAACCTGTGGTGGGATGGTCGAGCAGGTCCAGGAAGCCTTCGGCGAGACCATGACTTCTGTTGTCTCTTTGTGCGCCCGTTACCCTATCGCTTGTGCGAATAGCATCGGACTCTTATGTACTATACCTTACACCAGGTAAGCAAGGAAATGCTTTTTATTGTTAGTAAGGTACACCACAATGTAGTTGATTAAACAGAAATATTTTTTAATTAAAAAATTGGATTTTTTGGTTTTGATTATCCAGTGACACTATCACTCTGATTAAATGAGCTTGTCTCCTGACAGACACTTAAAGTTACTATGTAAATTCCTTATTGTTGAGTTCCTGCATGATCAAGCGTGGATCCCCATTAGGGAATTATATTACAGTGTCAAAATGGAGAAGTTTGAAGGAAAGAAATAGGTCCCTAGGAAATTACTTATATACTGAGCAAAATTTTTTGCCTTTGCACATTTATTTCCTCTCTTAGTTACTTGATTAATAGTTTGAAAATGTCAAGAATTCATGAAGTCATTCTTTGAATCCCCTTATGATAAAGTATGTAGTTTTTTTCTATTATGGTAACCTTGTGTTGATTCCATCGATTTTTACTTTGCTGTTGTATACGAACTAACCAGAACTTGACGTTCATTATTTATGAAGGAAAATACTCATTCTAAAAAATTTCTATGTTGAGTTATACATTGGTATCCTAAGTTGTGGACAAGAAACTATACTGACATGTTTTATGACCCTTTGATAACCTGAATCTTAAGTGAGAAGTTCCTAAGGGCTAATCAGTTATATTTCTTTCATTCAACCCTTTCTGCCTGGCCCAGGAGTGAAGAGAAGTGCCTGGTGCGCAGTGGCCTTGTTCAGCTCATGGATCGACTGTGCAGCTTGAGCAGTCAGACTGAGTCCAGCTCCAGTGAGAAACAAACCAAGAAGCAGAAGGTGGCCACCATGGCCTGGGCAGCCTTCCAGGTGCTTGCCAACCGCTGTGTTGAATGGGAAAAAGAAGAAGGTGAGAAGCAGGATTCCTTTCTAGAGCTCATTGATTTCTTCTATTGATGTGTTTATGTATTAAGTATTTGTGCTGGATGGGGGAAAGAAAAGCTATATTAAATTACATAAGTAGATTGGTTGAATCAATTATGTTATCATGGGAGCCTCTTCATCGGCATGGTTCTATGAAAATTTACTACTCTATGACAGTAAAGAGTATCCTAACCTGGAGGACATTATGCTAAGTAAAATAAGCCAGACACAGAAAGACAAATACTGCAGCCATCTCACTTATATGTGGAATCTAAAAAAGCCAAACTCATAGAAACAGTAGAACAGTGGTTGCCACGGTTAGGGGGCGGGGGAAATGGGGAGATGTTGTTCAAAGGGACAAGCTTTCAGTTATAAGATGAATAAGTTCTGGAGATCTAATGTACAGCATTGTGATTAGAATTAATAATACTTTATATATACTTGAAAGTTGCTGAGAGAATTAATCTTGTGTTCTTATCCCCTCCCACACACACAGAAAGGTAACTATGGGAGGTGATGGATGTATTCACTAACTTGATTGTGGTAATCATTTCACAATGCATATGCATATTAAATCATCACGTTGTACACCTTTTAAAAAATTCACGTTCTACAATCTGAATATATACAATTTTTATTTGCTAATCATACCTCAGTAAAGCTGCGGGGGTGGGGAGGAATGATAACCATCTGAAAGGAGTACAGTAACCCCAGGAAATTGAAGACATCTTTCATTTCCTTTCTGTCAACACTGCTAACGGTGTCCGAATAAATATTTTTATGCAATGATTTTCCAGTTGCACTTTTGAGGTGCTATTTTCAGATTATATTTTCAGTCACCAATCCAATTTAAAAAGTAAACTTGAAGGATAACTTCTCCATAGTATCCCAGGTATATAGCTTGTTTATTTATTCATTCACTCTGTGTCTTATTGTCCTGAGAGCCAGGCATAAGATGAATAAGGCATCGTTCCTCACCTTAAAAAATATGGTCCAATTAAAAATAAAGATGCTGTGATGATCCATGTAAAAAAAAAAAAAATATATATATATATATATATATGGTCCAGTGGGGGAAATAGACCAATGAACAAATAATTACCGGGCAATCAATGCCATGATCAAGGTGCACACAAAGTGCTATGGGAGCATAGAGGTCCCTACAGACCAGCTGTGCTAGGGATCAGGCAAAGCTCCCCAAAGAAGGTGATATGTGAGTTCTTCTTGAAGGATAAAGAAGACTTCTAGGTAGAATGAACAGTAAATGGCAAGTAATTTTTGTGGCCTTTACGAGAGATGTTTGGGGAAGGCTCTGGAACTACAATGAAAATAGAAAGACCCCAAAATGTCTTTTATTGTGTTTGAGAAGAGGTAGGGTGTGAGTTAAACATCAAGACGTTTTCCAAAACAGAAACAGACTCGCAGATATAGAGGGCAAGCTAGTGGTTACCAGTGGGAAGAGGGGCGGGGAGGGGCACTATAGGGGTAGGGGACTAAGCAGTACAAACTATTGTGTAAAAAATAAGCTACGAGGGTATATTGTACAACATAGGGAATATAGCCAATATTATATAATAACTATGAATGGAGTACAACCTTTAAAAATTACGAGTCACTGTGTTATACACCTGTAACTTATATTGTACATAAACTGTACCTCACTAAAAAAAAAAAAAATCAAGATATTTTCATCACAGTAAAATGGTGATTCTTGCCTGTCAATCAAAGTATGTTTCTGGGTTTTGTGTGGATGAATTATATTCAGTTTTAATTAAGAGGAATGTCTTTCCCCAACACTGAATCATTTCTCAAGTTACTGTTACCTTGTTCATGTTCAGTTGTTATCTAATGAGGAGACACTAATTGGATGGCTAATGAAATACTGAGCAGGTTAAAGGAAAATTGGGCGAAGGGAGGGCTTTAATGCAGGCTCACCACACCTGCAGACTCGCCATGCCTTCCTGGAGCTTTCACTGTGCTTCTCCTTTCTTGCACTCTGAAGGCGGCTCCACAGACGCTGTGCACTCAGGTCTGGCCCGTCAGGTGTCCAGCCTTCTCACTAACCACCTCGCCCGAGCGACAGAGAGCTGTGGCAACCAGGCTGCCGGGAATGATGCCCTCCAGGACGTCCTGAGTCTTCTCAATGACCTCTCGAGGTAAGGAAGGCCCAGCTGGGGCTTCCCTGGTGGCGCAGTGGTTGAGAGTCCGCCTGCCGATGCAGAGGACACGGGTTTGTGCCCTGGTCCAGGAAGATCCCACATGCCGCAGAGCGGCTAGGCCCGTGAGCCATGGCCGCTGAGCCTGCGCGTCCGGAGCCTGTGCTCTGCAACAGGAGAGACCACAACAGTGAGAGGCCCGTGTACCGCAAAAAAAAAAAAAAAAAAAAAAAGGAAGGCCTGGCTGGAGCTGTGGGAGGAGGTGGCTTTTCCTCTGAGTGATTTGGCTTCCTTTGCGGGTGGTTGTCTTTAGAAACATCTTACTAGGCCATCCTGATATGCTCCTGCATCAAGAAAAATAGCAGAGGATGAAGTCATTGAAAAATAGCATTTAGTTCCAAAATAAGAAAATTATTTAGGTGAATATCTACATCATAAAATAACATATTATCATTTGCTTCAATACTTGACTGGCAACAGCTGCTAGCCTTTTGAGTCAGTACAATTGCATTCAGTAACCAAACATCTTTACCTTCATTATAGCAAGATTAAAGGATAATCAGCCAGGACCTGTAATTAATTCGCCTTCTCATGCTGTGTCTTTAAAAGAAGATACTCTGTGGAGGTTTAATCATGTGTGAGCTGTGGGGCCCACAAAAGCTTGTCCACATAAGGCTGCTTATTCTTTGGTTTCTGCTGAAATGTAACAGGTTCAGCTGTGGCAGATCCCAGACTCTTGAGGCCAGTACAACACTGTATGATCTCTGGTCTTGAAGCACTTCTTAAAGAGGAATAAAAGACTAAACTAAAAGCCTCCTAGCTTGGGTTTCTAAGTCTTGGTGTTCTGTGAATCGTGCTGAACTATAGGATCTCAATTAAATAAACATCAAGTATCAGAAAATATTCAAAAATCTTTTAAAGTATTATTGGTCAATTATGAGCTTTCATCGGATGTTTACAAAAACCCTTAATTCTCCTTCATAAAAACGTATTGCCAAATCTGTGTCTTCCTCATTAAATATGAAGTCATCAGTTTGTTCAACCTCATCTAGGGAACTTCTGCTTCTGAATTTCTGTAGATAACATTCTCAGCATTGTGGACCTTTTCTTCCTCCTTTTGCAGGAGTCACATAGGTAAAGCCATCCTGAGCCAGCCAGCTTGTGTGTCCAAACTCCTCTCCCTGCTGCTTGACCAACGCCCGTCCCCAAAGCTGGTTCTTATCATTCTTCAGCTGTGCCGGGCGGCACTCCCGCTGATGAGCGTAGAAGACTGTGGGAATGTGGAGCTCCCACCCTGGAGCTATTCTGTCCCCTCCCTAAACAGCGAGCAAGAGGATCCCAGCGACCCAGCGTCCAAGATCGCCTCGTTGCTCTTAGCAAAGCTAGCAGATTACGTGGTCCCAGGTGAGTAGCCTCCTGGACGGAAGACTGGCACTGAGGCGCTCACTTCCTGTGGACGGTCAGACCGAGCTTTCCCTTGTCCACAACTGCAGCTGTGCTTCCTGTGATAAAAGGGAGAGAGAGCGGAGAAGGGACTAGCGGGAGAGAGGGAGGAAGAGAGATTCCAAAGCCAGTGCTTTCCTTATACAGGGGAGCCGCACAAACAACTTCGCAATTTTTTTGTTTGCTTAAAGGATGTCAGACAGTCCTTTCTCCAACTGCTTCCGAACCTGACACCACGTTGACAAAAATCAGCCCCAAGAGTTCCTTAAAAGGAGATAAAGACCCTGGAGAAGAGAGTGAAGCAGTGGATGGCAAGCTCTCTATCTTTATCCACAAGCGGGAAGACCAGTCATCCCATGAAGTTCTCCAACCATTACTAAGGTGATGATTGTAATAGCTATATGCCATCAAGCACTAGCCATGTCGCAGGCACTGTGCTGAGTAAGCCCCTTACAGGTATCAACTGTCTCAGCCCTCTTAACACCCCTAAGAGGTAATCAATGTTACTATCATCCCTGTCATTCCATATGGAGAAACTGAGGCAGAGCTGAAATATAAATGCAGGTCCCTCTAATGCAGAACCCAAAGGTACTGTCTCTCCAGACCCAACAGAGTGAAAATCCTGTTGAGAATGTATCATTTGTGTCCTATGAGGAGTCTATAGTGTGACCTGGGCTTTGAGAAGGAATAATGCAGCTTGGTTTTCAGTTATTGGCATCCTTCAGCCATCAGTAAATTTAGGGATACCATTGACTGTGAGGTGAAGAAATAAGAAACTTTTTTATAGCTTTATTTAATCGAAGGATGAATGGTATGATTGCTCAACAAGGAAGTAAAAATATATAATTACTGTCCAAAGTTTACAAATCTACAGGGCCCTGTCAGTGGAATCCAGGACAACGAGAAGATCCCACAGAGCACAAGGGAATTTAGGAGAGGTGTTTATGTCTCAGATGGAAGAGTCCTCTCTTCAAATAAATGATTGAATGATGGTGTCATCCTCATAATTGGATCCCTTGTCTGCCATCATGGCAGCCGAAAGCACTACTAAGCGTGGTCAGGGCAAGTCAGCACATAGATGAAGAAACTTCCAAGGAACATTCCTGGGCACTGTGAAACGTCATAGTACAAATTTGGTGAAAGATTTTTTTGAGAGCCAGGTTTAGGAGGCAGGGGGAGCTGAATTATTAGAAAGGAAGATCCAGTCATTCACACCAAGGCAGCAATCCAGGCTGTTCTTAAAATCCCCTCACTTTGGGATTTAGATCACTCACTGAGGCCTCCCCCATCTGTGACCATGCCTGTAAACTCATTGCCTCTCTCTGCCTTCCCATTTTAGTAGCTCAGAAGGACGGCCCTTCCGACTTGGTACTGGTGCCAACATGGAGAAAGTCGTGAAAATGGACCGAGACATGACAAAGGTAACCCCAATATGAAGGAACCCGCTCCGCCAAGACCCACAGTCGAAGAACATATGCCAGGCTTCAGGTTTTCAGGAGAATTTTTTTTTTTTAATTTCAAGTTACCACAGGGTGAGAAATGGAAGACAGTGGCTTAACTGAGGCCATTTTCAAGAGAACTAGTCAAAATCAGTGTATCATTAACGTTAAAATGTAGAAGAGAACTCTTGGTTTTGACCTAGAAATTTTCTTAGCTCTGTTAAGAAAGTTCTACAGCCTAAAAATACTTTAAAAGTGATCAAAAAAAAAAAAAAAGTGACCATAGGGTGAAAGGTTAAAAGAGTAATAATAATAGATAATAAGAAATAAAGACAAAAAAGCCCGTGAAAATATAAAAATTATGCTCAGGTTCACAGATTACACGATAAATAATTAAAGGGAGGTAATAAAACAATAGTAGTGTATCATCTTTACCTGTCGCACTGATAATGTTAAGATCGATGGTACCCATTATTGCCAAGGTGAGGGTAAATAGGCATTTTCAAGTATCCAGAGACAAGCCTGTCCTTGGCAGTTCTGTTTGTAAAAAACAAAATAGAATCTGTGTACCCATAAATAGGGGATTTGTTAAAGAAATTATTACATTCATATAATGAAATACTGTACAACTATAAAAATAATCAGGTAGGTCTAAATATATAGACATGGATATTCATGATATTTTATGGTATCAGGTTCATATCAATGATCACAATTCATGATGTTTTGATAACTGATAAAAAAGAAATCAAAACTGCGTAGTGAAAAAAAAAAAAACTGCGTAGCATGGCCTATGATTATGTATGTCAGAATCTGCATGGAAAAAATTCTAGAGGACTAACAGTGATCTCTGACTGGATGAGGACAAAGGATGTTTGTGGAGATTTAACTTTCTACATATAATATTTTAATATATGAATTTATAAAAATGAGCCTGGATTAGGGGAAACAGATTTTTTAAAGTATAGTGCTGAGAAGAGCAAAAAGAATATGAATGTCTTCAATCTGATCCCCAGGGTGGCTGCTGTGAGGTGATTACAGAAGAGGCGGCAGCTGCTCTGCGAAAAGCAACCAAGTGGGCACAGTCAGGCCTCATCGTCAGCGTCGGGCCACCCGTGGAATCGCTCAACCCAGAGACTGTGAGTGGACTGTCCACAGGGGACAAGAAGAAAACCGCCCAAACTTCCATTTGCCGAGAGAGGAACTCTGAACTTGCCAGGTAAAACCTTTCACAGGGTGGAAGCTGTCTGCACTCTTCTCAGACTTACTTTGTAAAGGATTTGTTTTGAGGGTTTTAATTTTATATCCTCCCCTTGACCTGCTGGAAATGAGGACTGAGGGCTTAAAATACCCATCCGTTGTAGTAGTTGTTCTCAAAGTCAAGTCAGAAAGTGATGACCATCCAGGTGGATCCGAGGTTGTGAGGGACAAATAGGGAGGCCCTCCGAGCTGAGTGGACATCTGTGGCTGGAGGATTGTTTTTTTTTTGAGAAAGGCCACCACCAGGAACACCAGCTATAGTTTTTTTGAGTAGCGGAAATAGTAAACTGTCCTTGCTGCCTTTACTTCATCCAAACGATACTTGTCACCATCCCAACTGTACACAGAAGCTTCTTTCTAGTTGGAGGAAAGATAAATGTGTGTTGCCCCTGGGAAGTTTGTGTGAGGTTCTGTGCTTGCCAGCCAGAGGCAGATGTAGTGTAGGTCCTTTCCTTGATCACAATGGTTTATACAGTTAAAGGTTTGAGGTCCATTGTTTCCAAGGCTTCTTCAGTTACCAGAAAGAATGGGAGTCACTGAAACGCACTTTTTCCAGTATTTATAACTAGAAAATGTTTGCATCTGGTGCCAAGCCTGAAGCCACTCATCTGCCTTATTCACCATCACTGGGCACTGACACTTCTCCCTGTTGACACTTGCAGGACCGACCCTGTCCGACCTTTCATCAGTGGGCACGTGGCAAACAGCATGGCCGCAGAAGTGATCGCCTTGCTTCACAGCTTGCTGATGGCGCCTGAGTCAAATGCTGCTCAGATATGGACCACGACAGCAGAGAAGGCTAGTACGCTGTTGCTGCTTAAAACAGGAAGCAAGACAGAAGTTAATGTTCTGTTCTAGCAAAGGACATTCTAACAAAGAGAGAGTTCCCAAACTGGCCAGATATACTTGTTAACTGTATTTCCCCTGAAATTTGCTTTGATTCAGTAGCTTCAACTCTGTTAACCCACATCCCCTTTCACTGCCAGTTCTGATTTCACGGAAGGCAGGCTAGTGTTCTCAGGAAAAGAATGGCACTCCTTGTTTCTCCTTCTTGCTTGTATTCGATTGGTACTAACATGAGGAAATCATGCGGCCTTGCTTTATTGGATTTGTTAAGTGTACTTACTAAGTCCCAAGGAGGCCTCTGTGTGGTTTACACTCCCTGAGTGCTCTGTCAGTAATTCATCTTTACAAACAATAGTTCAGTTTCCTGAAAACTAGGGTTTGGTAATCAATTTCCCTTTTCCCAGTCATTCGTGATATGAACACCTTATAACGTGTCCTAAAGGTACTTGGGTGTTGAGATGTAGGTAGTATGCTGTTATGGTTTTCCTGCAAATAAATTTTTGCTTTAGTTTAGGGGTTTTATTAACAGTGTTTGATTCTCCCATATTTTGAGGTTGTGTATTTCCAGTTCTGTCCAATCACGTAAGGCAGATGTGCCAAGAATGTCAGTGGTCATACCTGATAATTATTTCACCCCTCTCATATCCAGAGTTCCTTTAGCACATGGGACCCAGGCACTGTTGTAGACACTGCATCATGCTTAGTATCAAAACAACCAGAGCTTTATCTCCCACTGCATGGGCTGCTTCTTACACTTAGGTTCTGTCTCGTGCGCTGATGTACATTCCACAATTGGGGAAATATGCAGAAAGCATTCTGGAAAATGGCAGCAGTAGTGGCAGAAAACTCGCCAAACTTCAGAGAATCGCCCGCCAGGCTGTCGCTGCACTGTGTGCACTTGGAGGCTTCAAAGAGACAATCAAGATAGGGTCTGAGGTTCAGGTAACCAGCCACCATTTTCCCAAGTCATCGCTTTCCCCTGTATATAAGTCCATTGATTGATTAATTGCTCATTTGTAAGACAAGTATCATCCACCCAGTTGGACAAAAATCCTTGTTCCTTTAAGCTAAGAAACTCGTGGCTTCTAATCCACACTATGCTGCCGATTAGTCAGATATTAGTACAATACCGTGTAATGTTAACTACAATACTTGTGTCCTGTGGTGGTGGTAATATTGGCAGTATTTTAGAATTGAAAGTGTGAATTTGTATCATATTGTGATCACCTCGATGTAAGGTTTTAGGACCTATTATTTTAACTCATGTTCAGGGCTTGGTATCTGCGTTATAAGAAACTATTACTGTAATGCCGGTAATGACAGCTGTAAGTTTCCTCTTCCCACTTGTCACATCAGATAATTGCTCACACCATCAGAGCTGGTAGGTAGTGCTAATCCCTCTGTGTCTCTAGGTTTTAGGTAGAGGAATATCAGGAAGCGTCGGAGTAGTGGCTTCTATCAATGAACAGGAAGGTATAGCTACAGTCAAATTCCCACCCATAGACTGTAGAAAGACGTCGCAAGCATCAGACACACTGACTATTCCATTGTCTAGACTTTGTGTTCCAAGATCAGAGGTAAGGTGATTTTTAAATGCATCTTAAAATGTTACTGCAGATGGTAACCGTACTGTAATGAGTAATATGCACATACACAGTACAGAAGCACAAATACTTGGTTTTCTTAAATTTTGCTTGTGACGTGTATTTACCTATTGGGCATAATCATTTAATAGTAACATTTGTGTGGAAATTTTTACCTGGATGACAAAATTCATTTCTTTGGTTTGGAATATTCCACAGTGTATTGTATGTTTAATTGTTTGGGTCTAGCTTGCAATTCTGTATGGTGATTTGATTCTTTTTAACTGAAATTTTGAGAATTAACTCCAGATGATAATAACACCCTCATTTCTTATAAACTAACTACTTGAATTTAACTTTTTGCCATGCCCCTCCCCCCACCGCCATCAGGCATTGCCTCTTCATAAACTGTCCATTACTGAGAAGGTAGTACAGGCAGTCCAGTCCATGTTGCTTCCTCAGGAGGGAAGTCTCTCTATTCATACCTCACTTCCTGCAACAGGAGATGGGTCAGCTCCTGTGATGGCAGTCGTTCGGCTCCTGGCTGAAATAAGAACAAGGTGAGCACCCTCCAAAGATCCCCTAATGTGCTGAGGTGGTGCAGGCACAGAGACAGGGGTCCTCCATGGGCCCCTCTGCACCAGGCTTAGTGGGTCCGCAGCGTGAACTTCATGCCAAACTGAGTAACAGAAACTATCCTCTTGTGCTATGTTTACTACAGTTTTTGTTGCATTCCCCTGTTTCTGCACTTTGAAATAAAGTTTAGCTGTTTCCCTAAGAAAGTAAATAAACAAAATATGATTGATATATAGAGCACATACATAAGGCTCCACTGATTTGCTTTGGTTAAAGAACTTTGTCCTGTCACAGGAATTCTTCTGCAGCTTTGCCTTTTTTAAAGTGGTTCGGACCACGTTAGTACCTATCTGGTCCATCTGCTTTCCAGACTGCTGAGGAGAAAATTAGGGAATGCTCGCAAGTACTGGAGTTGGAAAGAAAATACATTTATTTACAATGAAACAACAGCAAGTTTCTTTTGACAATGAAACTTGTCAGAAAGTTCTAATATGTGTTTTGAGTTAGGTGAGAGAGATCAGCATACAGATTTCCCAAGCGTTTGGACCTCTCTTGTTCCCAGAACATTAATATTGCCCATGGAGCGCCGGTTAGGAAGAGCTGTTAAGAGATGGTGCTGATTTCTCACCTGGCACTTGGTGACTTCATTTAGGGAGGTGGCAGCCATTTTTCCCTTTTCCAATTGTCCACGCAGTGTCAGCAGTTACTATGCGGGGGAAAAGAGAAGTTATATACTTCCCAGCCAGTCCAGCTCATAAAAAAAGCAAGAGGAATGGGGAGTTTGAACCTTGTTTAAATTAGAGGATAAAATTGATTGAAATGTTTTTCACAGTTGACTTTTTAGAGAATGACCATTGATGACTTTGAAATATTGTAAATCTTTTAACATTAAGAGCATGCCTGGTCATGGCCCAGCTTTTAGAAGACAGCTTATTTTGTGAAGAATTCATACAGCAGTGTCCAGCAGCTGTTGAAGTTCTCAACCTAGTAGCCCAGGAATGCAGTGCTGGTAAGTACCTGTTACTTTCCTTTCTACCCTATTGTCTTAAGTTTTGTCAGCACATTTATAATTTGATAATGGAATGTTAACTGTTTTCATGTACACATCCAACAGCTGAACTCTAAACACAACACTTACCACAATTTACTTTCATTTCAGATCTAGAAATGTAAATAAAAACCTTCAGTATATGCCAACTAGGAAATCAGCATTTTTCAATTTAACTTTAGGACCACTATGTCAGAGTGTTTTCTTTTCCCCATTCATATTAATCAGTTGCCTTTATTTCTCAATTAGAATTATGTATGAGCTGTCCTTAGAGCTGCAGATACTTTCTGACTATTGTCATTGGCCACATTTGAATTCAGAATCAAGAATTTGCACTAACATCCATCTTTGTGTGTGTGTGTTTATGGAAAAGTTCAAACAAATACAAGAATAGAGAGACTTTTTTAGTATAATGAACCCTCACGTTTCCATCATCTAGTTTCAACAGTTATCAACTCATAGCCAATCCTGTTTCATCTACGCTGCACCCTCCTGGATTATTTTTAATCAGATTTTTAGATATTCCTTTATTTTATCCATAAATAATTTAGTATGTGTGTCAAAAATAAGGACTCTTAAAATAACTACAATGTCAGTATCACATCTAAAAAATTTACAGTAATTCTTTAATATTATTAAATATCTAGTCAGTGTTCAACTTCCTAATGTTCTCATAAAGTAATACTTGTTTTTACATTTGTTTATTTGAATCAGGATCCAAATAAAGTTCATCTATTATAATTCATTGCTGTCTTTTAAATCTCTTTTTTAAAAAATTCCCCTCAGTATCTTTTCTTCCGTTGCAACTTATTTGTTGAAGAGTTTCCCACAGTCTGGATTTTGCTGATTATATCCTGTGGTGTCATTTAATGTGTCCTTTGGTCCTCAAATTTCCTGTAAATTGATAGTTGGCCTGGGTGTTTTTTAAGTGAAAATTTACCCTTTATCCCCAAGGACATAGTAGGACTGTAAATGTAATTGTTCACAATTAGATTAGCATTTCTCCAATGCTCTATTACTAGCATTTTCATAAACTGTAAGGAAGAAGTGGATATCCTTCCCTTCCCTAATGGTTTTAGTTTTATCCTTTTTTTTTTTTTTTTTGGTCATTTCTGTTATCTATATTATTTACTGTCTCTCATGCTGTTTGCTTTTTTTCAGTAACTCTCTAATCTCTTTTCTGTCCTTAAATTTTTATCCTTTTTCATGTGGCAGTGATTTCTGTTGGTTTGTTTTCACTTTTTGTCTTCATTCTATATCTGTTTTACTTCTCAAATCTCCTTCCCTTAATAAGCATGGTTCTCTGGAGCCAACAACTGTTAAAAAAAACCTCAGAGAGGGACTTCCCTGGTGGCGCAGTGGTTAAGACACCATGCTCCAATGCAGGGGGCCTGGGTTCGATCCCTGGTCAGGGAACTAGATCCCACATGCATGCCACAACTAAGAGTTGTCCTGCCACAACTAAAGAGCCAGTGAGCTCTGAGGAGCACATGTGCCACAACTAAGGAGGCTGCCTGCCACAACTAAGGCCTGGTGCAACCAAATAAATAAATAAATAAAATATTAAAAAAAAAAAAAACCTCAGAGAGACCCCAAGAAAAGGGAAAAAGAACAAAAGAAAAGGAGCTTGCTTTCTTGGGTGAACTTACTTATGCTAAATACTTGCTTATAATTTACTTTTTGTACTTACGGTATGTAGTTCCCTGCCTCTGCTTTCAATATTCTTGGCTTAGATTGCATCCTAAGACTTATTTGACTGATTTTAGCAAGCATATAACTTGCTGAATGAATCACTTACTATTCTATAGGACTCTTTCTGGGTATCTTTTATATATTTTATGGAATAAAGGGATCTTACTCTGTGAAATTAACTTTGGTACTTAATGTACAAGCCAGGAATCGTAATAATTTAGAGCAAATGGTTTTAATAATAACCCACTAACCCATTTTTTTCTGTGGAAAAGAACCCTGTGGTAAGAAGGAGTTGGAAAGAAACATGGGGGAAGTTCTTACTAATTTTTACAAAAGAGAAGACTATGAGCTTATACATTAGCGATTTATATTCTAAAATACTGTCCTATGTCAAGTGCAACAGTCCTTAATAACTCACTTATTAGATTATCAGAAAGAACTCTGAGGTTAAATGTAGATATCCAAGTTTGCTGATTCCTGAGTCATTTACCTGTATTTAAACAAAAACAAAAACAGGGCTTCACTGGTAGCGCAGTGGTTAAGAATCCGCCTGCCAAGGCAGGGGACATGAGTTCAAGCCCTGGTCCAGGAAGATCCCACATGCCGCGGAGCGACTAAGCCCGTGTGCCACAACTACTGAGCCTGCGCTCTAGAGCCCGTGAGCCACAACTACTGGGCCCGTGTGCCACAACTACTGAAGTCCATGCACCTAGAGCCCATGCTCCACAGCAAGAGAAGCCACCGCAATGAGAAGCCCGCACACCGCAGCGAAGAGTAGCCCCCGCTCGCTGCAACTAGAGAAAGCTTGTGTGCAGCAACGAAGACCCAATGTAGCAAAAAAAAAAAAAAAAACCCATATCTGAATTACTTTTCAACACAGTAGTGGATTCTTTTTTTTTTCTTTTTAATTAATTTATTTGTTTTTATTTTTGTCTGTGTTGGGTCTTCATTGCTGCATGTGGGCTTTCTCTAGCTGGGGTGAGCGGGGGCTACTCTTCGTTGTGGTACGCGGGCTTCTCATTGTGGTGGCTTCTCTTGTTGTGGAGCATGGACTCCAGGCATGCGGGCTTCAGTAGTTGTGGCTCACCAGCTCTAGAGCACAGGCTCAGTAGCTGTGGCACATGGGCTTAGTTGCTCCACAGCATGCGGGATCTTCCCAGACCAGGGCTTGAACCCATGTCCCCTGCACTGGCAGACAGATTCTTAACCACTCCGCCACCAGGGAAGCCCCAGTAGTGGATTCTTATAGCCTGCTAGGGAGTCAGAGCCTGTGCTCAGAAGAAATGCTGTTTAATAAATTAGATCCAAAGTGGTGGGTAGAGGAGAAAGAGTTCTTCGATTATTTATTTATTTATTTATTTATTTAATTTTATTTTTTTGGCTGCGTTGGGTCTTTGTTGCTGCGCACGGGCTTTCTCTAGTTGCCGCGAGCGGGGGCTACTCTTCATTGCAGTACACAGCCTTCTCATTGCAGTGGCTTCTCTTGTTGTGGAGCACAAGCTCTAGGCACGCAGGCTTCAGTAGTTGTGGCACACAGGCCCAGTAGTTGTGGCTCGCGGGCTCTAGAGCGCCGGCTCAGTAGTTGTGGTGCATGCGCTTAGTTGCTCCACAGCATGTGTGATCTTCCCAGACCAGGGCTCGAACTTGTGTCCCCTGCCTTGGCAGGTGGATTCTTAACCACTTCACCACCAGGAAAGTCCCTGATTTTTATTTTTTAATGTATCAAGATTTTTAAATTTCATATATGAAAGTGTCATAAAATGTATATGTGATAATATATTGATTCTCTAAAATGAAAAAATTTTCAATGAGTTTCTTTTATTATTTTACTTCATCTGGGATGAATTAAGCCACGGACTTGGCCACTGTAATGTTAACTCACTCATAGCTAAATTTTATAGCTTCTCTAACCCAAAGAAAAGAGTACCTAATTCCATTTGGTCTAGGAAGATAGCACTACAGAGCTTTTTCTCATAAAGAAATATACCTGGGGACTTCCCTGGTGGTCCAGTGTCTAAGACTCTGGGCTCCCAATGCAGGTCCGGGTTCGACCCCTGGTCAGGGAACTAGATCCCACATGCCGCAACTAAAGATCCCACAGCTGTAATGAAGATCCTGCACGCGGCAACGAAGATCCCGCATGCTGCAACTAAGACCCGACGCAGCCAAATAAATAAATAAATACTAAAAAAAAAAGAAAAAGAAAGAAAGAAATATTCCTGGGGAGTTAACTGGATCCCTTGGTTGAAACAGCATAGGAAATAGATTGTGAAACTGAAGAAGAGACATATAGAAACCGAAAAAGTTCTCAACTTTTTTTTTATACTCTTACAGATAGCAGAATCTCTCAGATTTCCTTTTCTCCCTCCTTCCTAAATGTACACATTCCCTGAGCCAGAGGTTCTCACACTTGGAAAGTTTGTAAGAATCTCTGGGAGGCACGTTTAAAATGCTTTCCAAGCTCCACCAAAAAGTTAGAAGCCAAGGGTGGGCCTGGGCAGTGTGATGCAAGTGGCCCTCACAGCTCACTTGAAGAAACTGCTCTAAGTTTTGCCTTGACCCACCTTCTTTGCTTTATCTGCCCTTCCTTGTGCTTTCATGGCTTCTGCTGTGGGCAGTCCTTCTCTTGAGGTGCAGGCCTGGTAGCTATTTTTCATAGAAGGAACCCCCCGCAAGCCCCAGCCTCATGAATATACCACATTTAAAACCAAAGTCATCATTTACTCTGGAATCCACTCTCCTTTCCGAATTCCCTATTCTTGGTTATACTCGGGCTATTGTTGACCCTCAGACACTGAGTCCTTCCACATCCAATCAGTTGCCATATCTGATTCTTCCTTTGAAATGCTCCTGAAATTTATCTCTTTTCTGTTCATCTCCACTACCAGCTCTTTTAAGTCGGGTACTTTTTATCTCATGTTTAGGCATATGCATTATTCTCCAAACTTTTCCTTCTCGCACTTTGTATTTTCCCATTGTCATCACAGTTACCTTCCTGAAGCCCTGATTTGAGTGGCTGCTTGTCAGGTGCATAGAGCTGTCACTGAGAGGCTGGCTTTCCTAAGTGCAGTTACTACTGTTAAGTTGTCATTTATAGATTGGAATGAATTTACAGCCGGGTCTGGCACTTACTTGTTACTATGGCGAAAGTACAATACGATCAGCCTTTTCTTTCTTGAATTTGTAGCTTAGGAGCTTTTTATTCTCATACTAGGTGCTATAAAAATCTCCTCTTATGTTAAGCCTACTTCATGGCAGACATGCCTCAACTCTGCCAAACAGCCCCCACTCCCTTCCTTCTTCCTAAGAATTGCTTTTCCCTTATTATTTGGTCTGATTCCACCTATCTGCATTGAAGTATCTCCATGACACTTGTTACTGGTTGCTTATAAGGACACTGCTGCAGATGTTATTCACTGTATCCTCCAGCATTCTGTGTATCAGGTCTCTCAGAATAACTTTTAAGTCATTTTAACAAAAATAATTGGAAAATGTTTATTAAAAATAATTGGGCTCTTTATGAGTAGCCAGTTTTACATTTATGTAATGGACTCCACGAATCTATAACTAAATAGTTTCCCCCTCTTTGGTTTGTCTATTGGCAAGCACAGATCTAGACTTGTGTCCCTGACTCCCAGGTGTAAATAAAGAACACTAGACACGTACCTCATGGCCTGGCCTCACTCCTGGCTCCACTTTGACTATTTTATCTTTGATCACTCTCTAATCCATATCATTGGATTATATTAGGTGTCTTAAGTGTCTGTAGGTACTAGGTATGTCAATAAATCTTTCTTGCTACTATCCTAAACATATTCTGTGGTTTACTTTTATTAGAGTACATCTTATTCTTCCTAAGACATCTTTTTAAGTTGAAATATAATTTGCATACCACACAATTTACCATTTTAAAGCGTACGATTCAGTGGGTTTTTACATTGGGCTGGCCAGAAAGTTCGTTCAGGTTTTTCGATAAGATGTTACAGAAAAACCTTATCAAGCTTTCTGGCCAACCCGATACATTCAGAGCTGTGCAGCCATCACCACTAATTCCAGAACATTTATAACCACCCCCCGCGAAGAAAACCCTCTATATTCGTTATCCCCACCCCCTTCCCATAGCCCCTGACAACCGTCAGTCTACTTCCTGTCTCTATGGATTTGCCTGTTCTGGGCATTTCATATAAATGGAATCATATAGTATGTGTGTGGCCTTTTGTGTCTGGTTTCTTTCACTTAGCATAATGTTTTCAAGGTTTGTCCATATTGTGGCAGGTATCAAGTAGTTCATTACTTTTCATGGCTGAATACCTTTCCATTGTATGGATAGACCATTTTGTTTATCCATTGATCAATTTATGAATACTTGTGTTGTTTCTAACTTTTGGCTATTATGAATAATGCTGCTATAAACATTCATATACAAGTTTTTGTGCATATGACTATGTTTTCAATTCTGTTACATATATATAGGAGTGGAATTGCTGGGTCTTACAGCAGTTCTATGTTTTAACTTGAGGAACTGCTTCCTTTTTTGAGGGACCATTTTCGAAAGTGGCTGTGCTTATTACATTCCCACCAGCAACGTATGAGGGTCCCAGTTACTCCATACTCTAGCCAACACTGGTACTGTCTTTTTTATTATAACTAGCTTAGTAGGTGTGAAATGGTATCTCATTTGCCTTTTCCTAATGACCAATGACGTTGAGCATCTTTTCACATATGTATTGACCATTTGTATATCTTCTTTGGACAAATATCTATTCAGCTTTGCTGCCTGTTTTTAGTTAGGTTATTTGTCTTTTTATTGTTGAGTTATAACAGTTCTTTATATATTCTAGGTATACTTGTCCCTGATCAGATATGATTTATAAGTACTCCCTCCCATTCTGTGGGTTATCTTTTCACTTTCTCAAGTGTCTTTTGAAGCACAAAGATTTTTTTTTTTTTTTTTTTTTTGCGGTACACGGGCCTCTCACTGCTGTGGCCTCTCCCGTTGCGGAGCACAGGCTCCGGACGCACAGGCTCAGTGGCCATGGCTCACGGGCCCAGCCGCTCCGCGGCATGTGGGATCTTCCCAGACCGGGGCATGAACCCGTGTCCCCTGCATCGGCAGGTGGATTCTCAACCACTGCGCCACCAGGGAAGCCCTGAAGCACGAAGATTTTTCATTTTTATGAATCCAGTTTCTCAAATTTTCTTTCATTGCTTGTGCTTTGTGTATCCTATCTCAGAAACCATTGCCTAATCTGAAGTCATAAATATTTATACCAGTATTTTCTTCTAGGAGTTAGAGTTTTAGCTATAGGTTTTTTAGGTCTTTGATCCATTTTGAATTTTTGTGTGTCATGTGAGGTACTCCTGAGACATCTAACTCTTGACTATTCTAGAGTAGTGTCACAGTGCCAAGCCATCCAGAATTCCCTTCCTTCTCTGCTTATTGAAATTCTGACTTTTCTGAGATCTGATTATTAAGCCTTTCTAGCTCCTGGAATGAAGTCACACCTCTGTGCCTGTGTTTGTGTCTTATGTCACATAATAACACACTCTAGCCTTGCACTGTGTTCTTTATTGTATGTGTGTATGCATATACATGTCTTATCTCTCCCAGACCGGAGACTTCAGCTCATATTAACTTTGTATTTTCCAACATCTAGCACTGTGCCTTGCTCGTAGGAGATGTTCAGCAGGTTATAGACTTTTAGAAAATCAATTTAGATGATAAGAGTAATAGTTTTCGGGAACTTCCCTGGTGGCGCAGTGGTTAAGAATCTGCCTACCAATGCAGGGGACATGGATTCGAGCCCTGGCCCAGGAAGATCCCACATGCCGCGGAGCAACTAAGCCCGTGTGCCACAACTACTGAAGCGTGCGCGCCTAGAGCCCGGGCTCTGCAACAAGAGAAGCCACCGCAATGAGAAGCCCGTGCACCTCAACGAAGAGTAGCCCCCGCTCGCTGAAACTAGAGAAAGCCTGCACACAGCAACGAAGACCCAACGCAGCCAAAAATAAATTTAAAAAAAAAATAGTAGTTTTCATTTAGTAGATGATAATAAGAGCTTTCATTTATTGAGTGTTTGCCCTGTGCCAGGGACTTGGCTAAAGGCTCTACTTGTGTTATTTTAGCTCATCTTCACAGCCACCCTGTGAGGCACAGGTACTATTATTACCCCTATATTGGAAGTGAGATGGTAAATATCAAGTAATGGATCCAGATTCTGAATCCAGGCAGCCTACGCTAGAGCCTATGCACTTGACCCCATTGCTTTGCTGCTGCGCTACACGTAGTAGACAAAGATGTCTCAGGGTATTTGCTCTTTTGTAAGAATTTGAATAATCTTCTTTTGTAAGCATTTTATTGCTCTGACCCTACTCCAGAAGAGTTGGAGCCCTCTCAGGAGTTGTAGGACTTATTTTCACATATTCAATGTCTCCCCTTCCAGGAGAGCGACTGGCAGTTGTGGAAGTGCAGTGTGAACGGCTGAGGATGCTCTACCGGGACTGTGCTCGGCCCCCGCCACCTCCACTGCAGGCTGACCGGAGACAGGTGAGCCCTCTGCAGTGTCCCACACCTGCTGCCTGTCTGCAGCACGCGCCTGAAGAATTACAGAATGCCCAGCAGCATGTTAATGGCACTGAGAATGGGTGTTTGCAAAGCCATTTGGAGGTGTATGCTCTGCAGTGACATGCTCTCATCCTTGAATGTCAAAGCACGTTGATTTGTCATTCTGAATATCGAAAGATGATAGGGGAGCAGAACTCATTGATTTGTAAATAATTTCTATGTTATCAATAACAGAAAAAGAAAACGTTTTTGAAATTAGATCTATAGTTCATCTCATAATAATAAGTATACATAGAGAGAAAGAGTGACTAAAAAGCCAAAGTGGCACAGAGAAAGTACTGTGTGATATCACTTATATGTGCAATCTAAAATATACAACAAACTAGTGAATAAAACAAAAGAAAAAGCAGACTCAGGGAAAAACAAGTTACACTGGGGAAAAAAAAAAGCAAAAGAGGCAAAAATGTTCAATATTGGCATTCTGTGAATGTTCTTAGCAGCATGATTCATAATAGCCGAAAAAGAGAAACAATGTAAATGTCCATCAACTGATGAATGAATGCGTAAAATGGGTATATTCATACAATGGAATATTATTCAACCTGTAAAATTAATGAAGTGGTAATACATGCTACAATATGGATAAACCTTGAATTATGCTAAGTGAAAGAAGCCAGTCACAAAAGACCACATATTGTATGATTCCATTTCTTGTAATGTCCAGAGCAGGCAAATGCAGAGAGACAGAAAACAGACAGATAAGTAGTTGCCAGGGACTGGGAAGGAGAGAGGATGGGAATTGACTTCTAATGGGTACCATTTCTTTTAAGGGGGACAGGAATGTTCTAAAATTAGATTGTGGTGATGGTTGCACAACTCCGTGAATATACTAAAAACCATTAAATTGTACACTTTAACTGGGTGAATTGTACGTTATGTGAATTTTATCACAAAAAAATCAGTGCATCTAGGTAAGAGTATACAAAAGTTGCTGTATTCTTGCAGTTTTTCTGTAGCTTTGAAATTATTTCAAGATAAGAAAGTTAGAAATCTGTAAAAGAAGAAATGTCACTTGAAATCTCAACATCTCCATTTTGTGTTTGCAATTCTATTGAATGAGGGTGTCTTTCCCCAATGCAGCCCAAAGAGATTACGTGGAGCCCCTCACGAGTATTTCCACCTGTCCGAGCCTGCATGTTCTCATCGCACCTCACTTCCGTCACCTTCCTTGCTGACCCCAGTGCTGGGGGCGGTCTGCCCCGGGGCACATTTATCTATGCCACCTCACCACTGCCCATTCAGGTGAGAAATCACATGACATACTGTCTTCTGCCTCTTTCCTTCAAATGTGAGAGAAAGAGGAAGTTCAAGGGCCCACAGTGAGCCCTCTGATTGTCTGCGCACTTCTTGTGTTTCTTCAGGCCCCATCTTTCTACTGGGAAATTGAAATTGTTTCCTATGGAGATAGTGATGATGACACTGGACCAATAGTTTCCTTTGGCTTTGCTACAGAAGCAGAGAAAAGAGATGGGGCTTGGACTAATCCAGTGGGCACTTGTCTTTTCCATAAGTAAGTGGCTACTAACACTATTATTAAAAAAAAAAAAAAAAAAAAAAAAAAGTAGTGGATGTGGGTGGGTTTTTTTTTTTCATGTGGGTGTTTTAAAACTAAAGTAATATCATTTTAATCTCTACTCTAAAAAATGTAGAAAATACCAGCTGGAAATATACTCATATTTAGTGAATGAGAATAGCTCTTAGGATTTCTCTTCTGATTACTCTCATGCTACTGTTCACTACTTACCTTCCTCTGTGTTGACTGATTAGCCTTGTCTTTGACTTCTCTTTGTTTTTTTCACAGCAATGGCCGAGCCGTGCACTACAACGGCTCCAGTTTATTACAGTGGAAGAGCGTTCGCTTAGACGTGACTCTCTCTCCTGGTGAGTGCGGTGGGAGTTTTTTTTTTTAACCCTGTGTATTTCTGTTGTTCCCAGGTCTGGGTCAAAATAGGTTAAAATTAATGAAACTTGGCAACTGAAAACAGACACTGTCTTCCAGTGAAAATGAAATACTTGTCATTGTTGTCCCCTAGTTTACACAAAACCTCTCATTTTATGAGGCACTGTTATCATTAAAGCCTCCATCTGGTAACTTAGGAGTCACATTGACTTTCGTTCCTCCATCATCAGAAGAATCTGAGATTTTGCTTTTCTCCAAAATTTGGTCTTTTATCAGCTTTTCATTGATGAATAGCTTGAAAAAAAACCCTCTACCAGTTGCCTTGAGGCACTCAAGAAATTCATTATCAATAGGTAAAGATACATGCTGTAGACTTTGCTCTTGGTAGCCTAAACATCTGGTCCAGCTTCGTCACATCTTCTGCCCAGATGTTTCAGTCACGTAGTCAATTCAATAAAAAGAATATCTTTCCCCTCTTCTTTTTAAGCCTCCATATAACTAACTTCATCTGGTAATAGTAGATGAATTGGGATCAGTCCTACCTGCTCCAGAAGTAGCAAAATATAGACACTGTCCTCTTGACATTAGAAGCAGCCAAACATGTTGGCTACTTATTTTCCGACAGTACATCTTAGCATCATCTCTGATAAAACTGAAATTATTAAGTATAATAGATGATCTTGGATGCTTGCGTAGGGGTTACTAAGTCACTGAACCCAATAGATAACTTCTTGTAGCAGTCTGGGGGGTAATTTTGCTTATCCTTGAGGGAGCTGTTTATTAAATTGCACTTTTCCAGTGAGCATGGTATTTTCAGCTATGGTCAAGTTATGCCTTGGAAATTACTTCCTGGCAAGTTGTTTCTCTCTTACTTTATGGAGAGAACTCTGTAATCTCAGCTGAGTACTTAAGTGCTTTAAGCACAAAGCGAGGGGTAGTAGAGACAGCAGGGGATCCATAGTGGGCGTTCTATTCGTTTGTTATAGTTGATTGTTATTTTGTTTGATCATACTTTAGTTTTTGAGAATATTTTGGACCAGACCTCAAGCAAACATACTACCTCTTTCTCAGAGAAATGTGTCTGTGTGGGAATAGGAATTAGGAACCCACTTATTACAACAGGATCCCAATCTCTGTACCAACACTTTCAGTGTCTGTTGACCAGCAGATACTCTTTGAGCATCTCCTACATGCTGGGCCCTCTTCTGGGCCCTTCGGGTGCCATAGTGAACAGTGACAAGTCCCCAGCCATTGGGAAGCCCAGCCTAGTGGTTTCAAAATCATATGAGACTCTGATCAAAAACAGAATCACAGAACTTCATGCGCTTATTGGAGAGTTTACAACAGGTTAATTTTAAAGCTACGTGTGCTAGCAGCTTGCCTGAGACAGCCTCTAATAGTGCTGATGTGGTGGATATGGTCCCCTTGGTTCTTTAGGTTCTACCACAATATCTAGTCACTTCATCAGAAAACAGCTTGCCTTATATGATCTTCGCTTCCTGCAAAAATGCCTTAAATACATGTGAGTAAGGGGACAGAATGTGATTTAATGGTGTATGTTTAGCTTACATTGTAGGTTGAGTTTAAAATTATATTTTTTTAGATCCTTTCTAAGTCTTCTGCAAACTTACTGAGAAAATAATACCTTTTTACCTTTATGCATAAGTAATCTGGTACACGTCAAAAGAGAAAAACTTGTATTCCTCTATTAAAAAATCATACCCCCCCCAAAAAAAAAAATCATACCCAGTGTTTTCCCTTTTTGTCTTGGCTGCCTGGAAAATAAAAGCTAAATTTAATGTGTAATTGTGGTAAGTAACTTAACCTCAGACACTAGGTATTTTTGTTCTTCTAAACAGAAATTGTTTATTTCTATTGTGTTACTCTCTATATATATAAATACAAGGTACTCCATATCTTTTTCACCTGTAGCTGATGGCATGAATAAATAAAAGCCAAGATAGTCAATGATATGTAGTCTCATGCCAGTTGCAAATTGAAAGTTTAGTTAATAGTCAATAAAAGGAAAAAAAAAAGTGTTTCCGTCCTGTTCTCTGCCCTAGGTGACGTGGCAGGAATTGGCTGGGAGAGAACCGAGGGAACGCCTCCTCCTCCAGGGCAGCCAGCCAAAGGCCGAGTGTACTTCACATACTGCGGGCAGCGCCTCTCACCATATCTTGAAGATGTCTCGGGTGGGATGTGGCCTGTGGTTCACATTCAGAAAAAGGCAGGTTATCTTTTTGGGAAAGGAAACAAAATTCTCCTCAGTAATTTATTCCATCAAGAATGGAAAAATTAAAGACACCAAACGTGGCCTTGTTGACGTAACATGTGGTACCTGATAACAGAAGGAACCACAAACAAACCTGAAGAAGTGGGTCCTTCCTTTGCATTGAACCTGAGTGCTTAACTGCTTTGACTTCCTTTTGGCAGTCTTTCCAAAACTACAATGCAAGGGACACTAGTGTTCTTTCCAATGGCAGTAAAATGAGTCTGTCATTAAGTAAGTTTCGAACGTGACCGTCTCGGGTCACTTTAGTATGTCAGAAGCTCAGAGGAATCCTTCGGTAAAGATTCAAAACTTCAACTTTATTTAACCCAGCATCCCTGCACATATACTTAATCATGGAACTCTTTTGTTTTTAAAGGAGCATCTATTAACAGTTAATGTTCTGTGAAACATTACTACTCACTACACGGCGGTAGCTCCCAAGTCCTTTTCTCCAGCCCAGATCTCTCCCTAAATTCCAGACACAGATATTCAGCAGTCTAGGCAACATTTAGAAATAGATGTTCCATTGGCATGTCAAAGTTAACATGTCTAAGACTGAGCCTAACTCTGCCCCATACCCTAACCTGCTTCTTCCCTAGCCTTCCTTGTCTTGGGAAGTGGCACCTCCATCCTTACAGTTCTAAGGCCAAAAACCTTGGCATCCTTCTTGACTTCTCTTTTCCTCCTGCTCCACATCCAGTCTGTCAGCAAACCTTGTTGACCCTACCTTCAAAATGTATCTGGAATCTGACCACTTAAGTCATGGCCCAGCCACCCTTATCTTCTGGGTAGCACATTACAATATTCTTCTATCTCCCTTCCCTACCAGCCCCTTAGTTCTTGCCCTTTTACACATCTTTTCAACACAGCAGCCACAGTGATTCCTTAAAAATGTTGGTTAGATCATGTATGTCACTCCTCTACTCTCAACAAGTCAGTGGCTTCCCATGTCTATGTTGTAAAAGCCCAAGTCTTTATAATGACTTAGAAGATCTTGTAGAATCTGGCCCTGTACCATGCCTCTGATAGTAGCATCTTTTCTCACTTTGTGCAGTGAATTAAAGATGTCAATAATTTAAGGCAACCTGTTCTATTCATTCAGCAAATATTTATTGAGTACCTACTATATATTAAGTAGTGTGCTAAGCTCTGGACATATAATAACAATGAGCAAAACAGATATGGTCTTTGTCTTCATGAAGTTAAAACCAGTTGGAGGAGTCAGACATTAGTCAAACATTTGCATAAATATATATGTGTATGTATATAATCACAAACTAATAAACACTGTGTGTATCAGTCAAGGTTCTCCAGAGAAACAGAACCAATAGGACAGAGGGACTTCCCTGGCAGTCCAGTGGTGAAGACTCCATGCTTCCACTGCAGGGAGCACGGGTTCCATTCCTGGTCGGGGGAACTAAGATCCCACATGCCACGTGGTGTGGCAAAAAACAAAACAAAACAAAAAAACACCCCACAATAGGAGCTATCTATATATATATATAGAGAGAGAGAGAGAGAGAGAGTGTGTGTGTGTGTGTAGACAGAGGTGGGAGGGGAGATTTATTTTGAGGAATTGACTCCTGTTAGTATGGAGACTGAGAAGTCTCATGACCTGCTGTCTGTAGGCCAGGGACCCAGGAGAGCCGGTGGTGTGATTCAGTCTGCGTCCTAGGAGGGCAAGAGAAGATGGGATGAGATATCCTAGCTCAAGCAGTGGTGCACGGAAAAAGGGTTTAATTCCTCCTTCCTCTGCCTATTGTTTTATTCAGACCCTCAACGGATTGGATGGTACCCACTTACACTGGGGAGGGCTATCTACTGTGTCCACCGATTCAAATGCTAATCTCACAGACACACCCAACAATAATAATGTTTAATCTAGCACCCCGTGGCCAGTCAAGCTGACATTTAAAATTAATCATCACAATATGATTGAAAATTGTAGACTTTATGGAAGCAAGTACCAAGCAAATCTGATCACATCCCCATTACCCTGAAGAAGTGATGTTTGAGCCAGGTCTGGAATATTAACCAGTTTAAATGGACAAAATTGGAGGAAAGAAAGTTCCAGGTGAAGGGAACAGCATGAGCAGTGGCATCAGGTAGAAAGGAACAGTGCTGGAAACAAGAAAGGTCACTGCGTTTGAGCAGCAAAGAGCGTGAGTGCCAGGCGAGGGGCAGTGGGGGCCGTGCAGAGCTCGAAGCGCCTGCGTCCACAGGTGCACCAGCCCCTCTGCCTGGGTTCACAGACTCTGCCATGAAGTTCACCTCGAGGGGTTAGAAATGAATGCATAAATAAACCTAAGTCCTTTCAAGTCTTTTCTTTGGTCTCCTTTCCAGAACACCAAGACGCGAGCTAACTTTGGCTCCCGCCCATTTGCCTATGCTGAAGGGCAGGCCCACCGCAACGCTGCCGACCTATGCACCGACCTGGCAGAGGAGATCAGCGCTAACTTCGAGGCCCTGCCCTTTGCCATGGCATCTGACAGTGACAATGATGCTGGCACCAGTATTGCGTCAGACCCGGGCACTCATGGGCCACCGTGCCGGATTGCTGCCGTGGCCACTGCTCAGCAACGTAAGCCACCTCCTCCCAAGGCCTCACTGCTTCCTGGGAATGCAAATGCTGTTAATTCCGTAAATCCATTTAACTTGGACATACCCCAGTGCCCACTGGTAATTGGGTAACAGGCCCGGTGAAACAAAATGGGGAGCAGGAGGAAGCATGGCAGGCTAGAAAGCGCGTCCCCCACATACAGGAAGCCTGCCCGCGACTCAGGGCCAGCAGAATATTGCCACATGGAAATGCAAGTCTGAAAGATTGTCTACTTTTATAAGACAGCTAAGAGCCCCAGAATTTTACATAAAATCTCCTAATTTTAAATGTTAATCGTTTTTTAAACTTTTTAAAAACTGAAGCCATCAAAGAATAATAAAATGTTAATTGTGGAATCTAGGTGATGGGTGTATAAGTGTGCACTAAAAAACATTCCTGATAATTTGAAAAATTTTATAATAAGATTGAATAAAAGTGAGCTTCCCAAAATGAGATGTCTGCAGCCATATTTGGCCTTTGAGATACTGGTTTGAAAATCATTTTAAGAGTCTGTCTAATTCTTTATCATGATGAAGAACCTTCCAAAGTCTTCTCTGAGTTGAATGAATTATGCCCATAAAAACTATTTTAAGATTCCCAAATAGGAAATGATAGATGATTAGTTATTCCTTGATGCTGAGCTTTAAAATTTCTCCAAGAACTAAGAGTCTTTCTATCACACAAATTAGGAGAATCTGGTCTGTCCAAGGGTAAGAAGTTCATGTGCTCTTGCCTAGAATTCACTGTCATTGTGCTTTGTTACAGAATATGATAGTGACACTTCCTGTCATTATAAAGTAGAGCTCAGCTATGAGAATTTCATCACCTCTGGCCCAGACCCCCATCCGCCCCCCATTGCAGATGACGAAAGTGATGACGATGATGACGATGACATCCCACAGGTAAGAGCCCCACTTATGAGCGTTTGCTTAGCTCCCTGGTGACCAGGACAAGCCACGAGGAATATTTTGATCTGAGCGTGCAAGTGCAAGGCTAGAGTTGTTACGCTTTCGGTTATCTCATTGTGTTGGAACAGTGGCTCTGGGGTATTCATTTTTCTAAACCACATATCAGTAGCCATATCTGTTTGGTTCTATTGCCCAGTAGCGATCCGGATGTTAGAGAAATAAAGTACTTTGATAGTAATTCAGCAGTAAAGTTGTGGATCATGTGAAGTGTTTATATGGCTTTAGAGGGAAAGGAAGAGCTTGCCCTAGGCCATCTGTTGCCTCCCCTGGCTTCTGAGGGTGTAGTTAGTTTGGTGGTCTGCACGGTGTGTTTCTGTCACTGGCATTTGAGGGGGGTGAAGACCTCAGGGTGAGAGCTGTAAGTCAGGGAAGGACTGATTCTTGTACAAGGCGTTCCTTCCCTGTTCACGTTTGCCTTCTCCTTCCAGGAGGACCACTACGCTCTGCTGGTGAAAGCATGGGAGACCAAGGTTTTTCCTACTATCCGAAGACGCTTCCGCAATGAAGCAGAGCGGAAATCGGGCCTGGACCAGATAAAGGGTGCTTTACAACTAGGTCTGGTGCTTTATGTTTTCCTAGGGAACTCACTTCATGACTTGAAGAGATGTGTTTAGATGAAACTCAGGATGTAAATCAGAAAAGAGGGGCTCATCTGAAGTTGGGCTAGACTTAACAATGTCTTCTACCTGGGCCTTTACTGAACTCTATGGTCTTTTGCTTTCTTTGCTAGGCTTTTCTTTGCTTGTCAGTTTGACTCAGTATTTTGGGTTGATGAGCTGCTAGAATGAAGCTGGCATGGTTATACTAGGAAGCTGGATGGCCTGGTGGTTAATAGCTTGGGCTCTGAAGTCACACCTGTGCTGTTTACGAGCTTGGTGACCTTGGGAGAGTTACTTAACCTTTCTAGACTTCCCTGACCTTTCAAATGGAATCAATAATGGTAACCACCTCATATGTATATGAAAAATTAACAAGTTAATACAGATAAATCTTTTAAGAACAGAGTCTGGCATATGGTCAGCATTCAGTTAATGTAGTTCTAAATGTCACAGTAACAACGATGATGGTGAGATTTTTCTCCCACTGGGCACATAGAATAGTGCAAAGTTTGACTGCAGACAGTGGATTGTTAGGGAGTCGTAAGTGTAGATAGCTGGTTTCTGTTTTCAGGCTTCTCCTCATCTGTGAAACACCTGCTTTGGGAGATGCAGAGATGCCTTTTCCCAAGAGGCACAGCTGCCCTTCCAGTGGAGCATCAGTTGTGTTTTCTTTCATCATTGTGGCAGTCAGAGGTGGTGTAAGGAAATAGTATTTGCTCTTTCTCCTCTTAACTTTTGTCCTGACTGAGACTAGGAACAAGTAAGGAGAAGAACCACCAAAAGACCTTTATTTCTTGACCAACTGATATACCGAATCCCTGATTCCAGCGATAGCTGAGTAATTCCTTTTTCTCAGATTGGTGTCAGGACTAATCTGTGTGTGTGTGTGTGTCTGTGTGTGTGTGCATGTGTATATATATGTTTTTTTTTTCTTTTATGCTTTCTGTCCCCAAAGCTAAGACCTATGACAGTGGAATGATCGTGTTTATACTTAACCTGTGGGAATAGCCACACATCCTATGACATGGTGTAATTGCTTTCTGCTCTTATCAGAGCCCTCTTTTAGCTGCCGACCCAAACCAGGACAGATAATTAATATTCTTTTTTCTTCTGTCCTAAGGGTTTCAGGCAGCGGGAGCAACATTAGGAAGATCCTCGGGTGGGAGTCAAGTTGTGTGGTTGAGGGAATGGCAGCGAGGCCAAGCCAGTGTCTCTGAAGAGGAGAGGGTGAGGGGGGAGCAGCAGGAAAGAGATGAGAGGAAGCAGGGAGAAGTGGCAGCCTCAGCAAGGACTTTGGATTTTATTCTGTGTAAAATGGGGAGCCTTTGGGAGGTTTTAAACAAAGGAACAAAGTGATCTGCTGTAGTAGATCCTACAGATAGAAAATTCGTTCGTCTCCGTTCACTCTCAACATCTGAAAGAAAATGCCCTTTCAGACTGCAGAATAGACCTCACCTTATTTTCAGATAACTTTCCTTAATCAGTGTGATGCCTTGAAGCACCAGAGCAGGTCAGTGGCTTTCAGAGTTAGGAGGCTTTGTTTCAGTTGTATTTATTCAGTCAGCGGTTCATCCACTTACTTATTCACACATGCGACACATGCCTCCCAGGGTCAAGCCATTTGCTAGGGATTAAGGACTATCCTGCGAGCAAGACACAGATGCTTCCTTCTCCCAGAGCTCACATCCTAGTGGGAAATAGGTAATGAAATGACGCACTACATTGTGGGAAGGGCTGTGTGGTTGATCAGGAGACCGCCGTGGGTATAACTGGGGTGCCCAGTCTAGCTTGGCCCCTCTCCCAACATAGTATTGAAGCCGAGACCTGGGGCTAATTCAGCAAAAGCAGTGCTGTGTTTAGAAACAGGAGGCACTAGCTGTTGAGGGAGACTGGTGCTTCTTGCTGCTCCGGGAGAGTAGGAAAGGGAGAAAGAGTCTTTACAGTATAAGGGTGGAAAGCTCTTGTATATGATCATGGGTTACTGTGCCTTTATTTTCACATAAGTTCTGCTTAACTCAGGATGTCTCTTTCTTTTACCATTTGGTCCCAGAGCCATCCTGAATGTCTGTGGCCAAGTGTGCCTTCTCCTTCTCTGCTCCCAGTTTGCAGGAGGGAAAATGTGAACAGCACAGCAGGAAATTTGATTATCCAAAGGTGGCTGCCAGACCAGAGCCAAACCGATGACTCCTGGCCTCCTGAGTCACCCAGAAATACCTCTGGCCTCTGACACAGTTGCCAAGGCGTCTTCTCGGGACCCATCCATGTGGCCATGGCAGATCATCTGAACTATGTTAATTTAAACATAAAATATTTACCTTTCAAACACAGTCTCCTTCAATATAACCGGGCAAAGGCTGAAACAAGAACAGGTAGATGGCTCTAGTGCTCAAAGGACGACCTCTGTGAGGGTGGGTCAGCCTCCTGTTGTCAGGACCCCAAGAAGGGCAATGAAACCATCTCGGTGCTGTGCATGCTTTAATTTCACATTCTCCCCATAGTCCCAGATTCCTGCTTAGTAGACAGCAGAGTATTTTTTTCTCTTATCCCAATTCCTCTGGAAAATGTTATAAAAGACTATTTTTCCATAATCTTCTGATATCAGGCCACAGTTCTTTTTTTTTTCAATCTTTTGAAAACTTTTTATTATTTGAAATTTTTTTGAATGCTCAATATTTTTATTAAAAAAATTTTTTAACATCTTTATTGGAGTATAACTGCTTTACAATGGTGTGTTAGTTTCTGCTGTATAACAAAGTGAATCAGCTTTACATATATCCCCATATCTCCTCCCTCTTGCATCTCCCTCCCACCCTCCCTATCCCACCCCTCTAGGTGGTCACAAAGCACCGAGCTGATCTCCCTGTGCTATGGGACTGCTTCCCACTAGCTATCTATTTTACATTTGGTAGTATATGTATGTCCATGACACTCTTTCACTTCGTCCCAGCTTACCTTTCCCCATCCCTGTGTCCTCAAGTCCATTCTCTACGTCTGCGTCTTTATTTCTGTCCTGCCTCTAGCTTCTTCAGAACCTTTTTTTTTAGATTCCATATATATATGTGTTAGCATACGGTATCTGTTTTTCTCTTTATGACTTACTTCACTCTGTATGACGGACTCTAGGTCCATCCAGCTCACTACAAATAACTCAATTTCGTTTCTTTTTATGGCTGAGTAATATTCCATTGTATATATGTGCCACATTTTCTTTATCCATTCATCTGTCAGTGGACACTTAGGTTGCTTCCATGTCCTGGCTGTTGTAAATAGAGCTGCAATGAACAATTGTGGTACATGACTATTTTTGAATTATGGTTTTCTCAGGGTATATGCCCAGTAGTGGGATTACTGGGTCGTATGGTAGTTCTATTTTTACTTTTTTAAGGAACCTCCATACTGTCCTCCATAGTGGCTGTATCAATTTACATTCCCACCAACAGCACAAGAGGGTTCCGTTTTCTCCACACCCTCTCCAGCATTTATTGTTTATAGATTTTTTGATGATGGCCATTCTGACTGGTGTAAGGTGATAACCTCATTGTAGTTTTGATTTGCATTTCTCTAATGATTAGTGATGTTGAGCATCCTTTCATGTGATTGTTGGCAATCTATATATCTTCTTTGGAGAAATGTCTATTTAGGTCTTCTGCCCATTTTTGGATTGGGTTGTTTGATTTTTTTGGTATGGAGCTGCATGAGCTGCTTGTAAATTTTGGAGATTAATCCTTTGTCAGTTGCTTCATTTGCAAATATTTTCTCCCATTCTGAGGGTTGTCTTTTAGTCTTGTTTATGGTTTCCTTTGCTGTGCAAAAGCTTTGAAGTTTCATTAGGTCCCATTTGTTTATTTTTGTTTTTATTTCCATTTCTCTAGGAGGTGTGTCAAAAAGGATCTTGCTGGGATTTATGTCATAGAGTGTTTTGCCTATGTTTTCCTCTAAGAGTTTGATGGTGTCTGGCCTTACATTAATGTCTTTAATCCATTTTGAGTTTATCGTTGTATACAGTGTTAGGGAGTGTTCTAATTTCATTCTTTTAAGTGTAGCTGTCCAATTTTGTCAGCACCACTTATTGAAGAGGCTGTCTTTTCTCCATTGTATATTCTTGCCTCCTTTTTCAAAAATAAGGTGACCATATGTGTGTGGGTTTATCTCTGGGCTTTCTATCCTGTTCCATTGATCTATATTTCTGTTTTTGTGCCTGTACCATACTGTCTTCATTACTGTAGCTTTGTAGTATAGTCTGAAGTCAGGGAGTCTGATTCCTCCAGCTCCGTTTTTCTTTCTCAAGATTGCTTTGGCTGTTCGGAGTCTTTTGTGTTTCCATACAAATTGTGAAATTTTTTGTTCTAGTTCTGTGAAAAATGCCATTGGTAGTTTGATAGGGATTGCATTGAATCTGTAGATTGCTTTGGATAGTATAGTCATTTTCACAATCTTGATTCTTCCAATCCATGAATATGGTATATCTCTCCATCTGTTTGTATCATCTTTAATTTCTTTCACCAGTGTCTTATAGTTTTCTGCATACAGGTCTTCTGTCTCCTTAGGTAGGTTTATTCCTAGGTATTTTATTCTTTTTGTTGCAATGGTAAATGTGAGTGTTTCCTTAATTTCTCTTTCAGATTTTTCATCATTAGTGTATAGGAATACATGGGATTTCTGTGCATTAATTTTGTATCCTGCTACTTTACTAAATTCATTGATTAGTTCTAGTAGTTTTCTGGTGGCATCTTTAGGATTCTCTATGTATAGTATCATGTCATCTGCAAACAGTGACACCTTTACTTCTTTTCCAATTTGGATTCCTTTTATTTCCTTTTCTTCTCTGATTGCTGTGGCTAAAACTTTCAAAACTATGTTGAATAATAGTGGTGAGAGTGGACAACCTTGTCTTTTTCCTGATCTTAGAGGAAATGGTTTCAGTTTTTCACCATTGAGAACAATGTTGGCTATGGGTTTGTCATATATGGCCTTTATTATGTTGAGGTAAGTTCCCTCTATGCCTACTTTCTGGTGGGTTTTTATCATAAATGGGTGTTGAATTTTGTCGAAAGCTTTTTCTGCATCTATTGAGATGATCATATGGTTTTTCTTCTTCAATTTGTTAATATGGTTTATCACATTGATTGGTTTGCGTATATTGAAGAATCTTTGCATTCCTGGGATAAACCCCACTTGATCATGGTGTATGATCCTTTTAGTGTACTGTTGGATTCTGTTTGCTAGTATTTTGTTGAGGATTTTTGCATCTATATTCATCAGTGATATTGTCCTGGAGTTTTCTTTCTTTGTGACACCTTTGTCTGGTTTTGGTATCAGGGTGATGGTGGCCCCGTAGAATGAGTTTGGGAGTGTTCCTCCCTCTACTATATTTTGGAAGAGTTTGAGAAGGATAGGTATTAGCTCTTCTCTAAATGTTTGATAGAATTCGCCTGTGAAGCCATCTGGTCCTGGGCTTTTGTTTGTTGGAAGATTTTTTTTTTTTTTTTTTTGCAGTATGCAGACCTCTCACTGTTGTGGCCTCTCCCGTTGCAGAGCACAGGCTCCAGATGTGCAGGCTCAGTGGCCATGGCTCATGGGCCTAGCCGCTCTGCAGCATGTGGGATCTTCCTGGACCGGGGCACGAACCCGTGTCCCCTGCATCAGCAGGCAGACTCTCAACCACTGCGCCACCAGGGAAGCCCTGTTGGAAGATTTTTAATCACAGTTTCAATTTCAGTGCTTGTGATTGGTCTGTTTATATTTTCTATTTAAAATATACACAAAAGTAGAAGAAATTATGTAATGAATCTGCATTACCCATCACCCGACTTCAGGCAGTTTTCACCGTATTGCCAAATTCATTTTACTGCACCTCATACCCTCTACCTTTTGCTGATTATTTTTTACAACTTTATTTAGATACAATTTGTATCCTATAAAATTCACTCATTTTAAATGTGGAGTTCAATGAGTTATAGTAAATTAACAAGTCATGCATCATCACAGTACAGTTTCTGAGCATTTTCATCAGCCCGGCAAGCTTCTCCAGTGTCAGTCTGATGTCAATACCTGCCCTTACTCCCAGTCCCAGTGCTTTTTCTGGATAATTCATATAAATTGTCCTATGATATGTAGTCTTTTGTGTCTGTCTCCTTTTACTTAACATATATTTCACTAATGCTGTATTATGTACCAATATTCTGTTCCTATCTATTATTGTTATTATTACTTGGCCGAACTGCGCAGCTTATGGGATCTTAGTTCCCTAACCAGGGATCAAACCGAGGCCCCAGCAGTGAAAGCGCTGAGTCCTAACCCTTGGGCAGCCAGGGAACTTCCTGTTCCTATCTATTATGTTGTGGCTTTTTTTTTTTTTTTTTTTTTGCGGTACGCAGGCCTCTCACTGCTGTGGCCTCTCCCGCTGCGGAGCACAGGCTCCGGACATGCAGGCTCAGCGGCCATGGCTCACGGGCCCAGCCGCTCCGCGGCATGTGGGATCTTCCCAGACCGGGGAACGAACCCGTGTCCACTGCATCGGCAGGCAGACTCTCAACCACTGCGCCACCAGGGAAGCCCCTCCTATCTATTATGAAGTAGTGTTGCTTCGTATGCATGAACCATATTTTGCCGTCAGGCCACATTTCTTGTTATTCTCTCTGACACTTCTTTCTCTACACATCCTCCTCTAAGGGCAGCCCCCTTCTTAACTGTGCTCAGAAAATTGCTATGCCTTTTCATTACAGCAAGGTCAGCAAAGAAAGGAGTGGTAGATGAGTGTGATAGAGATAAGCCTTGTTTAAAGGCAAATGCTGTCAACGGGTGTTTTTTACCCACAGCTTCTCAAGCGGTGTGTGTGGGGCAGCAGTGGCAGCCACCCCTCTGTCCTCCCCACAGTGCTGTTTTCTTCAGGGCCTTGGACATTTATTTACTTGGTTTATTAATTAATTGTGGCTGTTGCTATTGAATATAATGATGTCTTCTCCCTCTGAGTAGGAAGGACAGAGCAAATTTCAGTACTGGATAGAAGAAGTTGATGAAGCTCTCTGTCTCTGTTAAATAAGCAACATGTGTTCATTGTAACAATAATCAAACACAGTACAAAAATACATAAACTAAGAAAAAAACACTACCCTCACTTTCTTCTTTCTCTCCATTTGTCCTATAGTTTGTTCTCTTGACTTAACTGAAATGAAATGACTACATAATAACGTACCATCGTTTTTAACCGTTCTCTGTCGATGAATACTTTCATTATTTCCTTTTTTTGTTGCTGTTATATTTCCCAGCAATGCTGCAGGGACTGTTCTTATACCTTTACACACTTGTGCTTGTATTCCTGTGGGATAGATTTGAGAGATGCCTAGAAGTAGGGCATTGAGTATTTTAAACTTGACTGACACTGCATAATTACCATTCCCAAAAGGCTACATACTCCCACAAATTCCCCTTATCTCTTCATTTTAAGTATGGGTCAGTGTCATGACTGGACTGAAGATTGTGTGCTCTTCGGAGAGTTACCAGTTCTGTTATATTTTTTAGGCATGGTGGATATCGCCCGGCAGACGGTTGAATTCCTCTACGAGGAGAATGGTGGCATCCCAAGAGACCTTTATCTTCCCACCATTGAAGACATTAAGGACGAAGCAAACAAGTTCACAATTGATAAAGTTCGAAAAGGTTTTGCTTCCCCCCCTTCCTTCACCTATTAAACTTCCTCTGAAACGAGAAGTTGCGTTTTCCCAAGCATGAGTTTGAGCCAGTCAGCTGCTGGCTCTTCTAGGGTGACTCTCCTTACTCTGGGTGATGTGAGCTCTTCCAGGCTCTCCCATGTGTGGCCCTAGGCTTCCTGGTGGGGCACAAGTAGAAGCTGTCTGGCCTCTGGGGGCCTCTTCCACATTCCCAGAACCACTCACACGAGCAGGGTGAGATAGGGCACTTGAGAGAGAAGTGGGGCGTGGGTGGAGGATTGCAGATAGGCCTCTCGGGCTTAGTCCTGGCTGCCCAGCTAATAAACCATGAATATGTGGTTGTACTGTGCTTTTTGGAATTTTATACAATGTATTTATTCATTTGATTAAAAATCTATTGCATATCTTGAGGAAATGAAAATACAGAAAAGCACAAAAAGGAAATAAAACAACTCATTATTAGACCTTCACAAACATCATGGGCAGGGGCAGGCATATATATTTACTTTTCTTTTTTAATTCCTCTTTTTAGAGAGAGAATTCACATACCATAAAATTCACCCTTTTAAAGTATACATTTCAGTGGTTTTCGTATATTCACAAAGTTGTGCAACCACCAAACCATTGCCTCTAATTCCAGAACATTTTCATCCCCCAAAAGGAATTCTGTACCCTCCCCACTCCCCATTCCTCCTTCCTACTAGCCCCTGGCAACCATTGATCTACTTTCTGCCTCTATAGATTTGCTTAGTCTGGACGTTTCGTAAAAATAGACTCATGCAGCGTGCAGCCTTTTGTGTCTGGCCTCCTTCACATGGCATAATTTTTCAAGATTCATCCCTGTTGTAGCTCATGTTGTTACTTCCTTTTTATGGCAAAAATAATATTCCATTGTATGGATAGTACCCCATTTTGTTTATCCATTCGTCAGTTGATGGACACTTGGGTTCCTTCTACCTTTTGGCTATTATGAATCATGCTGCTGTGAACATTTGTGTACAGGTTTTTGTGTGGACATGTTTTCATTCCTCCTGGGTATATATGTGGGAGTGAAATTGCTGGGTCATATGGTAACTTTATGTCTAACTTTTTGAGGAACTGCCAGATGGTTTTCCAAAGTGATTACCCCATTTTACATTCCCATCAGCACATATGAGGGTTCCAATTTCTCTACATCCTGGCCAACACTTACTATTGCCTGTTTTTTGATTATAGCCATCCTAATGGATGTGAAGTGGTATCTCATTGTGCCTTTGACTTGCATTTCTCTAATTAATGATGTTGAACATCTTTTCATGCATATCTTTTCTCTTTAGAAAAATGTTTATTCACATTTTCTGCCCATTTTTTAATTGGCTTGTCTTTTTATTGTTGAATTGCCCGAGTTCTTACAATACTTTGTTTTATTATCTTCCAGACTGAGCCGTGTTCCTTTTGGGTTATGGCTAAACTGAGGGTATTGGTAAATGCCGTAGAGTTATTTTAGACCCTAAAATATAGAGTCCCAAAATAATAATGGTACTTGCTGCTGAAAAAACTTTTCCCTCTACCCTCCTCAGGTCTCACAGTAGTAACCCGCTCTCCAGACAGCAATAACGTAGCCAGCAGTACTGTTGGAACTGCCCTGCCAAAATTTGCCATCCGAGGGATGCTGAAAACCTTTGGGCTTCATGGAGTTGTCTTAGATGTTGATTCAGTGAGTGAACAGCCTTTTATATACACTGAGACTTTCATGCCCAGACTCCAAATACCTTAAAAAGTGATTATACAGATAGATTATTCTTCAAATTAGGGATAAAGAAACCAGGCTGAGTGCTGTCATGCCAGATGACTTGCCTGAGATTTTCTCATGGGCCCAGATCAGCGCTGATTGTAGAACGTAAGCTCTTAACTCTCAGTGCTGTCAGCGCCTTCAGACCATGCTGCTGCTGCCGTTTTTTTCCATCAACCATGTTCAGGCTGCCCCTACCTTATATCTACCAAGTTCCAAGGTAAAATTCTCCTGTTGGCCTTGATGAATGGATGATCTGTCATTGTCATGATTGTCATACAGACTCAAAGAAATAGTTTTGTGATTTTGATCATGTCATCTCACTGGTTCTCGCAGCCTCAGTTTCCCTGTCTGTAAAATGAGTGTATTAAACTAGATCAGTTGTTTTCTTCTCAGCTTTGCAGAGCCCTCTCATGGGGCTCAGCAAGGTTTACGGTGGGGTGGGGTGGCAGGGGGGAAAGAATAGAAGAGAGTAAGGGCCAAGCCGAAGCTTTCTTTTGAAAACGGAGGCCTTGAAGGCTGTGACTACATAATCCTTAGGTTACATGCACATGCTTGCATTTCTGTTTCCCATGCAGGAAAAACTGATGAAATAATACACAGATCAAGCCTAAGAGTCTCAGATATAGAAGTATCTATCACCACATAGATAAGCTTTGGTATCTGTCTGTCTACGGATACAGATAATGTTAGGTATCACTAATGCTTTGAAATTGAAAATTTTACATCTTCAACTGACTCCATTTTACCAGAGTATAATTTAAATCATTACATTTTTAAGAGAGGCTGTTGGCTGGTGATTTACTAAGGTGAACTTTCAAGTAGAAAATTCCATTAGTAATACTGTTAATCTCCCACTGCCTTCTGAGACAAGCTCTGATTCTGGTTATCAGAAAGTACATAACTGACAGTATTTTTCAGCAATGGAAATGTGTGAAAGGAAAATTAGAAAAATAGACATTTTGTTAAAGTAATAATTCTGTTATGTCTCAAGTGGTTTGATTCCCTTTGTTTCAATAGTAGTCCCTAAATAAAGATTACATTGTTATTTGAATCCAGAATACGTATTCATGAGCTTACATTTTTATTTTCCTAGCAATAAAATAGAGCGATCAGACAGATTTCCTGCTTTTACAAAATTACTAACATAAAAACAATGAACATAAATTTTACCTGGCAACAATGCATGTTGAACTGTTACTTGAAATATACCACTCTTCTCTTTAAATTTCTAACTCATGATTACATTGAAGTTCTTTAATTTATTGTACCAATTAAAATTTTCCAGCTGGTATGAAAAAACTAAATACACTATCCAGATATCTTTGAACTTTTAGCCTCAATCAGTGACATGAAACTAGTATTTACTGCTATAAAAGTTTGGTCTTATATGTATACATATGTATTTTAAAACTTGGGGAAAAAAGTCAGTGCTCAAAAAACAAATAAATAAAAACAAATAAATTAAAAAAAATAATAAAAAACCAAATAGACATTTCCTTTTTCTATTGTAGGTAAATGAATTGGTGCAGGTAGAAACGTACCTCCGAAGCGAAGGTGTGCTGGTCCGATACTGGTATCCTATTGATATGTTGGAAAGGCCCCCAGCAGGCTACCGAAGGACTGCCACCAATGGGCTGGTCACCCTGGACAATACCAACCTTCAAATTCACAGGTAAGGGAATGCCCTGGCAGTCCAGTGGTTAGGACTCCGAGTTCTCGCTGCCGAGGGCCTGGGTTCAGTCCCTGGTTGGGGAACTAAAATCCCACAGGCCACGTGGCATGGCCAGAAATTTTCAATAAATAAATAAAAAATAAATTCACAGGTAAAATTGAGCCCTTCTTTCTAGTGGGTCACAGAAATCCACTTACTCTGTTTTATCACATGTGCCATTCATTGTTGACAAAGAAGGCTTTTCTTTCAAAGCTAAGAGAGAGACAGAGGCAGCTAGTAAAGATAACAGCGAATTGCAAGAGTTAGGAAGAACAGTTGCAGCATCCAGTATCACCTGGCCTATGCCATGGATACTCTGCTGTAAGTTGGGGGTGTTGAGGGGTGTCTGGAGATTTGAAGAACGTGGAAAAGTTCTAAAGTGTAAACCGAGTCAAGACACAGCTAAGAGGAGTCCAGGCACTGTGTGAGCAGCCAGCTCATTTCTGTTAAACTAACAAGGTATTCCTTGAGTGCTCCTTTGTGCCCAGCACTTGGCGGGGGTCTGAGGAGACCTGTGCCTGCCGTCTGTGGGTTAAATCCTAAAGATCTGGCAAAATTCCCTCACATGCACCTGCAAATTCCTTCTTTCAGTCATAAAAATTCTTGCAACAATTCAGAAGAAAATATAATGATAAATGGAGCTCTCTGATAAAACTTCCCATAAACTATTTTTCATACTGTTCATCCAATAGCATTGTAACTTCTCATTATATTGTCAATTTTGAAGCAACTTGAGTGTATCTCCAGCTTAGACCTCTCCCTGGAACACCAGATGGACGTATCCAACTGCCTCCTTGCCATCTCCACTCAGATGTTTCACCGCCCCATTTGGGTGGTCTTAAGTTCAACTTGACAATCAAATTCACAAGACCCAAACAGGCGATACTTGGCACTAGCTTCACCTAGAAAGATCCAGGATGGGAAGTGTGGCGTGCCACAGGGAAGTGTCGTGCATACATTTCAGCAGGAGTCATAGTCATCCACACAGAAGTTCAAAGGCTATTCTTTGACCCCGCCCACCTACCCAGTGACAACCCAGGTGTGAGGGATAGACTTAACGTCGCTGTGTTCACGTGATGGCTGAGAGCCCCACGTCCCAAATAGAAGCCGGTATCTTTTGTAACAACTCCACAGGCATAGCTTCTAGGGATTTCTGCAAGAGGCAGGCCCAGTTAGTAAGAGTCACCATTTTCTGGAAAGCCCGAAACTGTAGCTTCCCACCAAGAGCACTCTTTTTTCAGTCCTCCCAGTGCAGCTTGCCAGTTGGGGGTGGTTTTGACCATAAGCGACATGCCTGGTAATATTGCTGATATTCAGGAGTTCCCTGGTGGCCTAGTGGTTGGGATTCCCGGCTTTCACTGCCATGGCCCAGGTTCAGTCCCTGGTCAGGGAATTGAGATCCCGTAAGCCGCACAGTGCGGCCAAAAAATACATATACACACGCACACACACACACACACACACATACATACATACATACATACATACATACATACATACATACATACATACATATATGGCTAATACTACTTTTGTCAGGTTTTTAGAACTGAGCTGAAAACAAGTTAACCGAAGTCAGCTCTTACATGGACAAGGCTA
The DNA here is from genome assembly GCF_937001465.1 of Orcinus orca. NCBI lineage: Eukaryota > Metazoa > Chordata > Mammalia > Artiodactyla > Delphinidae > Orcinus > Orcinus orca. The sequence goes on along the minus strand of NC_064573.1, from coordinate 73,880,299 downwards.
ATCTAATAGGTGCCTAAAATGTCGCATGTGAGGTGGAATTCAGGCCTTCTTCTCCACCGGTCTTTCCACGTCTGTGAGGGGTGCCCAAGTCACCCTTTGTCCTCACTGCCTCACGTAACCAATCGGCAGGTCCCATTGACTCTTCCTCCAAACTACATCCCAGACTGCTTCTCTCCATCTCCGCCTCCACCACACTGGTCTAGGCTTCAGCTCTCCCTTCTCTCCACAACAGCCAAGTGATCTTTTAGAAACACAGATCAGATCATTCATCTCTCTCCTCTAATTCAAACGTTCCTATGGCATTCCACTTCCCATGGAGTAGAATTCAAACCCTTAACCTGGCTCGCCAAACCCTCCCCGAGCCTCAGAGTCTATCTGCTTCTCCCAGTGTACTCTCCTTCCGCAGTTTCTCTCACACACCAAGCTTGTTTCCTCCTCAGTGTCTCTGTATATGCTGTTCCCTCTGCCTGCAATGCTTTGCCCAGAACTTTGCATGGCTGTCTCATTCTTTTTTATTTTAAATTATATTTTATTTATTTTTTATATAGTAGGTTCTTATTAGTCATCCATTTTATACACGTCAGTGTATGCATCTCAATCCCAATCGCCCAATTCATCACGCCACCACCACCACCCCCCAACTGCTTTCCCCGCTTGGTGTCCATACGTTTGTTCTCTACATCTTTGTCTCAATTTCTGCCCTGCAAACTGGTTCATCTGTACCATTTTTCTAGGTTCCACATATATGCGTTAATATGCGATATTTGTTTTTCTCTTTCTGACTTACTGCACTCTTTTTGACAGTCTCTAGATTCATCCACGTCTCTACAAATGACCCAATTTCGTTCCTTTTTATGGCTGAATAATATTCCATTGTATATATGTACCACAACTGCTTTATCCATTCATCTGTCGGTGGGTATTTAGGTTACTTCCATGACCTGGCTATTGTAAATAGTGTGGCAGTGAACATTGGGGTGCATGTGTCTTTTTGAATGATGGTTTTCTCTGGGTATATGCCCAGTAGTGGGATTGCTAGGTCATATGGTAATTCTATTTTTAGTTTTTTAAGGAACCTCCATACTGTTCTCCATAGTGGCCGTATCAATTTACATTCCCACCAACAGTGCAAGAGGGTTCCATTTTCTCCACACCCTCTCCAGCATTTGTTGTTTGTAGATTTTCTGATGATGCCCATTCTAACTGGTGTGAGGTGATACCTCATTGTAGTTTTGATTTGCATTTCTCTAATAATTAGTGATGTTGAGCAGCTTTTCATGTGCTTCTTGGCCATCTGTATGTCCTCTTTGGAGAAATGTCTATTTAGGTCTTCTGCCCATTTTTTGATTGGGTTGTTTGTTTTTTTAATATTGAGCTGCATGAGCTGTTTATATATTTTGGAGATTAATCCTTTGTCAGTTGCTTCATTTGCAAATATTTTGTCCCATTCTGAGGGTTGTCTTTTCATCTTGTTTGTGGTTTCCTTTGCTTTGCAAAAGCTTTTAAGTTTCATTAGATCCCATTTGTTTATTTTTGTTTTTATTTCCATTACTCTAGGAAGTGGGCCAAAAAAGATCTTGCTGTGATTTATGTCAACGAGTGTTTTTCATGTGTTTTCCTCTGAGAGTTTTATGTGTCCGGTCTTACATTTAGGTGTCTAATCCATTTTGAGTTTATTTTTGTGTATGGTGTTAGGGAGTGTTCTAATTTCATTCTTTTACATGTAGCTGTCCAGTTTTCCCAGCACCACTTATGGAAGAGACTGTCTTTTCTCCATTGTATATCCTTGCCTCCTTTGTCATAGATTAGTTGACCATAGGTGTGTGGGTTTATCTCTGGGCTTTCTATCCTGTTCCAGTGATCCATATTTCTGTTTTTGTGTCAGTACCATATTGTCTTGATTACTGTAGCTTTGTAGTATAGTCTGAAGTCAGGGAGTCTGATTCCTCCAGCTCCTTTTTTTTTCCCTCAAGACTGTAGGTGTCTTTGCCAATAGCTTTGGCTATTCAGGGTCTTTTGTGTCTCCATACAAACTTTAAGATTTTGTGTTCTAGTTCTGTGAAAAATGCCATTGGTAGTTTGATAGGGATTGCATTGAATCTGTAGATTGCTTTGGGTAATCTACACAGTGTTGATTTTTTTTCACAGTGTTGATTCTTCCAATCCAAGAACATGGTATATCTCTCCATCCGTTGGTATCATCTTTAATTTCGTTCAACAGTGTCTTATAGTTTTCTGCATACAGGTCTTTTGTCTCCCTAGGTAGGTTTATTCCTAGGTATTTTATTCTTTTTGTTGCAATGGTAAATGTGAGTGTTTCCTTAATTTCTCTTTCAGATTTTTCATCATTAGTGTATAGGAATGCATGAGATTTCTGTGCATTAATTTTATATCCTGCAACTTTATCAGATTCATTGATTAGCTCTAGTAGTTTTCTGGTGGCATCTTTAGGATTCTCTATGTATAGTATCATGTCATCTGCAAACAGTGACAGTTTTACTTCTTCTTTTCCAATTTGGATTCCTTTTATTTCTTTTTCTTCTCTGATTGCCGTGGCTAGGACTTCCAAAACTATGTTGAATAATAGTGGCGGGGGTGGACATCCTTGTCTCGTTCCTGATCTTAGAGGAAATGGTTTCAGTTTTTCACCATTGAGAATGATGTTTGCTGTGGATTTGTCATATATGGACTTTATTATGTTGAGGTAGGTTCCCTCTATGCCCACTTTCTGGAGAGTTTTTGTCATAAATGGGTGTTGAATTTTGTCAAAAGCTTTTTCTGCATCTATTGAGATGATCATATGGTTTTTCTCCTTCAATTTGTTAATATGGTGTATCACATTGATTAATTTGCATATATTGAAGAATCCTTGTTTCCCTGGGATAAATCCCACTTGATCATGGTGCATGATCCTTTTAATGTGTTGTTGCATTCTGTTTGCTAGTATTTTGTTGAGGATTTTTGCATCTATATTCATCAGTGATATTGGTCTGTAATTTTCATTTTTTGTATTATCTTTGTCTGGTTTTGGTATCAGGGTGATGGTGGCCTCATAGAATGAGTTTGGGAGTGTTCCTTCCTCTGCAATTTTTTGGAAGAGTTTGAGAAGGATGGGTGTTATCTCTTCTCTAAATGTTTGATAGAATTCACCTGTGAAGCCATCTGGTCCTGGACTTCTGTTTGTTGGAAGATTTTTAATCACAGTTTCAATTTCATTATTTGTGATTGGTCTGTTTATATTTTCTATTTTTTCCTGGTTCAGTCTTGGAAGGTTATACCTTTCTAAGAATTTGTCCATGTCTTCCAGTTTGTCCCTTTTATTGCCATAGAGTTGCTTGTAGTAGTCTCTTAGGATGCTTTGTATTTCTCCGGTGTCTGTTGTAACTTCTCCTTTTTCATTTCTAATTTTATTGATTTCAGTCCTCTCCCTCTTTTTACTTGATGAGTCTGGCTAATGGTTTATCAATTTTGTTTATGTTCTCAAAGAACCAGCTTTTAGTTTTATTGATCTTTGCTATTGTTTTCTTTGTTTCTATTTCATTTATTTCTGCTCTGATCTTTATGATTTCTTTCCTTCTGCTAACTTTGGGTTTTGTTTGTTCTTCTTTCTCTAGTTCCTTTGTAAGTTTAGATTGTTTATTTGAGATTTTTCTTGTTTCTTGAGGTAGGCTTGTATAGCTATAAACTTCCCTCTTAGAGCTGCTTTTGCTGCATCCCATAGTTTTTGGATCGTCGTGTTTTCATTGTCATTTGTCTCTAGATATTTTTTGATTTCCTCTTTGATTTTTTTTTTTTTTTTTTGCGGTACATGGGCCTCTCACTGTTGTGGCCTCTCCCGTTGCGGAGCACAGGCTCCGGACACGCAGGCTCAGCAGCCATGACTCACGGGCCCAGCTGCTCCGCGGCATGTGGGATCTTCCCGGACTGGGGCACAAACCCATGTCCCCTGCATCAGCAGGCGGACTCTCAACCACTGCGCCACCAGGGAAGCCCCTCCTCTTTGATTTCTTCAGTGATCTCTTGTTATTTAGTAACGTATTTTTTAGCCTCCATGTGTTTGTGTTTTTTATGTTTTTTCCCCTGTAATTGATTTCTAATCTCATAGCGTTGTGGTCAGAAAAGAGGCTTGGTATGATTTAATTTTCTTAAATTCACTGAGGCTTGATTTGTGACCCAAGATGTGATCTATCCTGGAGAATGTTCCGTGAGCACTTGAGAAGAATGTGTAATCTGCTGTTTTTGGATGGAATGTCCTATAAATATCAATTAGATCTATCTGGTCTATTGTGTCATTTAAAGCTTGTGTTTCCTTATTAATTTTCTGTTTGGATGATCTGTCCGTTTGTGTAAATGAGGTGTTAAAGTCCCCCACTATTACTGTGTTACTGTCGATTTCCTCTTTTATAGCTGTTAGCAGTTGCCTTATGTATTGAGATGCTCCTGTGTTGGGTGCATATATATTTATAATTGTTATATCTTCTTCTTGGATTGATCCCTTGATCATTATGTAGTGTCCTTTTTTGTCTCTTGTAACATTCTTTATTTTAAAGTCTATTTTATCTGATATGAGTATTGCTACTCCAGCTTTCTTTTGGTTTCCATTTGCATGGAATATCTTTTTCCATCCCCTCACTTTCAGTCTGAATGTGTCCCTAGGTCTGAAGTGGGTCTCTTGTAGACAGCATATATATGGGTCTTGTTTTTGTATCCATTCAGCAAGCCTATGTCTTTTGGTTGGAGCATTTAATCCATTCACATTTAAGGTAATATCGATGTGTATGTTCCTATTACCATTTTCTTAATTGTTTTGGGTTTGTTTTTGTAGGTCCTTTTCTGCTGTTGTGTTTCCCACTTAGAGAAGTTCCTTTAGCATTTGTTGTAGAGCTGGTTTGGTGGTGCTGTATTCTCTTAGCTTTTGCTCTGTAAAGCTTTTGATTTCTCCATCGAATCTGAATGATATCCTTGCCAGGTAGAGTAATCTTGGTTGTAGGTTCTTCCCTTTCATCACTTTAAGTATATCATGCCACTCCCTTCTGGCTTGTAGAGTTTCTGCTGAGAAACTCTGTTAACCTTATGTGAGTTCCCTTGTATGTTATTTATTGCTTTTCCCTTGCTGCTTTCAATAATTTTTCTTTGTCTTTAATTTTTGCCAGTTTGATTACTATGTGTCTCAGCATGTTTCTCCTTGGGTTTATCCTGTATGGGATTCTCTGCGCTTCCTGGACTTGGGTGGCTATTTCCTTTCCCATGTTAGGGAAGTTTTCGACTATAATCTCTTCAAATATTTTCTTGGGTCCTTTCTCTCTCTCTTCTCCTTCTGGGACCCCTATAATGCGAATGTTGTTGTGTTTAATGTTGTCCCAGAGGTCTCTTAGGCTGTCTTCATTTCTTTTCATTCTTTTTTCTTTATTCTGTTCTGCAGCAGTGAATTCCACCATTCTGTCTTCCAGGTCACTTATCCGTTCTTCTGCCTCAGTTATTCTGTTGTTGATTCCTTCTAGTGTAGTTTTCATTTCAGTTATTGTATTGTTCATCTCTGTTTGTTCTTTCATTCTTCTAGGACTTTGTTAAACATTTCTTGCATCTTCTCGATCTTTGCCTCCTTTCTTTTTCCAAGGTCCTGGATCATCTTCACTATCATTATTCTGAAGGTTGCCTGTCTCCACTTCATTTAGTTGTTTTTCTGGGGTTTTATCTTCTTCCTTCATCTGGTACATAGCCCTCTGCCTTTTCATTTTGTCTGTCTTTCTGTGAATGTGGTTTTTGTTCCACAGGCTGCAGGATTGTAGTTCTTCTTGCTTCTGCTGTCTGCCCTCTGGTGGATCGGCTGTCTCATTCTTGTCATTCAGATCGCAATGAATATGTCACCTTTCCAAAAAAGCCTTGCCTCACCCTGTAAAGTAAGCCCACAGGAGCACATTGTCATAACACTGTATTTTATCAATACTTCCCTTCCAGAACCTGATATTTTTGCTTTTTTTTTTTTTTTAATTTGTTTATTGTGTGTCTCCTCCCTCTAGAACATAAGCTTCCTAAAAGCAGATACCTTGTCTGATTCTTTGCTAGCGCTCCCAGTGCTTAATCTGGGCCCTGGCTCACACTGTAGACTCCACATATTTGTTGAAAAGGATCCCCAAACATATATGCTTGAATATCAATATGGTACTCTTAAAGTTTTTAAAACTTCTTTAATAAGATTTTCAGTCATATTTTTGGCAAATTTCTGTGGTAGATGAAACCTATTGACTGTTGACTAGCAACTTAGAGAAAAGGCAAGAAAGTGCTTCGCAAGGTTACAATCAGGCTGCAGATGTAGGACATTTACAGTCAGTATTAATGTGGTGATCTCGGTATTGGGAGAAATATGAAATATGCCATAGATTTGTTTGATGAATACAATGATGGAATTTCTGGTCATAGTACGGGTTTTCATCAGAGGTGTACTCTGCCTAAAGTGCTCACGTGGGTTTGACAGAGGACTTTAGAGAATGAAGAGTCAGGGGGGCTCCTCAGCAGAGACTTCAGGGACGTTAACAGTCTGCAGAGTCGACCAAAAATAATCTCACTCCAGCTTCATCCTGGCAACTTGAGGCTTTGCAATCTGAGGAGAGAGCTGGGGGGAGTCTGTAGGGCTTTCAGCTTTCATAGTCAGACCTCATCTGTTTTGCTGCCCTGGTCCTCATGAGCTGTGCTAGTACTGTCAACAGACAAATTTCTGAGGAGGGAAGAAGCAGGTGGAGTTGGTTTGTTTTAAATTCTGGCGCAAGAATATTACAAACTGGTGGAGCCGAGAAAGAAACCACCTAACATGCACCATCTTAGCTGGTTTCTTTTTTGTCTTCACTTTATATGATGGACCAGCATTACCTTTAATTTGGGTCAGTAGGTAATATCAAGTGACCCCTGTTGGCTCGGAGTGGGTTTAGACCTAGACTTTATAGACACAAAAGGGCTACTTCTTTTTTTTTTTTAACTTATTTTTTATTGAAGTAGAGTTGAATTACAATGTTAACTACTGCTGTACGTCAAAGTGACTCAGTTATTTTTATATATATATATATATATATATATATATATATATAAAACTTTCTTTTTCATATTCTCTCTTCCATTATGGTTTATCACAGGAAATTGAATATAGTTCCCTGTGCTATACAGTAGAGCCTTGTTGTTTATCCATCCTATATATACCAGTTTGCATCTGCTAATCCCAAACTCCCAATCCATCCCTCCCCCAACCCCCTCCCCCTTGGCAACCATCAGTCTATTCTCTATGTCCATGATTCTGTTTCTGTTTCATAGATAGGTTCATTTGTGTCATATTTTAGGTTCCACATATAAGTGATATCATATGGTATTTGTCTTTCTCTTTCTGACTTCACTTAGTATGATAATCTCTAGTTGCATTCATGTTGCTGCAAATGGCATTATTTCATTCTTTCTTACTGCTGAGTAATATTCCATTGTATATATGTACCACATCTTCTTTATCTGTTCATCTGTCAGTGGCCATTTAGGTTGTTTCCATGTCTTGGCTATTGTGAAGTGCTGCTTTGAACAGAGGGGTGCATGTATCTTTTTGAATTATAGTTTTGTCTGGATATATGCCCAGGAGTGGAATTGCTAGATCATATGGTAACTCTACTTTTAGTTTTCTGAGGAACCTCCACTGCTGTTTTCCACAGTGGCTGCACCAATTTACATTCCAAAAGGGCTACTTCTAACTTGCCTTCTTGATTAAGTGCTTACTACCAGCAGAATTTTTAACTATGGTGATAAGCTAATAAAATACAGGGAGCCTCCCCTATGCTTAGTATTAGCTAGATTAGATTCTTTACCAAGAGATGCATTTCTAAATGAGACCTGCTTAGTCACTAATGAGCTATTATTCAAGGTGAATGCCAATCACTTCATAAATTCATCACATAAAAAAAAATGCCCACACTGAAATTTTTATAATAGCTTTACAGAGATACAATTCACGTACCGTGTAATTTACCCATTTAAAGTATACAGGCCAACAATTTTTAGTATATTCACAAAATTCTGTAACCATCATCACTCTCAGTTTTAGAGCATTTTCATCACCCCAAGAAGAAACCCCACACCCATTAGTAGTCAGTTCCCCTTCTCCTGTCCCCTAGCTCAACCCCGCCAATCTAATTTCTGTTTCTATGGATTTGCTTAATTCTGGACACTCTATATAAATGGATTCATAATATGTGAGCTTTTGTGTCTGGCTCCTTTCACTTAGCACAGGGCTGTCCAGGTTCATCCATGTCGTAGCACGTGTCACTGCTTCATCCCTTTTTATTTGTGAATAACATTCCATTGTATGGATTTACCGTGCCTCAGTTGTTGGACATTTGGGCTGTTTCCACTTTTTGGCTACTATATGTATGCTACTGTGAACACACGTATATGTGAGTCTTTATGTGAACATATATTTTCATTTCTTTTTCCACAGTGGTTTTTGAGTTGGGAAAAATCAAACATAACTAAATGTGGCTTTTTGTTTAAAACACAAGTGTCTAACTTGGAGCACAGAGCATGAGGCCAGAGAAGCCTGAGATGTGGTCCTTCCCCTTCAGCGGCCCGTGGCCCAGCCCAGTGTGGAGGCTGGAGCGTCAGAGCTCAGTGCCTGTCCCCTGCCCTTCCCTTGCAGGGAGCTGCTGCGCTGCGAGGCCGCACTGGCCAGGCTGTACTGCCGCATGGCCCTGCTCAACATCTTCGCCCCCAAGCTGCCTCACCTGTTTACCCGCCTCTTCCACATCCCTGCCATCCGGGACATTACCCTGGAGCACCTGCAGCTGCTGTCCAATCAGCTCCTCGCTCCTCCCCTCCCAGGTAAACCTCGGCTTTGCTGCTCTCACTGCAGAAATTAGGCCCAGGATGGAATAGCCCTGAGGGTGAGCTGGGCGCCAAGCAGGAGCTGTGCTTAGTGTCCTTGTTCTCCACATGAGCAGGGGGAGGAGTCCCAGCACAGGACCTTTAGACTTAGTGTAGATAAACTGCACGAAAGATTGCAGCTGTCTTTGCAGTGCTTTCTCACTCTTTGAAAAATCTAAGTGTATTAGATGACATATTTAGTCATTAACCTATTAAGCATTCATTAAGCAAACTAATCGTGGATCAAGGAAAATGAAGTCTTATTTATGAAATCTAGTCATGTACTGTTGTCACAGACATTCTGTTTGACGTGTAAAGACAGGAAAACGTTCCTGCCATCAAACGCCACCAAAGAGACCTAATTGATTCATCGTGACCTCAAGCGGAGCTGTTTTAATGGGCCAGCCTGTGTGCATCTGCTCAACGTGGGGCCCTTGGAGTGTGGGCTGATGCTGTGTGTTCGCTCCCTTGGTGAATACTAAGTGATGACTCTGCCCTCAACCCAGTTGAAGACTGAAGGGCCCCTTCTGTCTTCCTCTGGCACCTTGGCCTCCAGCCTGCTTCCCTTGACCTCCTAGCTACTAAGATGGGAGCAGGAGTGAGAGGGCAGGTGGCATTCTAAGCATAAAGGACATCTCTCACAGCCATGGGGTCCCAGCCAGTGCCTGTGTGAACTACGTCTCCACAGGCCACTTAAGCACGTGGGGTCCAGTGGCCCACCCCAAGAAATTAGAGGCTCCAAAACAGGCCTGAAAAGCTTTAACGTGCTTGTGGAAGAAGCTTTGCCACAGTGACTAACACTTGCTTTATAAACTCCACTCTGAGCTACTCCAGTGGTTCCTTGGTGAAACTCCAGGTTGGCCAGGGCAGCCGATAGGTCAGGCTCTGGGAACCCCTGAATCCAAGCAGCTCCACTTCTACCTGCTTAGTAGACCTGGGCTTCAACTCAGGTTTTTATTTTAGGCAACAGTTTTGTAGCTTAAAAGAAAGCAAAAAGTTAAAGGCCGCCGAACTCCTGAATCCCCCACCCCCTGCAATATCTGACTGGTAACGTCTATTATCCAAGACGTATGTCCAAGCGAACCCATCCTGGTTTTCTGGACAGGATGCTCCTGGCTCGTTACTCAGGATCTCACAGCCCGTGGCTGCTGCTGTTCTTGTTGACTTGTGTTTTCTTTCCTGTCCCCAGACGGCACCATCAGCTCCAGCTCCATCCTCCTGGCACAGTCCCTGCAGCACTGCATCCATTCCCAGAACTGCTCGGCCACGGACCTCTTCTACCAGGGCAGCTCCCAGACAGTGAGAGAGTGGCTCAACGTGGCCATCACTCGGACCCTGCACCAGGGTGAGGAAAGCCTGTTGGAGCTGACGAAACAGATCTGCTCTTTCCTGCAGGTAAAAGTCCAAAGTTCTGATGTCCCTAAATTGGGGTTACAGGTTTCAATTGGAAATCTTATTGGCTGGCTGAAAATGACACTTTCTTCCCCAAACCCCACTAGTCTGCTTTTCTTCGCAGCTCCCCTCCCCTGTCCCATCCATGGTGTCCTTCCTCCCAGAGGGCTTTTTTGTCCTCCTGATCCTGTTACAGTGTATGCATTGGCTCTCCTTTGCCTGGGAGCTGGGAAAAGGAAATGCTCTCTTGTGTTTAACCCGTGGCTTTCTCTGTTAAATGTCTCTGCAGACGGCACCAGAGCAGTTCCCCTCCGAAGAGTTTCCAATTTCCGAGTCCAAGGTCAACATGGACGTCAATTTCCCCGGGGCGGCTTTTGTCGTAGTATCTTGCAAAGAAAGTCAGTCTGGATTCCGCAAAGAGTAAGTTGCCCGTACTGTAGAAGATGGTGATGGGGAGAGAAAAGTAAGACAGATTCTGGTGCAATTTACAGAAGAAAAAAACTCATTGCTTTTATTCTTTAATGCATAGTGTACTTGAACATGATTTACAGTTCTTCCCTAATTTCCATGTTTTGGAAATTAGTCTATATAAAGAATGACCTTCTAAATGTGATGGAGGTGACTTACGTGTGCCCAGTTCTCACCACCCCCTCACAACAAAGTGTTTGTTGACATGGTTGGACTCTACTCACACGCATTCCTCCTCCTCAGCTCCTCTCTGTACAAGGCGCCGTGGGCGCGGGTGCTTGTGTACGGGCTGGGCCACAAAGTGAAGCGAAATGGCCAGCTAAACCTCATCGAGGCCATCTGTTACCCGCGGGACGCATCTCCGGCCAACACGGGGCTCACGCCGCCTCCCACCACCAACCAGTACCCTTCTGTGATCCTCTCCACAGACAAAGTCCACATCAAACTGGGTAAGTCTCTGAATTAGCTCCCGGTAATAAGAACAGCTTTGAAGTCATTCTCTGCTTTCCTTCTTTGTGAAAATTGAAAGGATTTTCTACCGTCCTGTGTTCCCGTTTCCTATGGGTAAAGAAAAGGACTGCTTGGGGCAGTGTATTTCAGAGACAGTGGATTAAAAGTTCTCCCTTTCCTGCCAGGGGAAGACCTGGCAGATGCTGCCCAGACTACAGTGGGGATTTCCTTTTCTTTCACAAGCGTGTGCTGTTCAGAATGATCTAAATAGAGCAGTCCCATCATTTAGCTGTAATAATCCTGGCTGCCCTTCAAGTTCTCATTAAAACTGAATTCTCTCAGGTATAATGTGGCTCCCTGGGGCACGGGCCTCAGTGATCATCTGCTCCCCATGTCAATGTTGAACAAAGCCTGGTGGTGGCCAGGCTGGGAAGCCCAAGTGGTCTTGTCTCCTTAGCATCCGTTGTTAAGCCTCTGCAGACTTAGATTTAGATGAGGTCTCCATCTCTGTAAATCCTGAAGCTCTCGCTGACTGTCTGCTTTGTAGACTGGGGCCAGCTGACTCTGTTTCTGAGTCAACACACAGAGGAAGGGAAACCTAGTCTCAGACTTGCACTGCACGTCCTGGGCATGTTGGACAGGAGAAGATGGACACATGTTTGCTAGAGACAATTTTAAAGATGTATTTGAACTTTCAGCCAAAATTGGGCCTTGGCTTCTGCACAGCTCCAATCCTGGAGACATTGCATCCTTAGGGAATAAAATGAAAGGACATGTCTTAAGGTATTTGGTCAATGCTAAACAAGTTTATGATCTCTTTTTATTAGGGTCTATTGTTTTCATTGTATTTTGCCTACACTGTTTTTTAAAATTTATGTTAAACACAGAAGATCTCTGTTTTACCTGTCATTCCCCAAATAAACATTCACCCCAAAGTACAGGCCAGTCAACATGGTTCCTCCTGAGCCGGCCAGAGACCCCTGGTACCCCAGCTTATGTCTGACCAGTGCTTGCAGAGGGGGTTGGGGTGCGGTGCAGGGTGTGACAGGGATCAGACCTCAGGGTCTTTCTTCTCTCATCGTAGGCAGCTTCGGTCAGATTCAGGCCATGACAATGACCGAAGGCAGTAAAAGAGAATTCTGGTAGTTCCTGAAGTCTGGGGGCCCCCCTGCTGGTCCACTCTGTAAATCTAAAGTAAGCTGATGCTCCCATGGGATTGCAGCTGCACCAAAGGGCTGGTTATTTCTTTACCAGGCTGGGACCATTCCAGTGAAGCATCTTTTAAAGTCTGACTTCCTATTTCCATGCCAGGTCATCAGGCTGGTTGGTATCTGACTGACAGGGAGATGTTTATCCTTCCCTGTCCCCACTGCTGCCCTTTGTCCCATTCTCACACCAACAGGTGGACTCCTTGGAGGATGTCCTCCACTCCTCCTGCGCCTGCGGCTGACTCCATCTGGAGTGTGGGGAGTGACATTTCCTCTCGCCCCCAGTGCATGAGTGGACAGGCTTTCCGGCCCTGTTTCTCTGCGCACACCTGGCAGGTCTTTATCGCAAGCTTGTTTTGATCGGGTGCTACCAGTTATGAGCTTTCCTTCTGGGCGCTTCTTTTAGGGGTGTCTCCCCCTCCCGGAGCCGTGCTGGTGTTACACTCTCTGCCCCTTGAGTTCCCACTGGCGATGGCCTTCGCAGAGCAGCTGCTGTCCTGGAAGTCGGAGGATGGCGAAGGGAGATCTGAAGATGAGCCTGACACCATCCCGACGTCCGTCCTCCTGCAAGTGGTGGAACTGCTCGGTGAGGCCTCCCTTCCCTCAGGATCAGGCTGGTGGAGCTGGCCGGGTGCCTGGGGAAGGAGCTGGCTGGTGCGCCTGGGGTGACCACAGTGGCCTGGGTGGTGACAGCTCTTGTCAGCTTGTTGTCAGTTGGGCTTGGGGAATTGAGTGGAAAGTGTAGCCTAGACTTCCAAATCCATGATTTGCAGGGTACTTTCATTATTTTGAGGGGTGGCATGTAACTGGGAAAATAAGATTAATTTTATCATACTTTACTTTAAAGCACTAACATATGCCATTATTGTAACTTTGATTCTGTAACATTGTTCACTTTCATACCACCCTTCACCTTCAAACATTATGACCTCACAGCACCTGAAAGGTTACAGAGAGATGGCATTGTAGCAAAACTCATGGAATGGTAAACTTAAAGAGTTGTGAACTTAGCATATAAATTTACCTCAAAATTTTTCTAAATATTGAGTTTTAATTAATGATATATCTGCTTAAGTGGTTAGGGATAAAAATACTGATATCTGCAACTTATTTTGAAATAATCAAAAACTAAGATGAGTCTATGGATGAATAGAGGGATAGATAGATGTGTAATAAAACAAACACAGCTTTGTTACACATGTAATAATGTTAATGGTAGAATCTAGGTGGTGAGCATCCAAATATTGACTGTATAAGGTGTTCAACTTTTTTATATTTTTGTATTTTTTCAAAAATACAAAATGTTGGTGTTGGCGGGAAAAACATTTTGGCAGACTCAGGTGCCCTCAGGGCTCAGGGAGATGATGTAAGTGAGAGGAATTCGAGAGAGAAGTGGACCCACGACCTCCAGGGAACTGGAGGGCACGTGTCCTGTGGGGCAGCCACTGAGCCCTACTACTCATTTGCTGTATAAGAATGTGGCCCTAGTCCTGCCAGATACTGTCACTTTTTATTTCAAGAAAAGCCAGAAATCTAGATATTGATGTGAATTTCCCAGTTTCTAAATGTTGACAACTAATTCACATTCTTTAAAACACATTGGGCAGGGGGTTGGAAGAGGTGAGCAGGGAACCACTGGCTGTGGGAACGAGGTGTATGTGGCCGGTCTCAGCTCTCGGGCCACCATTTGCAATTTTGGTGGAGATTTCTCTCCAAGGCCATCGTCTTCCAAAAATGTCCAATGGCAGAGGAAGGACAACAGAGAAGGAAATAGGAGCACATGAGGGCCTGGCCTTAGACCGCATTGGCCTTTATTCCCTGTCAGTGGCTCCATGAGCACCATGTCCCGTGACAGCCATGAGTTCATTACCAATTAGAATTATCAAAACAGCATCACCCCGAGACCAGTCAGCCTAGTCCCCTCCTTCGTGGGTGCTGGGCCTAATTGGGATTCTCGGTAAGTCAGCCAGACCCGGCCGTTGGGACTCCCTGTCCACAATGTGACTGGGGATAGAAGACACGCATCTGGCACAAAGGGGACCTTGGCACAGATGTGTGGCCCACGGTTATTCTAGACAGTGTTTCCTAGACTTCAGTCATTCTCATGCCACCTTTATGTGATTTCTACCACGTCTACAAGTCATGCCTATCACCATTTATTGATTTGTTTTTATGGCAATGAACTCCTTTCTCCTTTTTTTAAACTTATACTGAATTTTAAAAGGAACTTTATCTTGCTACTTTAAACAGAAAATTCGTATCCCTTGCCATAACTAGAAGATACTTATAAAATTAAAAAGTTAAGCAGTTACTGTTAAGGAATTCTGGCTAACTACTGTTCCCTGTCGAAGGCTCTGGGTCTCTGGGCTATTCTCTATTAAGAATATTCTAGCCCCAGAGTGAGGCTTTCTTGTTGACAAAATCAGGACTGAAAGAGGAGTTTAAAAGGAATCATTTTTCCGTGTGTATTTCTGAGCTATCTGGTAAAATTGGATTGTATGCCCCCAGTAGTGAGCATCCCATGGTTCAGGAAACATTATGCTAATGATTTGTCACCAACCTGCTTAATAAGTTTATGAGAGAGAAAACACTGATTTCAGGGTCAGAGCTGTAGAAGCTGGCTCCATGCGGTCACCTGCCACAGGGGCGTAGGCCACCGGCTCTGGGGCCAGCCTGCCCGGTTCTGCCCTGTGAGATTGTGTGACTGTGTGGCAGCCGTGTGAGTCCTTCAGCTCTTTGAGCCTCCGTTTCTTCATCTGTGAGATGGGGATGAAGGATGTAATGTTTGTTTCACGCGGTCGCTGTGAGGGCTGCCTCCATTAAAGTGCCTTAGAACAGTGCCTGGCACATAGTAAGCTCTGTATAGGTGATTTTTTTTTTTTTTTTTTTTGCTTTCATTCACCTCAGGAAACTTCCTGTGGACCACAGACATGGCGGCCTGCGTGAAAGAGCTGGTTTTCCACCTCCTGGCAGAGCTCCTGCGCACAGTGCACAGCCTGGAGCAGAGGAAGCATCCTGCCGGCCTGTCCTCGTCCATCGCCCTCCAGCTGAACCCCTGCCTGGCCATGCTGATGGCCCTGCAGTCGGAGCTCCACAAGCTGTACGACGAGGAGACGCAGAGCTGGGTCTCGGGCAGCACGTGCGGTGGCTCGGGGACCGTGGCGGCCACCGACCAGGGCAGGTTCTCTACGTATTTCCATGCGCTCATGGAAGGGTGCCTGGCGGTGGCCGAGGTGACCCTGCCTACCAACATGAGTGTCACTGCCAGCGGGGTGACGTCGGCGACCGCCCCAAACCTCAGCGACTCGTCGTCCTCCTCGTCGTCCTCCCCAGGACAGACGCCACAGAGCCCCAGCCTCCTGTCCAAGAGGAAGAAAGTCAAGATGAAGCGGGAAAAGGCCTCCTCCTCCGGGAAGCGCCAGTCCTCGCGCTCAGTAGACTCGGACCCCACCGTGCTGAGCATCGGGGGTGGCAAGCCTGAAGACATGCTGTGGTTCCACCGCGCCCTGACCTTGCTCATCATCCTCCGGCACCTCACCAGGAAGGACCCACAGGGGCTGGGTGTGACGAGCGACGCCATCGCCGACGCCTGCCAGGCCCTGGTGGGTCCCACCGCCCATAGCCGCTTGCTGGTGATCTCTGGGATCCCCACCCACCTGGACGAGGGCATCGTCAGAGGCGCCATCCGCAAGGCCTGCAACGCCCACGGCGGGGTCTTCAAAGACGAGATCTACATCCCCCTGCAGGACGAAGACCCCAAGAAGCCAAAAGACAAGGCCGAGGGCGGTGATGGGAAAACTGAGCCAGAGAAGACCCTTGGCTTCCCCAGCACAGACAGCTTGGAGGTCAGCACGTCCCGCAGCCCGACCCCCGCCATGAGCATCAGCGCGTCTGCGTCCACCAGTCAAGCCTCCATCTGCAGCTCCCAGGGCATCTTGCAGACGGTCAGCGACGTCTCCACGGAACCGCTGCCCTCGGGCCTAGAGCTGCCCATCCCTGCGGGCTTATTGGAGCCCCACGTAGTGTCCAGCCAGGAGAGCCTGGACGTTTCCCTATGCAGCACCAGCAGCCTGGGCAGCCTTGGGAGCCTGGGGGAGCCACTGGACAACGCAGAAACGGCCTCAGTGTCAGACATGGGCTCCATGTACACAGTCACGTCCCTGGACAACCAGCCCCTCACAGCACGCCCCATCAAAGGCTTTGCGGTTGTGGAGGTAAGCACCTCACGCCTTGGCAACCACTTAAATCATGAGCGGTTAGAATCCCCCAGGCCTCTTTAAGCCTTCCAATATTATTTCCAAGGGACTAAGTAATAGGTGACATTGGGGCACTTAGCGGGCTCCCTGAGGCAGCTCTTGGAAACAGCAGTGATCAATCATGTTGATTATCTGTATTTGAGGTCCCGTCTTTTGAGTGTGATAGCAAGTCTGTCAGGAAGTAAATACAGTTCATTGCGGAGTGTGGGAGGGGCTCCAGGGGCTGACCTTTCCTGATGGGTGGGCATCATCGAGTGTTTTCCAACTCAGGCCCCAGTGGCCTCTTTTTGAGTGGCTTTGGGTTGTTTTAACCATTGCCATTGGCAGGAGGGATCCCCACTGAGCAGGGAGAGAACAGACTTGCCATTCTGTTCGGAGTGATTCTGAGTTTCAGATGCTGCGCGTGTTGCCAGATTACATTTCCACTTCAAGATCCCATGTGTTTTCTGGGCCTCCTTGTTTAGAAATCCTGCAACCTGTGTCTTCCTGCCCCCTGTGTAACGGGAGTCGGGTGCAGAGTAAAAACCATCCTCGCCCTTATTAGATATGGAGGGGAAGGCACTAGGAGGAGAACTTGCACCCCCTTGCTCCCCACCCCACGGGCTCTGACAGGAGAGCTCAAAGATCCAGGGGTTGGCTTCCTCCCAGAATCTGTCCACCTTCTCCCTGCGGATTTTCTCGGAGCCAAGCGTGGACTTGAACCCCCGGGGCATCTGCGTAGAGCCACAGACCTGACCGGGGTTTAGCAACAGAGATGTCCAGTTGAGCTGTTCTCCTGCAAGTTACCACTTTCGGCACATACAAGAGACTTTGCCGGGAAGCCCAGCTTGCCCCGGTCAGGCCGTGCTCCCAACACTGAAGACAGTAGAGGGTTTCAGGGACAGACGGGAGGGAAAGAAAGTTCATACAGCTAGCTGAGTGACTGGTCTCTCCACTCAAATCCTTACCCTTTTCCTTGTTCACACAGATCAGATCCCGAGCCAAAATCGAGAAAATCCGAGCGAGTTTATTTAACAATAATGACTTGATTGGTTTGTCAAGTTTGGATGGTGAAGATGAATTGATGGAAATGTCAACGGAAGAGATACTCACTGTGTCTGTAGTAAATCAGAGTTTGTTTGATACGCAGGGGAGCCCAGGGTTAGAAGATTATTTCAATGATAAGTCAATTAAAGGTAGGTTATAGATTTTTTTAAATTAATAGACTTTTTTTTAGAAATTTATAGGAAAAAACCTGAGCAAAAATCATACCCATCTTGGGACTTCCCCGGCAGTCCAGTGGTTAGGACTCAGTGCTTTCACTGCCACAGGCCTGGGTTCGATCCCTGGTCATCAGGGAACTAAGATCCTGCAAGCCACACAGCACGGCCAAAAAAGAAAATCATACCCCTCTCCATGTCCTGTTTTCCCTGTTTTTAACATCTTACCTTAAAGAGGAGCTCTGGGGGTCAAAGATTTAAGAAGTGACTCAGGGAATGTTGGGAAGATGGTTCACTGCTTGGTTAACAGAAGGTGCGTTGTGTACACGATGTGAAGAGAACACTGCTGCTCCCCCAGGAGAGCCGTCAGGGCTCTGAAGGCCAGCGGGCAGGCCCTGCCACAGGCCCCCCACACCAAGCCCTCAGGTGCTCCTGTTTCCTGCCACAGCCTTGAATGTGGGCTTGCATTCAAGTTGCTTTTTTCCTTTTGTCTAGTCAGGCTTCCCCTTGTTTGAGTTCAAGCGTATTTATTTTGTTCTGTCCTCTAGAGCTAGAATGTACCATGTACATTGCTGGTAATCATTTAGTCAATATGCTTGAGGACAGCTAACACCTCGCCCTTTAAAATGAATTCTTGGGGAAGAACTGATTCCGGTTCCTTTTTCACAAAAGTCCCACTTTGTCATTCTGGTGGCTCTTATGCGGGGGGACCCTACCCTGTCTGGCTTCCCCACTTCTTCTGTTCAGCCAGGACCCGAGCTCTATCGAGGCCCCACAGAGCTGGATCTAGCAGATCCTGAGGCCAAGAGCTCACCCCCAGCTTCGCTTCAGAAGCAGCAGCAATTTTTCTCCTTTCTTTTTATAACTGTAGTTCTTTGTGGTGTTGTCTTTATTTTGCATCAGTCTCTCTCAAATTTTTAAATTTATGTTTTTTCTAACTCTTTAATATTGTTTGAAAGTTCATAATAGAGTTGTTGAGTTTGTTCTGTTTTATGTTTTCTGAGGACAGAAATGTAATATTGAGTATGGATTTTGTTGTTGTTTCAAATTATTATCCCCCAGTCATGAAATTTTGAAATACTCCCACAGGGCTGGGACGAGAGTGAGGTAAATGAGGCCACAGAATTTAATGGGGCTCCAAAACAACTCAGTAATCTAGATAAATAATTATTTTAATATAATACTTATGAAAGTCAAAATTAATGCAAAATATCCATGGTGAACAAACTGTTAAAATTTTAAATAAAGACAGGATCAGTATTAATGATTTTTCCTTTTGCATCAGGCTTTAATATGGCTCAGCACAGTACTCTTAATATTTCACTCATCATGTGTTTCTTGTATTAATTTTGATTTTTTTGAAGGACCGCGTTACAATGTGTATCTTGATCTCTGAGTTTTTTGGGACTCTTGTGCGTGAGGGGCTGCCTCTCTCTCCTCGCCCTGGTTTCAGCCCTGTTCCCTTATTAGTGAGTACGGTGCTCACTCGGCTCTCAGCTCCCCACGTGGGGGTGGCTAGTGTACGATCTGTGGGAACCCTGGGGTCTTTTTCTGCCATAATTAATGCTTTGCCAGTCTTTTCATGCTTTAATCCGAATTTAGTTCTAGCTCCTGATTGTATTATGGTCAAACCTTCCACGTAAGATACTCAGTCTTTTGATAACACGTTTGCCATGTTACAGCCACACGCATTTTGCTCAAGACTCTTTAAGTTGTGGTTCTACTGAATCAGCTCTTAGATCTTGACCACGCCTTCCACACACCTGTCTCCTCACCCTCAGCCCAGATGCCCAGGGGACCTTTGTGCTCTGGCTCCTGAAGCCCGGCCTGAGCTGGGTGTGCCTCTGGAGGGCCAGACCGTCAGAGAGAGGGGATGAGGAGGCTGGGCAGGAGGACAGGGTGTGATGAGCAAGTCAGTTCTGCCCGCAGGTGGGGGCCCTTGGCCACGAGGAACATGCAGATGCAGTGGAACATCCTGTTCCACTGGGAACATTCCTGACTGGCCCCTTAGGAAAGGTGAGAGCATCTTCTGGAGTGCTTATTTGGGGACCAAAAAAAACAAGTGTTTTTTTTCTCGTGCTCAGGGACAGTTTTCTTGTATCTGAGAGAACTTTCTTTTCCACCTGCTGGCTGGGCCAGGTTTCAAATGCATCCTCTAATAATAACTATTGAACAACTTGTACTTTGCACTAAAAGTACTTGCAGCCTCTACATCCTCTTGCTCCCTGGGGACTATCCATCACAGACATGTTGAAGTTAAGGGAGGTTCAACCTCCATGATAAAGAGACCCTAGAGTACAGTAACTCAGACCCAGTGGAAGTTCATTTCTTGCACATGTAAGAGTCCAGGGTGAGCCCTGAGGTCTGCCATTCGGGGGCTTGTTATCTCCACGCAGCCAGTGGCGGGGATGAGTGCAGAAGAGAACATGATCTCAGAGAAGCAGCAGTGAGCCGTGGCGTGAAGTGAGATCTTAGTTCCCTGCCCAGGAATTGAACCTGGGTAGCCTGGATGAAAACCAGGAATCCTAGCCGGTGGACCAGCAAGGGCTAGAGGCTAGAAGCAAAGTTCCCCTGGCCCTCACCCCCATTGAAAAATGTGTTTCTCAAGGAGGCGAGAACTGTAAAAACAGGTACAAAGTTTATTATTGGGGACACAGAACAACAACAAGTGGGAGAACACACAGAGAAACAGTTTGTTGAGTTGACAGAAGCAAGGCAGAGATGCACACCGGGAGAGGAAGGGTGTGGGTGTCCTCCCTGATGAGGAGGAGCCCAGTAAAGACGCGGTGAAGTCATGCATTATAGGGCAGTTCTTCCGGGTCTTTGTTTACCTTTGGCCAATTACCTGGTTTCTTTTTCCACACTCTGCCCTGCCCTAGGACCCTCCCCAACAGGCGTGCGCAACTTTTTTCCAAGATAGGTTCCACCCCAGAGGCCTATGGGAGGGCCTTGGCATCACATATTATGGGGTGGTGCCCCTTCCTTTTTGAGCCCCAAGGAGCCTTTCTGTGCATGTGCAATGTCTCCCTTGCCCCAAGGATGGGAAATATATTATGTGACCTCTTGATCTTTACTCAGAACAGGGTTTAGCCCCTCTCTGTCCCGGCCATAACTGTTACCTCAAAGTGTCCACAGGAAACAAAGCCTGGCTATTTACCCTGTTCCTGTTGTTATTTCTATTTCGAAGTGCAAACAGGAGGCTGGTTCTAAATAGCTAACCTGGAGCCCACCTATCTCCTGTCTCAGGAAATGCAAACAGGGGGCTAGTTGCAAGTGTCCAGACTGAAGTCCATCTTTTTCTCGCCCCAAGAAATGTAAACAGGAGGCCACTTGTAAATGCCTAGCCTGGAGCCCATCTGTGTCCTGCCTGAAGCAGACTGGCCCAGGAGGGGTCCACGTCACGGGGCCGCACCTCACGGCACCACACTTCACGGCAGAGAAGGCTGAGCGTGTAACTGAGGTGTGCGTGCAGAAAGGGGACACCAGGTCTCAGCGGACAGCTCATCATCACCACTAACCACCCATTACCCACTTTCAAAAATAAATCATTGATGAAAAGTAAATCAGATGCTGCAGGGCTTATCCTGACATAGCGTGTTCACTGCACGCTCCATTTGCCCTCCCTCCATTCTGTAACAGGTGAGAAGCTGGTGCCCGGGGCCAGAGAGGTGCTGACGGAGATATTTAAGAGCTGCGCCCACTCAGAGCAGATGCTGAGCCTGACACCAGCAAAGCCCATCAAAGTGTCTGACATTTATCTCAGCAAAGAGCAGATCAACTCCCAGACGCCAGGCAACCTCCTCCACCTCTTCTTCACCAATGTTCGGCCCCCCAAAAAGGTGCTGGAGGACCAGCTCACCCAGGTAGCCACCCCATCCCCGCCGCACCCGTGCTGGGCCTTGCGTGCCCCTGGGGCTGAGTCTGAGCCCCCCCTCCTCCGGTGCTCCGCAGATCCTGAGGAAGTACGGCGTGCCAAAACCCAAGTTCGACAAGAGCAAGTACAGCAAGGCGGGGAAGGAACAGCACCCCGGGAAGGTGGTGAGCACCAAGCGGCCCATCACCAAGCCACCCGCCAAGGACAAGGCCGTGCTCAACAGCGTCAGGTGGGTGACCGAGGAGCTCGGAAGGTGGGCTGGGCAGGGGGACGTGGGGCCACCTCCTAGCAGGCTTCCTGGGAGGCTGTCGGCACCTTGGGGGAGCCAGACATCTGGCTCTTCTCTGCTCTGCTGCCGGGGTCCTTTTCGCCCTTGCCTTCGTCAGCTGGAAGAGAACGTTTCATTTTACCCATAAGGATAGTAAAATCTGGACCATGCAGGCTGGAAAGCAGACCAGTCTGAATTAATAAAACATCTAAAATGTACAGAATTGTTTAAAAAGTCTAACTTCTTTTACCCACACAATAATGCACAGTTATTGTAGAAAGACTGTAAAGTGCACCCGTGCATATTGGAAAACACTGAAATACCCCCAACGTAGCAACTGCTTTTAACATTTAAGTGCAGAATGTTTTATTTGTGCATACGTATTATCTTGTTACATTGTAAATGGCTAAACTAGTACAACATTCAAAAGCATATGCACTGAAAAGCCACTCCTCTTCCTCTCCATCCTTAAGCCTCCCAGCTCCTGTCCCTGAGGCTGCAGTGTCACTTTCGTAGCCTTGCAGAACTGTTCTGGGTGTACACGAGCAAGTGTACGCGTACCCAGAGGTCGGGAACTGTACAAAATGCCTGTAGCTTGCTGTTTCTATTTACTCCTGATCTTGGAGATGTCAGCACAAAAAGAACGTCCCCCGTTCCTCTTTTAAAGTAGCTCCATAATATTCCATGTGTGGATATGCACACATACTTAGTAGAATTTTCTTTAGAAACATGTTTATGACGCTCAAGTTGAAATTCAGGTAGTGAAGTACTACGGAGCAGAAGTCTCTAGAGGACTTGTTTAAGTCGTCAGAGAAAAAAGTGTCTTAAAATTTTATTAATTAATTATACATAAACGGGGCTTTTGAGTCAGTACTGTCCCATAGAGCTTTCTGTGACGATGGAAATGTGCATTTCTCTGTCTGTGCTACTCACCACAGTGGCCACTAACCACGTGGCTGCTGAGCACTTGAAGTGCGGCGAGTGCCACCAAGGAACTGGACTTGTAACTTTAATCAATTTAAACTTAAGTAGCTACATCTGGCCAGTGCCTGCTTCTTGGACAGCACAGCTCTGAAGTATGTGGAAAGGAAGTTTGAAAAGTGTCTCTTCGAGATTTTCCACATTTTAAAGCATCAAATTGTCCTCATAATTTGCTCAGGAAACTTTTCTTGGTCAGAACAAAGCTGATCTTGACCCCCGCCCTGTCTGAACCATCAGCTGTAGTTGGGGGAGGGTGAACGAATGCCTGGTGAGGTTCTGCATTCCCCCCACCAGGAGGAGGTGTGGGCGTGAGGAATTCTGATTCTGGTGCTTTGGTCTACAGCAGGACTGCCTTGAGCGAGAAGAAGCCCACCGTGAAGCCGAAGTCACCGGAGAAGAGCAAGCCGGACGAAAAGGACCCAGAAAAGTCACCCACCAAAAAACAAGAAGGTGAACAAGCAACTTGGGCCTGATGCGGGCTTGGGGCTGCTTCCATCCTAGAGATGGCGGCGCAGCCTGGGATCCAGCCTCTTTGCTTTTCCCTGACCGCCTGGCTCCCTCGGGTTTTAGTTTAGGCAGGGCAGCCCTGCCCAAGACACGGAAGACATCCCTGGCCAACTGCGATTATTGCTCCAGGACTCCATCTCTGCTGACCTGAACTGATGGAGGTTAGAATAGCAGCTCCAGAAATACCATACTCCCAAGGGAAGAATAGATGATTGCGATTGAAAGTAAAGATTGAAAATCTGCTCAGAAATTTTCTTCCAGAAGGGCACTTACCTGGGACATTAGAACCTTATCTTCCTAAAGGCCCAAGCAGACTTGGAGAAAGCTATTATTGTCACAAAAATTGCTTAGTCAGTCGGGAATGTTTCTGAGATACAGAAAGACGAGACTGGGGGGAAAGTGCTGCACCACTTGGTCACCAGCCCGAGGAGGTGAGGCAGCTGCTCAGACCCGTCAGGTTGGGGGTTATGTGTGTCCTTGAGCAGTCGGGTGGAGACAGTCTGTTAACAGACCCTGGAGTGACGGCAGGAGACGGGGGGGTTAGATGAATTGGGCCCTGAAAGAGAGGGTGGGGTGCAGTGGGAGCATGTTGTGGGACCCCCACTTCTCACCGATTCCTAACACTGTGAACACTTTTCCATCAGTCCCTGAGGAAAAGTACCTGACATTGGAAGGATTTCACAAGTTTGTTATTGATCGAGCCAAGCAAGACATCCGTAGTGTCTGGAGGGCGATTTTATCCTGTGGTTACGATCTTCATTTTGAGAGGTAAGAGGCTGTCAACCCAGTTGATACCTTGTGTAAAAATTGTTCTCAGAGAGAGTGGCCCGGACATATATACACTACCAAACGTAAAACAGACAGCTAGTGGGAAGCAGCCGCATAGCACAGGGAGATCAGCTCGGTGCTTTGTGACCACCTAGAGGGGTGGGATAGGGAGGGTGTGAGGGAGGGAAACGCAAGAGGGAGGGGATATGGGGATATAGGTATACCTATAGCTGGTTCACTTTGTTATACAGCAGAAACTAACACACCATTGTGAAGCAGTTATACTCCAATAAAGATGTTAAAAAAAAAAATTGTTCTCAGCTACTAGACGCTTCCCCAAGCAATTACTCCCAGGGAAGCCATTCCATCTGGCCTGTTTTTAATGCCTATTGAGTTATTTTCCAATTTTTTCTCATTGTTTTTTTTCAATATTTTTATTTTTATACTTTTTACATCTTTATTGGAGTATAATTTATTTTTACATCTTTATTGGAGTACAATGGTGCGTTAGTTTCTGCTTTATAACAAAGTGAATCAGTTATACATATACATATGTTCCCATATCTCTTCCCTCTTGCATCTCCCTCCCTCCCACCCTCCCTATCCCATCCCTCTAGATGGTCACAAAGCACTGAGCTGATCTCTCTGTGCTATGCGGCTGCTTCCCACTAGCTATCTATTTTACGTTTGGTAGTATATATATGTCCATGCCTCTGTCTCGCTTTGTCACAGATTACCCTTCCCCCTCCCCATATTTCCTAATTGTTAATGTGGATTTTCCAGCCTGTTTGAAACAGTGTTCTATAGAACAGAAATTCACTGTCTCGCAGTTCTGGAGGCTGGAAGCCCAAGATCAAGGTGTCAACAGGGTTAGTTTCTCTGGAGGGCTCTCCTTGGCTCACAGACGGCCACCTTTGTGCTGTGTGCTCAGGTGGCCCTTCCTCTGTGTGCCTGCATCCCTGGTGTCTCTCCCTCTTATGAGGACAACAGTCCTATTGGATTAGGGCCCCACCCTGTGACCTCATTTAACCTAATGACCTCTTTAAAGACCCTGTCTCCAAATACAGTCACATTGGCGGTTAGAGCGTCAGCATATGAATTGGCGGGAAGGGGACATTTCAGTCCCTTACAGGGATGATTTCTTATTCCAAAGAATCTTTTTTCTTTGGACTCACACATTCTCTCCCACTCTCCATTGCCCTCTCTCACTCCCAGGCAGGAGCACAGCAAGGTCACGAGTCACCAGGTCTCCAGGGCCAAACTAAATATGGTTTCCCCTTTCTAGCTGTAAGTGAATCCCAAGCAGGCAAGATGTCTGCAAACCAAAAGAAATCTCCCTGCTCTCGCCCTCTGGCTCTGCCACACACAGGCCTACACGCCCGTTCCCACAGCAAGATGTACTGGGCCTCAAAGGAATGGCTGCCAGAAGCATGCTTTTTTAAAACCCCATTTTCAGAGTTGAGAAATTGTTTACTGCTTGGCACCAGCACTTTGTACCTTCATTGAAGGCTCAGAGTCGATGCCCAGATGGGCCTTGGATCATGGTGACAGGGCCAAGTTCTTCGACTGGTTTTAGAAACCAGTAAGAGACACGACTTTGGGGGTTTTCGTTAAAAGCAGAATCACCTATTTTGGACTAGAAACTGCATTCCAAGTGAAAAGGGGACAAATTGGACTGCAAATTAATTCCAAGGTGACACATTTGTAACAGCTGGAAGGGCTGGTTCACCTGTGTTATGGGGCCACGGTGATGACACATCCAGCCTGGAAGAGGGGATCACCTCCTGAAGGCGCTAGGTCTCTCTGGGAGCACTCCTAGGGTAGGACAGAGGTGGCCTGCAGTGACGAGAGCCTGGCACCAGGCTCCACCACCTCCCTGAGACAGGACCCTCTGCGCGATGCACCCTGTGTGGCATGTGACCCCCCTCGAGGTGCCACAGGTTCTGGAACGAGAGGCACCTGTCCACCCACCTGCCTGCCTGCAGGCCTTTCTTGGGTTAATAGCTCAATGTAGAATAAGGACACACACACTCGATAAAAACCTCATGCAGTATATTCAAACACAAAGGAGATTTCCTGTGATTCTGTGCCCAGGGGTAATCACTTGGAAAGGTTTCAGTAAACACCTCTCCCACCATTTTTCCAGGAGTAGATGTTTTCAGCACTGTAGCGGGGAGCAGACAGGAAATAGTGTCCTGCAGTGTGCTTTTTTCATTTTTCCACGTCATTTGATACTGTTCTACCAGATGACTTTAACGGCTGCCGAGCAGTCCGTTATTGGGGGTGGTGTAGCTTATGGCTGATGTTGCTGTAGCAAGGCAGCCCTCACAAACACACCTTTGCCTGCCTGCTCAAGGAGCCGCGTAGGGGAACCCTGGGGTGGGATCGCTGGGTAAAAGATGACGGCTTCAGTAACACCAGCAGCTGGCACGTGCTGTGCCCTCGGAAGGGGCGGGGCACCGTGCTGTGTGCAGCACAGGTGTCCTCTCAGTGACTCCTCCTGACGGCGCGAGGCTGTGCTATCGCCAGCTGCATTTCATAGATGAAGAAACTGAGGCTCAGGAAGTAGGTGTGCTTTGTAGCCTAGATTTCACCCAAGGACTCCAGTGCCCCGTCTTTAACCCTAAAGCCCTGCTGCCTACAGACAGCAGGGAGGCACGTGGGGATGCGTGTTGCCATCCCCTCAGCCTGCTCAGCTTGTTTCTTTAGAACGGAGCTTTCCCCTCAGGACAGGCAGTTCCTCTGCAGTCAGCACCTTGGCTGGGCACCAAGAAATGCCTGGGAGGCGAGGCTGTCTTATAAAGGTCCTCCGGGAGCTGGGACGTGGCTGCGGAGGAACCCAGCAGTCCCCCAGCGGCCGCCGCCCCACCTTGCCTCTCCCCGCCCCCAGGTGTGCCTGCATCGACGTCCGGCACGCACACAAGGCCTCCAGGAAGTGGACCCTGGAGATGGACGTGGCGCTCGTGCAGTACATCAACCGGCTGTGCCGCCACCTGGCCATCACGCCTGCGCGGCTGCATCCCCACGAGGTGTATCTGGACCCCACAGACGCCGCCGACCCCAGAGTGGCCTGTCTCTTGAGTATGTGGCCCCAGGGGGATGCCTTTCAGGGTCCTCCCCCTGGACCGCCCTGTGGGGGCCTGCCCCATGACGGCACGGGGTGGTTTAGAAGGACTAGATGCCCTTTCTGTGCCCATTACAAAAATCCCTAGGAACACCTGCTGTGAACAGGTGGGTATAAAAAGGAGAGAAAGACGAGAAGTTGTGATTGTGGCCAAATTAAAGTTTGTGAGGCCTTATTATGTGCTCCTCGCAACCAAGCCAAGCGGCAGACACAAGTGCAGTGGCTGGGAGGCGAGACCCCTGCCATCACACCCAGGCCCCTGCCTAGGGGCTGCCTCGGATGCCAGGCTGGCGTTGGGGGTGAGACGGGGTCAGGGCAGTCTGGTAGCGTGTGTCAGAGACATTAGCCTTAATTACAAGAGAGCAGCATGTTTGTATCAAAAGCTAGGAACGCACACAACAACAACGCGCACACAGAAACGGCCATTCTCCGTAAATCCACCCCTGGAGCATAAGCCCTGTCACACGCAACAGGCCCTGGGCCGCTCCGGTGCTGGGGTGTGTGCACGCCTCGGGCCCCGCTTAGCCTGCTCACCCTCACTCAGCCACAGTCCGAGCCCTCGCTCTCTTGCGGATACCGCGACAGTGAACGTGGCCGTGAACTGTCCCAACGTCAGTCTCACGGTTAGAGAGGAGATGTACGTGAGGGCAGACAAGTAAAATTCAGTGTGCCATGTAACAGTCTCCTGGTTTCAAGGCGTGAGGTCACACCACGAGGAGCTGGGGGAAAGGTACACAGGACTCTACTTTGTTCTGAAACTTCCTATGAGCCTGTAATTACTTCAGAGTTAAAAGTTAAAAATCAAATGGTACGCAGCCCCGGCACAGCCGCAAAGGCCGGCTGAGTGGACCCTCAGGTCCCCTTCGAGCCCGGGCCTCGCCCTCTGCTGCTGCTTGGCACAGGCTCAGGGAAGCCGGGATCTCTCACTCACCAACAGCCTCTGGGTTCCAGGGATAAAACCCACCGCGGGAGCCTTCCTGTCCCTCCCTGCGACCAGGCCACCTGCATCGTTCACAGACGGAGAGTCTCGGCCTCGCTGGGCCGAGCCCCCGCCTGACCGCCCCTCATGCCCTGCAGATGTGCCCATCGAGAGCCTGCGCCTGCGCTTCGCCCTGCTGCAGTCCCTGAACACCACGCTCGAGACCTTCTTCCTGCCACTCGTGGAGCTGCGCCAGACGCCCATGTACACGCACAGCATCGCGGCTCTGCTGAAGGAGGCCAAAGGTCAGTGCCTGAGCCTCCTGGGCCTACCCCGATGGGTGGGGTCTCCGGCATCACCTGGACTCCTGCAGCTGCCCAGGGCCCCACCTCCCCCACCCCCAGCCTGTCCTTGGACACGCGAATCTTTTCTGGAGCAGTGGTTCCACCCAAGAGCAGTTACTTTAATTATGCTCTGAAGAAAACAAATATGCTCTGAAAAACTAAATTTACTAAAAGAGTTTTCAGATTATTTAGAAATACATAAACGTAAAGCTCTGACTCACTAGCTGCCTCCAATGTTCCTGCATCCCAGAGACGACCATCACTAACAGATGAGTCTGTCCTTCCAGACTTTTCTATTCACATACATATAGACGCACACATTTGTCTTTTTTTTTTAAATCAAAAACTGGGTATCAGGCTTCCCTGGTGGCGCAGTGGTTGAGAGTCCGCCTGCCAATGCAGGGGACATGGGTTTGTGCCCCGGTCCAGGAAGATCCCACATGCCGCGGAGCGGCTGGGCCCGTGAGCCATGGCCGCTGAGCCTGCGTGTCCGGAGCCTGTGCTCCGCAATGGGAGAGGCCACAACAGTGAGAGGCCCGCATACCGCAAAAAAAAAAACCAAAAAAAACCTGGGTATCCTCTTATACATTCTGTTGTGCACCTCTGCTTCGCAGATCTCTGCCTGTCGACACACACACCCTCCTTGCCTTGCTGTCCACAGTGTAGGTGTCCATGTCCTTATTGATAGACACTTCCGTGGTTTTTATTTTTTGCTGTTTCAGAAGTGGCCACAGAAACCTCCTTATTCTTTATGTATTTGGGTTTGTATTCCTGCAAGCGAGGCGTCTCGTGGGCATGACAGGGTCCAAGGGTTTAATCCTGCGTTCACATTTGGGTGGAGACTAACTAATCACCCTCCAGTGGAGCGGGACCTCTTATGCCCCCAGCAGCACATCCCCCCAGGGGCCCGCGGGCTGTCCCAGAAGAGACTGGACGGACCCACAGGGGACAGTGTGGCCCCTGCCAGGCCTCGGGGTGACTGGGAAGGAAGGGAAGCCACCCCATCCCAGCCTCTACCGCATTCCTCCCTCCAGGGCTGATCTTTTATGACACGAAGGTGACCGTCATGAATCGGGTGCTGAACGCCACAGTGCAGAGGACAGCTGACCATGCGGCACCGGAGATTACTCTGGACCCACTGGAGATCGTGGGAGGTGAGATTAGCTACACAGACCAGAGGATGCAGGCAGCAGTCCTTCAACTAGTTGATTTCTCGCACATAAGAGAAGGTTCTAGAAGTGAGAGTCCCGGGCTGCTCTGACATCCCTCATTGGCGTGGGTGCTTCTGTTGCCCTGCTCTATGTCCCAGCCTGTGATGTCCCCCTCCAGTCCCTCCCAAGCTCCCAATCCAGGCAGCAGAGGGAGGGGGCATCAGCGGCACAGGCCGCGCCTCAGTGCAGGGGAGGTGGGCTTCGTTCTGGCCGTGGACGTGCTAAAATCAGGGCTCTAGCACCAAAAAAGCGGGGAGGCTAGTTATTGGGGAGGCAGCCAGGAGTCTCCGCCACAGCCTGTGAACGGACAGATGTCGGGAGGGGCACGTGAGAGGAGCCCAGGTGCAGGGCCTCCCGAGACACGTGGAAGGGTGGGAGGGGCTGACCACGTGGAGAACGGGGTGGGGGGTGGTGGAGGGTGGGGTTGGGGGGCGGGCTCCTCGAGGGACCCACGTGGCAGACGTGAAAGATTGAAGATGTTCCAGGAGCAGAAGGGAGGCCGTGGCTGCCCCCAGCAGGCCGGGGCCTGGCCATGCGGCTCTCCTGTGCTGGGGTGCAGGGGATGGCCACCCAGAGGTTTTGGCACTTCCTCTCTCGTTCCAGGGGAGATCAGAGCCTCTGAAAACTCCTACTTCTGCCAGGCGGCCAGGCAGCTGGCCTCGGTGCCATCCTCCCAGCTTTGTGTCAGACTGGCGAGTGGCGGTGACCCCACCTATGCCTTCAACATCCGCTTCACTGGGGAGGAGGTCCACGGCACCAGTAAGTGGCCCCCGCAGGCCCTCCATCAGCCAGTTCAGGGTGAAGGCTGTGTTTAGAATGTAAACATTCCTGGGGTTATTTTCAGCCTAAATGGCCCAATATCTTACCTGTTAACAAGAGTCAAGCCACATCCTCATTACCCTGCTCTGCACAGAAGCCAGGACTGCCCCCAAGTGACATCTGTCCAGGCTCTCCAAACCCAGCCCCCCTGGACTTGCCCCTGTCCCCTGGGGATGTGGCACCTGCCGCTGGCCTGGAACCTCAGCCCAGCACTGTCCAGGCTTGGGGACCGGGCTTCTGATCAGTGCTAGGAGTGCGTTTCTTGCTGAGGAGAGACGCCCTCAGTGTGGATTGGACTTCTTTTCCAGGAAGAGCCCTTGGCTGAGGGTTGGTTGGGCCAAAAGCTTGTGTGTGCCCCATGAGAGACAGGGGTCTGGGGGGCCCTTGATCAGAATGGCACATCCTGCCATTTCACGCTGCAGGGAGGAGGAATGGCCGCTCAGAACATGCTCCTGCGTGGTCCTTTCAGTCCGTTTAGCCCAGACGTTCGGGAAATGCGCTGTTTGGGAGAAGACAGTTCTTTCACTGGGCGCGCTGGGTGGGGAGAGCTCTTGGGGCAGCGCTGTTTCCCATTCCCGCCCTGATCATGGGACACTTCCCGCAGCAGCCTCCTTGCCGGCCAGTGCCGTGGCATCCTCTGGGCACACCTCGGAGGCTCTCTGAGAACAGCTCTGTTCATTGAGATACCAGAACGTGCCAGGCCCAGGCTCAACACCTTACGCTCCTCATGACACCAGCACTGTCCCACTTTACAGGCAGGGAAACTGGGGCTCCACCAAGTTAAGTAGCTCCCCCAAGGTCAGCAGCATCACTGGGGTGCAAACCCAGGTCTGTCGGATTCTAAAGCCCAGCCCTTGGCGGCTTCAGCAGGCGGGAGTGTCCTGCTTCTCCGTGGAAGCGGCCAGGCCCTGACATCTGTCCCCAAGCAAGTCCTCCGCGAGCGCAGCTGTCCTCAGTGCTTCCTGACCTGAGGACACTGATGGGATGCATGGGGAAGGGCAAGAGGAGACCCAGCCACAGAGAGGAGTTTTGCAAGAAACCCAAAGGCACATTTGGAATGGCAGTAGGAGAGGAGCTGATCATTGTTGTTGCCCTTTGCGTGTGTCCATCCATTTATTTATGCTCTCACTGGACACACACTGAGCCCTGGGCTTGGCAGGAGGCAGTGCTGAGGAAAACATGGGGCCCTGCTCTTGGCCCAGCGCAGGGGACGGACACGGGTCCCACAAGCCCTTGTATCGGTGTCAGCTTGCAGCTGTGAGAAGTGACCTGCGTAGGATCTGCCTTTGATCTCGTTGAATCCCTGGAACTAGCCTGGGAGGTGGGTACAGTGACTGCCCCCATCCGCTAGGTAGAGGTGCGGAGGCTGGCTCCGTCAGAGAAGTGATTCCCCAGGAGCCACGCAGCTAGTTAGTGGCCCCACAGATTGGAGCCCGGATCTCCCAGCCCTTGGGCGGGTTCTGTTTCCACCCACCGAAGCCGCAGCCCAGGGGGCAGAGGAGTTGACTTCCCGGTGGGGACAGGGCCTGCGGGCAGGGTAGGCTGATAGGTCCCCATCTGTCCCGCAGGCGGCTCCTTCCGCCACTTCCTGTGGCAGGTGTGTAAAGAGCTGCAGAGCTCCTCGCTCTCCCTTCTCCTGCTGTGCCCCAGCTCAGCCGTCAACAAGAACAAGGTAAGACGCGAGGCCTGGGCAGCCAAGGCTGGTGGCCCAGCGGTTGGCTCCCTGAGGGGCAGGGGCTCGGCTCATGGGTGCGCGTCCTCATCAGCTCTGAGCCCTTTCACAAGCCTTCCTGGTCTGGGCGGTGCTCTTGCTGCTCTGGCTGGACATGCTTCTGCCTGCCGTGGGTCCCGTGGGCCTGGGACCCATGTTCCTGCGGGGAGCAGAGGCCCACGTCAGTCACTTCACCTTTGCCTCCACTTCCAGGGCAAGTACATCCTGACCCCAAGCCCCATCACCTACGGGGAGGAGCAGCTGCTGCACTTCCTGGGCCAGTTGCTGGGAATTGCGATTCGAGCAGATGTCCCTCTTCCCCTGGACCTCCTGCCCTCCTTCTGGAAGACGCTGGTGGGTGAGCCCCTGGACCCTGACCAAGACCTGCAGGAAGCAGACATACTCACCTACAATTATGTGAAGAAATTCGAGAGTGTAAGTGAAAAGCCCACGTTTTCTGGGGGACAGTGGGGCCCGGAGCAGTGCCCCTGGGGCCCTTATTGCCACCCCATGGCCTCTGTGTCCCCACCTGGGGACTGACTGCCATCTCTTGAACATTAGGCTGCATAAGGCATCTCTGCTGGCCAGGCTTGTCTCAGGGGGACAGGAGCCTCAGTCTTCCCTCCCTGCAGACAGCAGCAGCCCAGGGGTGACTTAACCAGCCTGCTGGGCCTCGTGAGGACACAGGGGTGAAGGGTTCCCGGCAGCTAAAGGAGTAGAAGTGTTGGGTGGGAGGTGCTCCAAGCAGAGCCAGTTTCACTTTTAAGAGCTTGGTTTCAGAGTTTCACGAAGAGCACAGGAGATCAACTCTTGGGTATCACCTAGGCAGGGCGCTGGGAACGGAGCTCTTCCTCCCTCCCCTGTGCCTTGGGACACACAGAGATAGTGAGATCACAGCAGTGTCCGACCGTTCCCCTCCACACGCAGACCAGCCCACCTATGGTCGCTGCTCAGGCTGTGGTCAGGTCCGTCCATTGGTTCGGCAGAGTCGCTGAGGCCAGGCTGGGCTCACGTCTGTTGTCAGGGAGCTGCCCCACTGCTCTCCGTTTATGTAAGGCCCACGCTGGAGGGCTGTGTTCAGAAGCCCTCACAGTGAGGCCAGGAGGGAAGTGAGGCTCAGAGCGGTGGGCTGGCCGGGAGCAAAGCCACTAGCAGAGCTCGGGTCTGGCCAGCTGGAAAGCCTGAGCTTTTTGGCCCACACGCGCTCCTCAGGTTAGAGACCATCCCGGCAGAGTGTGGAGGTGGCCCGTGATCCAGCCCTCCCCGAGGCCGGCGGCTCTTGATCACCGGGGGGGCAGACTTTGTGTCAGGGGCCTTGCGAGGCTGCTCTCCAGAGGACATCTGCTGAAGGAGGGGTTGGCCGATCGGCCTCCACTGGCCAGACTTGAGGGCCCTCGGAGGGGCCTCGTTGCCAGGCTTTCTGTAGTCCCCTTAGCTGCCACTTGAGGGAAGCCAGCGCACGGGAGCAGCAAAGCCGGGGTCCTGGACAGCAGTTGGCTTCTCAGCGGAAAGAGGGCCGACGATGAATTGTTTAAAGGGTCAAAGCAGGATGCCCTCCACGGGCTGGGGATTTATGAGTAGCTGCCAGGCGCTGCTCTGAGAAGTCCTCCCGGGGGCGTGGGTGGCAGCAAAGGCCTGAGGCAGGCAGAGGAGGTAAGACGGCGTCCAGGCAGACCGTCCAGCCAAGGCTTCTGTCTGGAGGGGATGGGCAAGGCCCCAGACGGTGCTGGGAGACAGAACCACCCCGGGAGAGGCGGGGGAGGCACATGAACCAGAAAGAAATGCCCTGAACTTCTGTCGGGGGTGCCTGCCTGCGGCCTTCACTGTCCCAGGCTACAGGCTTGTTCTCCCCTGGGTCAGATCCCATCCTCTCCTCGGTGGCCCAGCATGCACGTCAGTGGGCCAGATGGTGGAGGGGGTAGCCCGTGTACCTTCCACAGGTAGAATTAAGTCAGGGCTCTCTGGTGACAAGTGACAGAAACCCCAGGTCAAACCAGCTTAGGAAAGAAATTTTTTTTAGTGATTTGATCTTAAAACTAAAAGTACAGATATAGATTGGCTTCAGACAGGGTTGAATCCAGGTGCTCCAATGATGTCGTCAGTGAGTGAGCTCAAGATGGCCCCAGCAGCACGAGGTGCACCGCCTTCAGCCGTGTCCACACCAGTGAAAGAGGGCAACTGTAATTTGGGTCTCACTGGCGAGGCCTCGGTCACGTGCCTAACACTGAACTGATGGCAAGGCTGGCAGGCCAGGCCACAGTAGCCCCCACCCGAACAATGACCGACATCTGCCCAACTGGGGAAGGGGTTCCCTCTTCTGAGGGCCTGGGGAGCAGGGCGGCAGTCAGCCCCGCCCTGCCGTGCCTCCCTCCAGATCAACGACGAGAGCGAGCTGGAGGCCCTGTGCGCCGAGATTGCCTCCCAGCACCTGGCCATCGAGAGCCCCGACGGGCCCAGTAAGCCCTGCTGCCGGTTCACCTACCTGACCATGGCGGGCGAGGAGGTGGAGCTGTGCAGCCGCGGCCGGCACATCCCTGTGGCGTGAGTGCGTGGGGGCCTAGGTCAGGGGACCGGCGGCTTCCACTGGGGGGAGGGTGTGAGGCAGGACGGTGGGCGCCAGGAAAGATGGTGGAGTATCTTCAGTGGAAGGACTTTATTCAGAAACAGCAGGTCTGGGGCGGGTGACACCCAGAGCAGGAGAGGAGTTCACTGAGCTGCCGGGCCTGGGAAATCCGGGTGACAGCCTGGGGGCCTCTGCCCGCGCGGGTGTGGCCCCCAGGCCCCGGAGCAGCCTCCTGAGCGTCGCCTCTCACCCACGACCCCCGCAGGTGGGAGAACAAGGACATCTACGCAGCAGCCATCCGGAGCCTGCGGCTGCGGGAGCTGCAGAACGTCGAGTGTGTGACAGCCGTGCGCGCGGGCCTGGGCGCCATCATCCCCCTGCAGCTGCTCACCACGCTCAGCCCGCTGGAGATGGAGCTGCGGACGTGCGGCCTCCCTTACATCAACCTCGAGTTCCTGAAGGTCGGTGGCTGGGCCGGCTGGGCTGACAGGCATGTTGGCAGTGGCCTGTCATGTCTTAGTACTTCCTGGGCCCCAGCACTCTGTCCTCCTCACATGTGAGAGGAGCTGTGCTCACCCCTGTCTCATTGCTGTGTAAACTGAAGCTAAGACAGGTCACTTACCCAAGGTCGCCCAGCCAGGAAGTGGCAGATCCCCTGCCTCCCGAGCCCATGAATTAAGCCACCAGCCTGAGGGGAAGCCCCCTCCACTGTTCAGCCTGGCCCGCTTTTGCCCATGCCAGCTGGGAGACCTTGCCCAAGTGACTTCACCTGTAATGGGAAGAGTGACAAGACCTGCCCGGCGGGGTCAGTGGGGTAATGTATGGAGAACCCCTGTTGTCGGGCCTAGCGCGTAGGCCACAGTCACACAGACAGTGTGCCTTTGCGGTCCTTGTCATCATTGTAACCTCCCTGTGTCCTGCAGCCATCGATTCCCTGCTGCACCCTGCCCCGGGATTGGGCCCAGCCTTGTCGGGGGGCACTGGGTTAGAAGCCCAGGCCTGCTCACGTCTGCGACCTTTCTTCCCCAGGCCCACACCATGTACCAGGTGGGCCTGATGGAGACGGACCAGCACATCGAGTTCTTCTGGGGGGCACTGGAGATGTTTGCCCAGGAGGAGCTGTGCAAGTTCATCAAGTTCGCCTGCAACCAAGAGCGCATCCCGTTCACCTGCCCCTGCAAAGACGGGGGCCCCGACACAGCCCATGTGCCCCCATACCCCATGAAGATCGCCCCCCCGGATGGCACAGCAGGTACTGGCCTCCCCTGGTCATGTTCCAGGTAGGGACACATGGGCCCCGTTTGGAGCTGGGGCTGCTAGGCCCTGCATGAGGGGGGAAGAACAATGGAGAGGGACCCCGAACACCAAGGCCCAAATGTAAATGAGAGAGGCCAGGGGTGGTGGGGTGGGCTTGGGGCCATGTGCTTCCCAAACCTGACCTTCGCCAAGTGGCAGTATAGGCCCGACGCTGACGTGTCTTCTGAAATTTTTAAAAGCTTAAAATCCAGAAGTGTTTTAATCTTCCAACTTTTAAATGCAGCAAAATTAATTTAAAAAATCAAAACTCTTTGCCGGCCAGACAAACCTGCCTGCGGTCAGATTCTGTCATGGGTCAGCCATTTGGTACCTGTGCTGTACAGCAGCTGTGTATCTGCCCTTTCCTCCTCCAGAATCCAGCCTCCCAGGCCCTCATCCCCCCGACTGGGCCTTGGGGTTGACTTGGAGCAGCCCAGAGAGGCAAACCTGGAGGCAGAGGGTCCAGCCAGGCCTCCCTGGGATCCAGTCCCGCACTCTAACGCTGGCCCGATGTCTCTCCTACAGGTTCCCCAGACTCTCGCTACATCCGAGTGGAGACCTGCATGTTCATGATCAAGCTTCCCCAGTACTCCTCTCTGGAAATCATGCTGGAGAAACTTCGTTGTGCCATTCACTATCGCGAAGACCCCCTGAGTGGCTGAGGGGAGGGAGCCCGAGTTAGGCTGTCACCAAGGCACCGCTCTGCTGGCTTAGGAAGCCTGCCACTGCGAGCACATCCCTCCGGGGCCCTGCGTGAGGAGTTGGCAACATTTTGCTTTTCCGAACCTTTGTCCACATTCCAGGACTTCCTGGAAGACTTAACCTTATGTATTTGTACGTTTTGTGATGGGTTGGTTCTTTTGCTACCTATTTGTGGTATGTTTGTAGGATAGTTTAGTTCCCAGACAGCTCCTGTCTCATTTGATCTTCCTGGACATGTTCCTTCATGGCCACCAGGTTCTGAGGCTGTGAGGCCCCAGTTGGTTCCACATCATAGAACCACCCAGCAGGAAGCTGGTAGTGAGATGCCCTTGGCCCACAGAGCACCTGTTCTTTCTGCAGGGCGTCTTCACAGACAAGTGTGTGGCCAGCCCTGCCCCTCCGCCTTGAGCTGGAGTTTCTCCTGGACGTGGCTCCTGCAAGCCTCCTTCCATCTTGAAATGGTTGGGCCAGTTACCCAAACCTGGGAGACACACACAGGGAGCTTTACGTGTTAATCTTCCGGCTTTAGACCCTTGTCCATGGTCTGGGTTTTCCTGAAGAAAAGCCCACAGTGGTTCCCCCGTCCCTTCCCACCTAGACAGCCCTCTCTGCCGTCCGACTCTTCTGGGCCCCGGTCCGACAGTTTCCCACTGAGTGCTGCCCAGGATTAGAAGACCAAAGGGTTCCTCCCTGACCTTAGTACGCAGAGCCAGGCCAGGTGCGTCCCAGCTCAGGAGTTGAGAGGACCCCTGGAGCTGGAGGGACAGTGCTCAAGTTGGGGGCCTTTTTCTGAGGCTCAGAACAGGAAAGCACATGACTCAAGCCTGCCCCACTTTTGTACTCAGAAACGTCCCTTCCTCACTACGGTATTTGTGATGTGAGGAGCAGAGGAAAGGCTACACCCCATTTTAAAAAGAGCTGTCTGAGGTGCTCTGCTCAATTCAGGGCCTACTGCAGTGACTAAGACCTTCAAGTCCAGATGGAGACACCAGGGTCCTTCTGCCCCTCTGGCCGGGCCCACGCGGCACCCCCTCCCCACCCCATGTGAGTGTGTGCCAGGGCTGAGCTGCTGCAGCCCACCTGCGGCCCCAGTGCATTTGTGCCCTGAGTAGGTCTTTGTCCGCTGGTACTTTGTTCGAGAGCAGCATATGCCATCTTGCTGGACACTGTCATTTTGGGCCTTGCCAGTTCTCACAGAATCACATCGCTGTATTTATTGTATAATATTGTGAATATTGGAAGTTCTGAGTGAGTGCTGTCTAGAAGGTTTTGGAGCGTGAATGCTGGTGAGAGAGGATTTGCTCCTCCCTTCTCTGCTGTGGCCCTGGCCTGTTGGAAAGGTGTGTGGATTTTAGAGTTAGAGGCATTCGCATCCACCTCCTCCGTGTTCTTCTTAGGAAATGAATTAAGGACCATTATAGAAAAGATTCCCCGACCTAAGGAAAGGATAAACCTGGATGAATTGTTCCGGTTGCATCAGTTACATTTGATGCAGGATCAGTCATGTCTGGAGGTGCCTGCAAGCAGTTTCCCTAATTGGAAGGAATACGGTAGGCCACTGCCTCCTGGGGGCCACAGCCCCCTTGACTGGGGGCGGGGGGGGCGCGGGTCACGCCAGGATGTAGTCCTGACAACAAGGATCCTCTTATTTCATTTCTGCATAATGAAAGAGCCTTTGGATTTACTAGAAGTGGTTTTTCCTCCCTGTATTTTTCCATCTTGGTCCCCCCCCCCCGCCCCCATCCTTTCCATCCCTTGAATGGACTCAGAATTGTCAGCTACCTCCCCAAGAGGGGTTTGGAAAGCTTCTGTTGGCCCATCACTTGACTAGATGACAGCTGTGAGTAAAATACCTGCTGCTAACACGACTGCTTCTCCCAGAGAGCACATTGAGGTCCAGACAGATCCAAACCTTGGCCCTAAAAAAAATGTGTGCTGTAAAGTTACTTGATGTATATTTATTATAATTATTTATGGTTGCATCTAACAAACTTTTCATTCAATTTGATGCTATTTACACCATGGCTGTGTAAAAGAAGCTCATGACAGGAAAAGTCACACCAATAAATAACCTTCATCTAATTTTGATTTACCTTAAGAGTTGTGTGATCATCTACTCTTGCTGAGAAGATTCGAAGGCCAACATGCTTGGATGGCTCTGATACTTGAGGGTCGCCAAGAAGCTAGGAATTAAAAGTATTTCTAATTATTATGGTCTCTTTACACTTGATGTGGTTCTTACTCCATTATGGTTATAAACTACCCCTTGCCCCCCACTCGACTCCTTATAGTCTATGGTTTTCATACAGAAAGTCTGATTAAAGGGATGGAAATCCAAAGTCAAAGGTAAACCTAACCCTGCAGGTTCTGCCCACTCCTTGTCCTGGAGCTGGTCTGTACTCTTGTGCCAGTGTGAGGATTCTCCTCAAGTGGACTGTTGCACTGGAAGAGTCTGGGCCTCTCTTAGACCACGTGTCCTCCTTTGGGCACAGGCAGTGGATTTAGAACTACTTTGTGCAAAAGGAAGTACAGGGAAGCAGTAAAGACTTAGCTCAGAACTACTATCCAAAATCAGTGCTCTGCCCTCTTCTCGCTGTCCCGTGTCCATCCTACACATACCCCCCCCACCCCCCGCCACATACACACAGAACCAAAACACATTGTAAAGGGAAGGAATTGGAGGCCTCATGTGCCAGGGAAAAACAAGGACTGGAAATGCATGTAGGAAGCAGAAATTCAAGTCCCCACCACCCTGCAGAAGGCTGGAAGTTATATTCTGGAGAAACTACCTGAGATGCTCAGGGCTCCAGCCCCTGCCCCCACCCCACCCCAGGCTCCTACAGCAGGCTGGAAGACCCTGCCCTGAACTAACCCAGAGGAAAAACCTACAGATCCTGCCAGCCTGGGCTCTCCAGTGAAAATGCCAGCCTACTGTTCAGTGAAAGTGAATGGTGAAGAGAGCTCATCACCTTCAAGTGCCTCACTCTTAAGTATATACAGATAGCCCAGAAACATCAGAGGTTTGTGGAAAAGTACAGCATAAAAATACCAAAACAAAAATAAACAACTCCCAGGAAATAGTACAGGGAGTAGAACAAGATATCCAAGAAACAACTAAGGCGCAAAGTGTAAATATTGTGTCCATTAAGTAAGGGGAGAAAAAGGCTGTGAGAGAAGATGAAAAACATTAATTTGGAAATTAATATCAGAAATAATATGATAAAAGGATAAAATTGAGGAAATCTCCCATAAAGTAGGGCAAAAAAACCAAAAGAGAATATGAAGGAAAATAAAAAATGGTCTAAGAGGGCCGACATCCAACTATAATTTGGAAATCTGCAAAGAAAGAACACAGGAGAGAAATTACCAAAATAATAACACAAGAAAATTCTGAAAAACTCAAGAGGACATGAGTTTCCAAAGAATCTATACCAACATACAACATGGGGAAATTTCAAAACACCAGATAGACACCCTAAAAAGCTTCAAGGGAAAAAACCGGTTACATGCAAATCAGAATGGCATCAGATTTTATAACAATCTAGAAAGTAATGCTTTCAAGACACTTCTAATTCTAGCTAACATAGATAAACAGAAACCAAACCTTACCCTCCCTTCTAAAATATACAAAAAACCTGACAAATTACCATCAGACAACAGGCATGAAGGACAGAGACCTGAGAGAAGAGAAACAAATGTGGTGGGCCCTACCACTGCCTCTGCTTACAGTTGGGGCAGAGTTGTCAGCAGCAAAGGGAGGAGAAACTGAGGGTGGAACCCAACAGTCTCCCTGAGAGGAGAAGTCGAGGCATCCAAGGAGACCAAAGCAGCTAGTTTACAGGGCAGGGTATCAAAAAGGAAAGAGTTATACAGAGAGCAAGCTCTATAGATCTGCTGAGAATCCCACTCAAGTGTTCACTGAGTACTGATAATCCCATGCATGTAAGGAAACTGCCAGAGGCTGGGGAAAGAACCAGCCAAAAGGATTAGAGCTGTCAAAGAACAGGAAATAGTTCCTTTTCCCAACAGCCAGTGTGGAAAACACAGTTTATGGGGCATCAGTTTTGCTTCAGTAGTGGAGCAAAATTAGCCCTAGGCTACTCACTGCTCAGGTCCCACTTAATAAAGCTTACAAGTTTGATCTAGAAGGATCAAACTGTTTCCAAGTAACTAAGTATGAGAAACAAAGCTCAATATTTATAGGAATACAAAAATACCCAGCACCAAAATAGGTAGAATTCAGAATATCTGGCATCCAATCAAAACCACCAAACATGCAAAAAATCAACACAAGAAGACCCAGAAAGTACACAAATGATAAATTAGTGACCAGGGGAATTAAAACAGTTATTATAACTACATATTAAGTAGCGACCTGAGAAATATAAAAACCCAAATTTAACTTCCAGAGATAAAAATTACAATGTCCCAAATGAAAACTACACTGGAGGAATTAACAACAAATCAGACTACAGAAGATTTAGTGAACTTGGAGACATATAGAAACTATCCATCTGAACACAGACAAAAGAATCCAAAGAAGTGTAAAGAGTACCAATAAGCTATGGGGCAACTTCATGTGGCCTAATATATGCGTAAATTTAATCCCCCAAAGACAGGGAAAATGGAGAAACAAAAAAATATCTGAAGAAAGAATGGCTGAAATTTTTCTGAATTTGGTTGAAAGCTATAAACTCAAAGACGCAAGATGTTTAATGAATTTAAAGAAGCAAAGAAATAGGTAGTAGTGATGGTTGCAGAACAATGTGAATGTACTTAATGCCACAGAATTGTACAAAGGCACATTATAACCAAGTTGCTTAAAATCAGTGATAAAGTGAGGAGACAAGATGGCAGAGTAGGACTTGAGCTCACGTCCTCTCACTTACAAACAAAAATCACAACTAACTGCTGAATAGCCATCGACAAAAAAAGACTCAAACCTACCAAAAACTATATTCTACATCCAAAGACAAGAAGCCACAGCGAGGCGGTAGGAGGGGCACTTTCATGATATAATCAAATCTCATACCCATCAGGTGGGTGACCCACAAACAAATATAATTACATCACAGGTTCTCCCACAGGAGTGAAAGTTCTGAGCCCCATGTCAGGCTCCCCAACCTGAGGGTCTGGCATTGGGAGGAGGAGCCCCCAGAGCATTTGTCTTTGAAGGCCAGTTGGGCTTGAGTGGAGGAGCTCCACAGGACTGGAAGAAACAGAGACTCCACTCTTGGAAGGTGCACACAAGGTTTCATGTGCACTGGAACCCAGGGCAAAGCAGTGACTCCATAGGAGCCTAAGCCAGACCTACCTGTGGATCTTGGAGGGTCTCCTGGGGAGGCATAGGTCAGCTGTGGCTCACTGTGGGGGAAAGGACAACTGTGGTGGAGGCCCCAGCCAATATTCATTGGCATGACCTCTCCCAGAGGTCACCATTTTGGCACTGAGACTTGGCCCCACCCAACAGCCTGCAGGCTCCAGTGCTGGGACACTTCAGGCCAAACAAGCAACAGGGCGGGAACACAGCCCCACCCATCAGCAGACAGGCTGTCTGAAGTCGTCCTGATCCCACAGCCATCTCTAAACACACCCCTTGATACAGCCCTGCCCACCAGAGGGACAAGACCCAGCTCCACCCACCAGTGGGCAGGCACCCGTCCCTGCCACCAGGAAGCCTGCACAAGCCTGGACCAACCTTACCCACCAGGGGGCAGACACCAAAAGCGAGAGGAACTACAATCTTGTTGCCTGAGGAACAGAGGCTACAAACACAGAAAGTTAAGACCAAATGAGAAAAATATTTTCCAGATGAAGGAACAAGATAAAATTCCAGAAGAAAAACTAAGTGAAGTGGAGATACGCAATCTTCCTGAAAAATAATTCAGAGTAGTGATAGTAAAGATGATCCAAGATCTTGGAAAAAGAATGCAGGCACAGAGAAATACATGAAATGTTTAACAAAGAGCTAGAAGATTTAAAAAACAAAGAGAGATGAACAATATAATAACTTAAATGTAAAATACACTAGAAGGAATCAGTAGCAGAATAAATGAGGCAGAAGAGTGAATAAGTGAGCTGGAAGACAGATTGGTGGAAATCACTGCTGTGGAACAGACTGAAGAAAAAAGAATGAAAAGAATGAGGACAGTCCAAGAGACCTCTGGTATAACATTAAATGCACCAACATTCACATTTCTCTCTTCTCCCAGAAGGAGAAGAGAGAAAGGGCCTAAGAAAATATTTGAAGAGATAATAGCTGAAAACTTCCCTAACATGGGAAAGGAAACACTCAAGTCTAGGAAGTGCAGAGTCCCATACAGGATAAACCCAAAGAGGAACACACCAATACAGGTAGTATTCAAATTAACAAAAATTAAAGAAAAAGAACTCATATGTGGAATTTAATGTTTTTTAAATAATATAAATGACCTTATTTACAAAACAGAAACAGACTCACAGATTTCAAAAACAAACTTATGGGGCTTCCCTGGTGGCACAGTGGTTGAGAGTCCGCCTGCCGATGCAGGGGACGTGGGTTCGTGCCCCGGTCCGGGAAGATCCCACATGCCATGGAGCGGCTGGACCCATGAGCCATGGCTGCTAAGCCTGCGCGTCCGGAGCCTGTGCTCCGCAATGGAAGAGGCCACAACAGTGAGAGGCCCACGTACCGCAAAAAAAGAAAAAAAGAAAAAACTTATGGTTACCAAAGGGGAAACATGGAGGGGGCGGGGATAAATTAGGAGCTTCAGATTAACACACACACACACTACTATATGTAAAATAACAAACAAGGACCTACTGTATAGCACAGGAAACTCTACTCAATATTCTATAATAACCTATATGGGAAAAGAATAAAAAAAGAATCAATATATGTATATGTATAACTGAATCACTATGCTGTACACTTGAAATTAACACAACATTGTAAATCAACTATACTCCAATAAGTTTTTAAAAAAATTAAAGACAAAGAGAAATATTAAAGGCAACAAGAGATGGGCTTCCCTGGTGGTGCAGTGGCTGAGAATCCACCTGCCAATGCAGGGGACACGGGTTCGAGCCCTGGTCTGGGAAGATCCCACATGACACTGAGCAACTAACCCCGTGCGCCACAACTACTGAGCCTGCGTGCTGCAACTACTGAAGCCCACACGCCTAGAGCCCATGCTCTGCAGCAAGAGAAGCCACCGCAATGAGAAGCCAGTGCACCGCAACAAAGGGTAGCCCCCGCTCTCCACAACTAAAGAAAGCCCGCACACAGCAACAAAGACCCAACATAGCCAAAAAAAAAAAAAAAAAAAAAAGCAACAAGAGAAAAGCAACAAATAACATACAAGGGAATCCCCATAAGGTTATCAGCTAATTTTTCAGCAAAAACTCTGCAGGCCAGAAGGGAGTGGCATGATATATTTAAAGTGATGAAAGGGAAAAACCTGCAACCAAGAATACTCTGCCCAGCAAGGTTCTCATTCAGATTCAATGGAGAAATCAAAAGCTTTACAGATAAGCAAAAGCTAAGAGAATTCAGCACCACCAAACCGGCTTTATAACAAATGCTGAAAGAGCTTATCTAGAGAGAAAAGAAAAGGACAAAACTAGAAGATAGAAAATCACGAATGGGAAAGCTCACAGGTAAAGGCAAACATACAGTAAAGGTAGAAAATCATCCACACAAAAATATGATTTCAAAACCAGCAATCGAGAGGAGAGTACAAATGCAGGATATTGGAAACGCATTTCAAATTAAAAAACCAGCAACTTAAAACAATCTTGTATATATATAGACTGCTATATCAAAACCTCATGGTAACTGCAAACCAAAAATCTATATGGGAATAACCTTCTGTCTGTTTAAATTATTATTTATTTTGGCCACACTACACGGCTTGCAGGATCTTAGTTCCCCAACCAGGGATTGAACCTGGGGCCATGGCAGTGAAAGCGCTGAGTCCTAACCACTGGACTGCCAGTGAACTCCCAAAGATACTT
Source organism: Orcinus orca (assembly GCF_937001465.1). NCBI lineage: Eukaryota > Metazoa > Chordata > Mammalia > Artiodactyla > Delphinidae > Orcinus > Orcinus orca. The sequence continues at coordinate 73,835,355 of NC_064573.1, read as the reverse complement.
TTCCTATTTAAATCTCTTTAAAAGATAATTGACTGTTTATAAAGAAAACAACAGTATATTGGGGATTTGTAACAAAGGCAGAAATAACTATGACAATAGCTCAAAGCCTGGGAGGAGAGAAATGAAATATGCTGTTGTAATATCAAACATGAAATGGCATAATATCACTTGAAGGTAGACTGAAAAGTTAAAACTGCATATTATAAACCCTATGGGACTTCCCTGGTGGTCCAGTGGTTAAGACTCCGGGCCTCCACTGTAGGGGGCACAGGTTTGATCCCTGGTTGGGGAACAGAGATTCCCACATGCCATGTGGCGCGGCCAAAAAAAGTATATACCATAAACCCTAAAACAACTACTTAGGGCTTCCCTGGTGGCACAGTGGTTGAGAGTCCGCCTGCCGATGCAGGGGACACAGGTTCGTGCCCCGGTCCGGGAAGATCCCACATGCTGTGGAGCGGCTGGGCCCGTGAGCCATGGCCACTGAGCCTGCACGTCTGGAGACTGTGCTCCGCAATGGGAGAGGCCACAGCAGTGAGAGGCCCGCGTACCACACACACAAAAAAACAACTACTTAAATAATACAATAAACAGTAATAACTAATAAGTCAACAAAAGAGGTACAGTGGAATTATAAAAAGTATCCAAAGGAAAGCAAAAAAAGAGAAAAAAAAAAGACAGAGAAAATTATATATTTAAACCCAATCATATCAATAATCACACTAAATGTAAATGGCCTATACACCTCGATTAAAAGAGAGATTGTCTGAATGGACCCAAAACCAAGACAAAAAACAATGGAAAAAAACCCCAACTATATGCCGTCTTTGAGAAACCCACTTAAATATATAGATACAAATAGGAATTAAAATAAAAGGATGGAAAAGATGTACTGTGCTAACACTAAGAAAGCTGAGGACTGTTAATATTATTAAGATTGCTATATTAATATCAAAGTGTACTTCACAGCAAATATTACAAAGAATACAGAAGGTCATTTCATAATAATAAAGGGGCCAATTAAACAAAGGCACAACTATCATAAGTATTTACACATGTAATAACAGGACTTGAAAATAATGGAACAGAAATTATAGAATTATAAGAAAAACAGACAATCCGCAATTATAATAAGAGATTTCCTGCTCCATAATATATAGAACAAGTAAACAGAAAATCAGTAAGGATATAAAGGCTTGAAAAACACTATCAACCAATGTTGACCAACCTGCCATTTTTATAACATTCATCCAACCAAAACAGAATGCACATTCGTTTCAAGTACATACAGAACAATCATGGCCTGGAGAATATTCTACGGACACAAGAAGTCTCGATAAATTTTAAAAGATTCAAGTCATACAGAGTATGTTCTCTGACCACAGTGAAATTAAAAACAATAAAAACAAATCTGGAAAATATCCAATATTTGGAAACTAGATTCCACACTAATAAATAGCCCATAAATCAAAGAAGAAATCAAAGTTCTTTAAACTGAATGAAATGAAAAGACACATCAAGTTTGTGAGATGCAAGTAAAGCACTTAACAGTTATATTTAAAAAGAAGTCAGATCTCAACAGTGACCTCAACTTTGACCTTAAGAAACTAGGTAAAGAAAAAATTAAGCTCAAAGTAAGCAAAAGAAAGGAAGTGATAAAAATCAGAATAGGAAATGTATGAAATGGAAGCAGAAAAACAGTAAAGGAAATCAATGGAATCAAAGTTAATTTTCTGAGATCAATATAATTGATAAATCTCTAACCCAGTAGTTGCCCTGCTATGGCCCATAATCCAGCTACCTGCTTTTGTAAATTAAGTTTTATTCACCCATTCATTTGTGTATTGTCCATGGCTGTGTTCACTCTGTAACAGCGTTGTTGAGTACAATAAGTCCCGTACAAATGAACGAGTTCCATTCCGAGAGTGAGTTCATTAAGTGCAATAGAAGTTAGCCTAGGTACCCAACTAACACAATCGGCTATATAGTACTGTACTGTAATAGGTTTATAATACTTTTCACACAAATAATACATAAAAAAACCCACAATAGAGAAAACATTTTTAATCTTACAGTACAGTGCCTTGAAAAGTACAGTAGTACAGTGCAACAGCTGGCATACAGAGGCTGGCATCGAGGGAACAGGCAAGAAAAGTTACTGACTGGAGGAGGGAGAGGAGGTGGGAGATGGTAGAGCTGAAGGATTGCCAGCAATAGGAGACACAGGGCAAGCTGCTATTTCACTCATGCCTGATGTTGATGGCACAGGTTCTGGTTCCTTGCTGGATTCAATTCTATCTACCCTCCTGAGAAAACGATCCAGTGATGTCTAGCTCCTTTTTTTCTCGTCATAGGTGACATGGTAGCACTGGATTGCACTTTGGCTGCTGTAACCTTCGTGTACCGTTCTACATTCGGTTCCTATGCCTCAAAAACTAACAGTGCCTCCTCAGATAAAGAAAATTCCCTTGCCATTTCCTGCGTCATGAATCTCTTCGGTTCTTCATTTACTTCTTCTTCCTCTTGTCTCTCTTCGTCCTTTCTCTGGGCCTCCAATTCCTGGCGCCTCTTAGCAGTACCAGCTACATTACTGCTGCTTTTACGTTTGCTTCTAGACGTCCTGGGCTTGAAATAAAGATACCGTACTACTGTACTCCATACAGTACTGTACAGTACACAGAAACACAGCCACTTGTAGAGGATGCACACACGTGACAATGTACACCAGACACGTGAACTAACTTACATGACTGGACACACAAACTCACGTTCGCATCTTTGAAAGTTCACAACTTGAAGGTTGGTATGTAGGGGGCTTACTGTAGTTGAAATACACACAGTATAGCCTGCAAAACCTTAAATATTTACTATTTGGCTTTTATCAAAGAAAAATTTGGAGATCCGTGCTCTAGCCAAACACATTAGGGAAAGAGAAAAGACACAAATTATCAACAAACGAAATTAAAGAGGTGACATCACTACAAACTTTACAGATATTTTTTAAATAATAAGGGAGGGAATATTATGAATACCTTATGTTAATAAGTTAAACAACTTACTGAAATGGACAAATTCCTTGAAAGACACAAACCATCAAAGTTCACGGAAGAGGAAATAAATAGGGAATTCCCTGGCGGTCCAGTGGTTGGGACTTGGCGATTTCACTGCCATGAGCCTGGGTTCCATCCCCTTTTTTGAACCTACACCCCCTGCAGTGGAAGCATGGAGTCTTAATCCCTGGACCACCAGGGAAGTCCCCCTTTTTCTTTATCTCAGTATAATTCAGAGTCCCAGCTGTCATGAATTAGCTGCATAGCCTACGCAAGTCACTCCTTTCCACATATGAAATTGGGGCAATTCTTCCTACCTTTCCCACCCCCACTAGGTTGTTGAGAGAAAAACAAATGAGCTCAAAATGAGCTAAGGTACTAGATGGTCCAGGGCAAAGTATGAGGTGCTGAGGGGTAATGAATAATGCTGCTAAGGTTCAACAACTCTCAGGACTGAGGCTTCTGAGGAATCTGCCTTCCTCTCTTCAGTTGGAGGCAGCCCCCAGCCCACCCCAAATCATCCCCAGAGCTGCAGCCACCTGTCAGTTTCCTCCAACTCCAGTAAAAGAGAAAACTATACCTTGAATGTCTGGCACTCTGAGAAGGATGATGCTGGATCTGCTGGGGTTCCAAGAAGCACAGAGAAAACCTAGCCCTGCTCACCTTCCCCCATTCTTCAGAGCTGACTCCAGTCCACTCTGGTCTCCCTAAAGTCTCCAAAGAGCACACAGGAGAAGGAACCACAAGACTCAGCTGAACTCCAAGTACAAACTTTATTTCTATCACAAGGATGTTAATAATTATAATAATAATAATAACAGTAAAATAAAAAGAGGGGGAGGGGGCTCTGATTCTTGGTTTTCAGAGCAAGCCATGAGCTTAGGCCTCACTCCTGATTAGCACAGAGCCCAGCATGGCCCTGGAGGGGACAGAGAGCCCCCAGCCTTTCCCATCAGAAGGCAGTGAAGGCAAAGGAGCCATGCTCCCCATCAGAAACAGAAGGCAGTGATGCCAAATGCCAAAGAAGCAGATTAAAACAAAGCCTGTACATAGTCCGCTCACCTGTGGCTCAACTCATCTCCAAACCTCGTTCCTAACACATATTGCAACTGGCCTGAACACTTTACCAAAGCTCCTCCACGCACACCAGAGGCCCAAATTCTAGAGTGAGGATGGGCAGTACACAGGAGAGGATATCCAAAAGTTCCCCAATTTAGGCCACCACATGAAGAGCATCACCTCACTGGTGGGGACCAGGTTTCTAGAACCCTCCCTCTTTTCACCAGGACCACACAGCACCATGAAGCAGTGGTGACAGCATGTCAAAAGATGAAGCCCTGGTGGGCCAAGAGGCCGTAACTTATGCTGCCAAAAGGCAGCAGCTAAAGCTGAAACATTCTCAACAGCCTCCCTGCTAACCCTCCCTCAAACCCCCAAACTCCCACAGCACAATCTCAAAAGACACAAAATGGCCATAGCCTAGAAAAAGTTACATCTGTCAGATGGCCCCTACCCACAGAACCCAAGGGGCGGGGCTGCACCACGGCAACTTGTGCAGGAAAGATGGAACCGATGCGCAAGTTCCCTGCAGACACTGTTACTCCTCCTCCTCTTCCTCCTCTGCATCCCCAGCTCCCTGCTGCTTGGAGGGTTTTGCCTGTTGAACAATAGAACACAGACGAAGTTTACGTAGAAAGTAAGAAAGCAGCACTCCTCCTGAAGAGCGCCAGAAATGTCAGGCTTCTATGGAAACCTCCTCATCAAAAGCACAAGAACAGTCCTCAGCCACAACCGGCCTGTTGCCCAGCTGCTTCTGACTTCAAGAACCATACCAGCCCACCCACTTCTGAGTCCTCAATGAGCATTCTGGGCTGGATCCCGCTCACCTTTGCAGTTCTGCTGCGGTAGCTGGCGGTCGTGGGGGTGACCCGGGGGTTCCTGCCACCTTCACTCCTGCCACTGAAAGAGAAGGATTGGAAACTAGTTCCCGAGATGCCCCAAGCAAAAGTCAGAAAACTCAGAACAGAACAGCTGGAACCAGACAAAAGCAGCTCTCCAGTAGCAGATAAAACTAATGAATAAAAAACCACACAGGGGTTTCCCTGGTGGCACAGTGGTTGAGAGTCCGCCTGCCGATGCGGGGGACACGGGTTCGTGCCCTGGTCCGGGAAGATCCCACATGCCGCGGAGCGGCTGGGCCCGTGAGCCGTGGCCTGCGCGTCCGGAGCCTGTGCTCCGCAACGGGAGAGGCCACAGCAGTGAGAGGCCCGCGTACCGCAAAAAAAAAAAAAAAAAAAAACACACAGAGCAAAGGAACATTTTGAATCAGGCCACAATACAAGCGAAGTCCACACTTCCACGTTCTCCTGAGCCACCCACAAGCTCCACTCCCAGGCCACTGATTCTCACCTTGCTCCGCATCTCCCTGAAGGCCCACGGGGGAAAGAGGGCACAAGGTTTTCTGGGTAGAGACTTCGAGCGGAGTGAACCACTGGAACGTGCCCAGGAGCCAGGGCCCCATTATGGCTGTTTCGATTGTGCCCCTGGATGCCCTGGCTGTCTAAGTTGTTGAGCTTCAGAGCGCGAGGAGGGCTGGGCTGGCACCCAGGTCTGGGGCCTGATGTGGATGTTGTCAGGCAGTTAGAAGTAGCCGTCATATTGTTAGTGGGTCTGCTGGCAGGGAGAGGATAGGTGGGCCCTTTGGCCATTTCCTGCTTGATATCATCCATGTAACCAGAAGACAGGTCTCCTGAGAAGAGAAAAGAGCACCAGCCTTAGGGAAAAGGCTGCTCTTGCTATTAGTGCTGGATTTGGAGCAGGAACAAAAGATGCTGGGTAAAAGATGACTGCCTCATCCCTAAAGGATGCTGAAACCCATGTCTCCAGGACAGGGTTGGAAACATTAATCCACACTGTACACTTACCGCCTAAGTCCTCACTAACTAGTCAACAATGGTGCACAAGCAAACTTTGAAGAATCATTTCTAATTGGCTTTGGGCTTCTAATGGCAACGGGGTTTCAAAAGCAATTTTACTTGCCTAGTTGTGAGACTATTACATAATAAGAATACTGATAATAAGTTTGATTATCCTACTCTAGTTGAGCATATTTCAACTAGAAGCAGGGGCCCAGGGCAGCCACAGTAAGGCTGAAAATTATCTTCCAATCATCCGCTAAATGTACTGACAGGGACCAGCGGCTGAATAAGCACTGACTGATATGCATAGCTCATGGCTGTCCCCAAAGCCATTACCCTATAAAGCTACACACCCGAGACACCTGAGTCTAACACAGGACCACAGGTAGCCCCAAGGGAGTCCCCAGTGAGCTCGTACTATGCTTGCTCATTTGGGATGAAGGTAAAACCCATTTTAGAGTAGCAGATGAGAAGTGGAAAGCAGGCCCAAGGCAGCAGCAGACCTGCAGCCTTGGCTCATCCCTGGCTAATACCCTGGTGTCTGACACGCCTCTTGGGTAGCTCTGGTGAAGTCTGTCGAGGCTGGAGATCCTGACTAGGAATCCCCTCCGACATGTGGTTGTTTGCTGTAGCTGGGCGTTGGTCACACTGGTCCTAACAAGAAAAACCAGAATTAGTACCTCTGGACTGAGTCATTCCTCAGAGAGGGAGCAGCGGGAGGAAAGGAAGGAACAGCAGGTTGGGTGAACACACCTTATGGGGAGGCTGGCGGGGGGGGGGGGGGTGTCGATGGGACAGGATGACTTTGACAACCACTGAGAGGAAGGGCCTGGGACTAAGAGGAAGCACACCTGGAACAGAGCAATCATTCCAACTAGCACTGACAGAAGCACTCTCTGATTTGTTCAGGGATGAAAGAAGAGCTGGTCCTAGGAGCCCAGAAAAGCATGCCTACATTTTGACCACAGAGTATTTGCACCACTGCTTACTTTGTAGTCTCCTGAGGAGACAACAAGCAGTGACTTATCTACTGCTTGATCCAAAGGCAAAAGTCTTTATTACAGAAATGCAATGTGTGGTGTTCTAGCAACAGCTAGCTATAGGGCATTGATCACAGAAATGCCCCTGAAATACCTTCAGTGTTAGCTCCCACGACAAACAAGATGGGGCAGAGAACGTATCTTCCATTAAGATGCTGGCATCCTAGACTGCAAAAGCTGAAAAAGGACTTCAGATTATCTAGTTTAACTCCTTCATTTACAGATGTCCCCAGTGAGGGAATGGGACCTATCTTAGACCAACCATATGGCAAAGCTAGAATTAGATCCCAGTCTCCTGGAATGCAAGACGCAAGTGCCACCCCAACAGGGAAGAACCCACCTGGTCAAAAGTAGAAATTGTCGATGACCTCAGGGAAATGCTTTTCTAAACCCTCTGGCAAGTCCTCCATGCCTGCTTAAATGGAGTCCTGGCTCCTTGGGCCACAGCTAGTGACAGGATGGTTTCCACTGCCAGAAGGCAGAGAAAGTCCAAAGGCCTGAGGTACTTTATACCTCACACAGCTCACAAAACAGGACATGGCCAGTAGCCAGATCAGGTATGCACACAACTTAAAGGCCAAAGAGGCATTCTTGGCTCTAAAAGCCTCAGGTTCGCTCAGAGGATCAACAGGATGGAAGAAGTGGACAGGTCCTCCAAGTGTTCTTACCTGGTGATGGAATAGCACCTCCTCTTCCAGCTGGACCCCACAGAATTCACAGGGGATGATGATGCTGTCCTCCACAGAAGGTGAACTGCTCAGGCCCATCAAAGAGTCTAACTGGTTACTTGCAGCCTGCTGCATCAACTTCTGGAAGATGACATCAGGGTCCTCCACCCCTTTGGGAGAAGCATTGCCCACACTGATCGGAGGTAAGGCACATGAAGGGTTACAACTCGTCTGTCTCAAAAAACATAGGTTAAAAAAAAAAAAAGCAGAGGTTAAGGAACAAACTACATTCTGAAAATATTTTCCATAAGTCACAAAATCTTAATAATGTTTAATATTGGGGAGAGGGACTAAGAAGGGTCAGAGGAACACAGATGGAACACTCACTTTGCTTTTATTTTAAACATTTCTGTACTGTTTTAATTTTTTTTTTACTGTGTTAATGTGATTATTCTTTTTAAATTAATTTGAAAAGATTCAAGATTCTTCCCACAGTCATACAGTAAGAGAGGCCCAAATATTCTTTGTTATCCCTATTAATGGATTTTCTCATGCTACTCCCAAACCAAATACTAGATGTATTCAGATGCTGTATTGTTCCACTTACGGGGGGAATGCATGTTCCACCCAGAGCACAGGGACTACTTAACAGCTATGGAAGTGCCAGACTAGGCCAAACCAAATCAGAGAGTAAGTGTTGAGGGGAAAAGTGGCTCCCTCCATCAGTGGAGCTACTCTTCAAACACAAAGGCTACTCTCTAATCATTCCTAAATAGCACAAGAACCTTCAATCATTCAAAATACCTGACACCTTTCATATACCAGGCGTTAAGAGATTCCAGAAACTAAGAAAACCCAGAACCTGTTCTCAAGGAACTCAGCTGAGTGGTGCAGACCAACAGGGGATCAGCAAGACAACACCACAGGGTGAGGGTAACAGGCTAAGAGAGCTGTGGGCACAGGACTTGCGGGGAGCATGCAGGTGGGACCTCTGGCCTAGCCTTCAGAGCATTCCACAGGATGGTTTCCTGAAAGTCATGTCTGAACTGAGTCTATGAGTGAGGGGTGTGTTAAGGAAGCGGGGTAGCTGGCAGAAAAGTAAAGTGCAAAACAGATTCCTGACCCTCCCGGGAACTGCAAGGACTTCAGTATGGCTCCAATAAATCAAATGTACCATGAGATGAGACCAGATTACAAGATGGTCAGTAGAGATGTACACTATCACCACAGAACGGAGTCAGCAACTGGGCCTGCTGGTGTAAATGTTACTTTGCCCAAGAGGGAATGAGGCTGAGTTCTCATGCCCACATGTCAGTCACCCCAGGGTTAAAAACACAGTTGCTACTCCTATCACAGGAGTTGTATTAAAATAGTTTGCTCAAGATCTCGTGTGGCCTGCAACACCAATAGGGCCTGCACATATTCCTCCCTAAAGCTTAAAGCCCTCAGGTAATTCACAACACACCTGATGGTCAATCAGCAGTTCCTCTGGGTAGAGCTCCTCACAAAATTCACAAGGCAACATGGTCTCATCAGCTGCACCTAGGTATCAGGCCACACAGTCAGACTCGAACAAAAACAAACCTGATTCTACCTTTTATCCCCCCTGGGGGGTTTGATAGGAAAGTCTGATTTCCTTTGCAATTTCTTGGACATAGCAATTTGTGGGGCTGAAAATCCTTGAAGGGAAACTATTTAAGAGACAAACCCTAAGCAAAAAACCTGCACTACAGAAAGAGATTTACTTGTCACCATTTCCTGAGAAGCAGTAAAGTAGTAGTTTACCCACTACTCCAATTAAGAAAGAAATTTAAATGTGTCATAACCCTAGTCAGTAATCTAAAAACCTTCTGTGCATTATTTCAATCCTCAGGAAAAATGTTATGAAGTAGATCCACATGACCCTCATTTTACAGATGAAGAAACTGAGGCTTGGATATTACTGGAAGACAAATATCCTGAGAAGAAAAACCCTCCCAGTACAAAATATAAACAAAAGATGCTGAATAAAAGTAACTTAAATGAGAAAATACTGGGTTGGCCAAAAAGGTCGTTCAGGTTTTTCTGTAAGATGTTACAAAAACCCAAAAGAACGTTTTGGCCAACCCCAATAAATAAGAGTAATTTTAATCCCAGGCATCCCAAAACACAACAGCCTCAGTCAGACTGTTGAACAAGGGAGGGTGAACGATGCGAGGAGGTAAGGAAACTTGCCTAACTAAGCTTTGGCTCTACATAGAAGAGGGAAAAATCTCTACTAAGGAACAGTAACCAGAGTTTGGCCTTTACGTGGGTTTGAGTAGAGAATCTACATTTATGTTTTTACATAAATTCACATTTATGGTTTTAAGAAGCCCAGGCCAAAACTTCAATTTAAAATTATTCCAGTCAGTAGTATCCCCAGGAGCCTGCTAGAAGCATATATAAATACCCTCAGAGGAACACACCAGAAAACTTAATGTTAAAACACACGCACGCACGCACGCACGCACGCACACAGAGGGAAGCAGCAAGCCACCGTTGAGAGTCAGTAGAAACAGCAAATAGCAAAAAATAGACTTTAGGTATATTTTCAGACACAATAGAAAAACAAGTATTTTTAACATGTTTAAAGATATGACAGGGACTTCCCTGGTAGTCCAGTGGTTAAGACTCTGCGCTCCCAATGCAGGGGCCTGGGTTCAATCCCTGGTCAGGGAACTAGATCCCACATGCTGCAACTAAAGATCCCACATGCCACAACTAAGACACAACTGGGCAGCATGCATGCATGCATGCAAGAATGAATGAATAAATAAATAAGTAAATGAATAAGTAAATAAATAAAAGTTGGGAAAAGCAAATGAACAAAATTTTAAAAAATTCTATCTCATGAAAAACTTTCAATTTTATATAAATTGTTTAGTGTAAGACTTTAAAAAACTGTAGAGACAGAGGCTAGTGTAAACAAACATACCCCTTATGTCATTCAGAGCACCGGGACCTTCATGGGACTGGTCTGCCTCACATATGACCCTCCAGAAGTCCTGCTCTGCCAAGTTGGGGGCCTGGCCTTCATTTTGCAGACTTAGGGCCAACATGAAATCCAAGTTTGCACTGTCTTCACCACCCTCTTTGAGGGTCTGTCGGCTTCTATTCCTTTCCTGCCTTTCTTGTTCTTCCACTGGGGAAGGAAAAAAAAAGCCAGTATTCAAGAAACGTTAAAGATGGTGCCATCCCTTAGTTCAAGTCCATGCCTAGCAAATATTCAAGGTTTATAGGAATCTGTGCAGGAACAAAAGAGGCCCAGCCCTTCAGTGCTCATGGGACTCCAAATGTTAAGTCTGCCATGATAAAAGCTTCCATTATTATTCTAACTTTTATTAATAAACAATATTAATGAGCTATAACTAAGAGATAGGCACTGTGCTAGGCATTTTATATGTATTTTCTGCATTATAGCAGGATGGCTTAAAGCATGGGGTCAGATTGCCTGAATTCAAATCCCAGCTCTACCACTGACCCACCCTCATAAAACTGTTGTGAGAACTAAATGAGTTAATACATCTAAAGCACTTTGTAAATGCCTTTAAGCACATAGGGTATACTCAGTGTCAGCTATTAACAGCATTGTCATCCATCAACCCTAACTGTCATCCAACAAAAATCCAATAGCAAAGAGGTTCTGTTATTCCAATCTATAGGAAAGTTAAGTATTCTTCCTTATGTTACCCAGCTACAATCAGGTTTCTATAATTAAGATCTATTTGGCTCCAAAGCCCTGTTCCTACCAGCCCTAAGATCTGATACCATTCCAGTTTTCTAATCCCAAACACAACTCACATAGATTATTCTGAATTGGAAACTGGGCTGTCATGCTCCTTTGGTTGGTGGTTCTACTTTGGAAAAGTTCTGATTCAAAGGCTCTCAGGGGCCTTCGAGGGAGCCTCATGGGTGGGTCCAGAGCCTCAATTTGTCTGAGTTGGGATGCAATCCAGATACCATCTTGACCCCAAGAATCATCATATGCATTAGGCGGCATGGCAACCTCATCTCTCTTTTCCTCCACATCTCTCCCACAAACTTCAGGGTGAGTCTTCAGATCTTTCACCAGGACATTGCGCCCACAGTTGCCACATAACTCTGTCCGGGCACCACAGTAATCTTCATGGTCTTTCAGTTTGAGAACAGAAAGTTCCAAATCACAGTGCTGGCAAAGGGCAAGTCGTAGAGGACACTCAGTCTCCTGCAAAACAGAATAATGAGGCAGATAATATGTGAATCTAAGAGAGGCCATGTTTTATAAAGTACAGGGCAAGGAAAGTAAAAAGTATTTACAAAAATATTCTCTTCCAACCCTAGCTTTGCCTGCCATGGTTTTCTATGTATTTAAGAGTCACCCCTTCCCTCTTTGTCCTGCCACCAAGTTCTACAAAGGAAAAGAAAGTCTTATAAGGAATCTACTCACTCAGCCACCCTACCATCATTTTGTGCACACATTACAAAGTAACCCAAAATCCGCCAGAGAAGCCCAGGAGCAAAGAGCAAAAGCACAGCAATTCATATATGCTTGTCAAAGCTCCCCCAGACCAATTTCCCCTTACTACTCCGATTTAAGTACCTGGCAATGAGGAAAAGGGATTGTCCTTTAGAAAGACACTGATTTTTCAAATCTGCACATTTGTATATAGCACTGGCTTTTTTTTTTTTTAATTAATTTATTTTATTTTTGGCTGCGTTGGGTTTTTGTTGCTGTGCGTGGGCTTTCTCTAGCTGCGGCGACCGGGGGCCACTCCCTGTTGCGGTGTGCAGGCCTCTCATTGTGGTGGCTTCCCTTGTTGCGGAGCACGGGCTCTAGGCACTCAGGCTTCAGTAGTTACAGCACGTGGGCTCAGTTGTTGTGGCTCACGGGCTCTAGAGCGCAGGCTCAGTAGCTGTGGCGCACAGGCTTAGTTGCTCCATGGCATGTGGGATCTTCCCGGAACAGGGCCCGAACCCGTGTCCCCTGCATTGACAGGCGAATTCTTAACCACTGCGCCACCAGGGAAGCCCAGCACTGGCTTTAAATTGACCAAATAAGTCAAGAATCACCAATGAAGATGACCCCAAGAATGTGAATGTATTCAGCAGATGAAGGACAAAACTTTTATACTTAATTTGAAATCGCCACTAAAGCACTAAATAATTAATATTCCTTTAAAAAGATAAGAAAGAATATGTTACTATGATATGGACATTCCAAAACTTGGGAACTTAAACTCAGAACTTTCATATAACATCACTTCTAAAGTTTAGACACTTTATAACCACTGTGTCAAAGAGCAAAATTTCTTTTCATACAAATTAAACCCAAGTTTTATTCTAAATGATACTTCAAACATTTTTCACATTTTGTATATGCATGGAATATCTCTTACAGAAAACATAAGAAACTGACAAAGAGTGCTTAGGAAGAGGAGTGGAAGAGAGATAATTTTTATATATATGCTTTGTGGCTTTAAAATTATATACCATGTAGCTATAATATCAATTCAGAAAGATTTTTTTTTAAAGAAAAGTTTTATCAGATAAATGCCATTGATTTAAGTTACTCAAAAGCAAAAGAGAAAATAATTGCTGGCACACACCACATAATATAAAAGTACTTTGTTAACAACCCTAAAAATTGCTAGTAACTCACAAGAACAGCAAATAAAGTGTCAACATTTTTTTTTTAAAGGAGAATTTTTTTTAACTCTTTAATCTGTGGTCTACAACTGTCATAGCCTGACTTGCAGGAATGTTAGGAAATACTTTGTACTTGTACGTTCATAATGATTGGTGTTATCACCATATGACTCCCAGAAATAGCTGGGAGAAAAAGGAGAAGAGGGGAACAATTGATTGGAGTTGTTTTATGCAGCAAGTAGATGTTAAGAGCCAAAGAAATACTTATTATTATTGTTAATATGACCTCAATCATAACCCCCCTTTTGCTGGTGAGGCCTAGTAAAACGTAAGTCAAATGCTTAGATAAAATAATGACAGTAAGAGTGCTAAATTATTTATGAGATGTTTATCTCTGAGCTGTGGGGTCATGAGTAGTTCTTTCTTTCTTTTTATATTTTCCAAGTTTTCTACATTGAATATGAATCACCTTTTAAAATTATAAATTAATAAGTTAATAGTCTTTTTAGATACATAGAATGAAATGCACAAATCATAAATGCATACCTTGATGAATTTTTACATACGTACACACACTCTTGCATGACCACCAACTAAATAGTTGTTGGGATTTTTAACTGGTGAATAGGCTCATTCAAAAAAAAAAGAAATACATATATATATATGTATATACATATATATATATACACACACACATACTCATTCAACTACAGCCAATTTTATCTCAACTAGGGACCAAATTATATTCTCTCATCAAATGCTCTCTGAGAATTTCTTTGGGTGTAAACAGCATGTCATCCAAGTGATCAAGAAGTCAAAATGAAATTATAAGATGTAAGGCAGGCTGTATGCTAGAGGTCGTACCACACTGGCAATCCCAGGCTTGGTTTAGCACTCAAGTGAGCCTGCCAATAAACCCCAGGAGAAATGACTCGGTTCCAAAGGGAAAAAGGCTCTGAGGCTTGAGCATAAAGCACAGCAGCCATGCAGTCAAATCTGGCAGCAAACAAAGTCTCAAATAGGCTTTGAGAGGCAGTGTGCATGGAGCTGGTGGAGAACAAAGACTCAACAACACTGGCTTTCTGCTCTGCATGTGGCTCTGTAATCTCAATAGAACTGGCTCCATGGTAATTCACTGCCTTCATAGTGCAGGGCAACTAACCTCATGCTTCTTTAACTGCCTCTTCTCCAACTTCTTGTTACATTTGCAGGTCACCTAGGGTAAGAAGCAAAAATCAGTAAGTTATTTGTGACAACATGCTCACTTGTTATTACACAATAGCAAGTATAATCCATTTATTAACATCTAAGTACTTGGTGGTTCACCTGACAGTGTTCTGTAGCCATGTGAGTCTCCATGTCAGATTTGGGAAATGGTTCCTTGCAGATAGGACACATACCAATGTTCCTTTGACAGTGGATCTCATGGATGGTAAAGTTAAACACAGGAATTTCTTTTTTGCTATAGAAATAGATCAGAGAAAAAGGCAAGAATTACTGACATCTATGCCCAGAGGTATCACACGGAAATCTGTCCTGTCCAATCTTTAGTCTCCATTATTTCTCTTTAGTGAGTATCTAGCGTATAAGCTCTTACGACTGTTACTACCCCTGCTTTTCAAGAATTAACTCCTGAAGGTTTTGAGTCTTCTGTGCAACACTCTGCGTTATCAGTGCTATGCACTATCTCTAAAAGCTCAGCCTCACTTTCTAGATGTCAGAGCTTATCACAACTAACAGCATATAGTCAGATGCCAGGAAGAGCTAGCCGAGCTAGGCTTTTCCAAAACCATCCATGCCCCAAAGCACAATGATCCACTCCAGGATTATTTAAAAAACAGCCTACCATTTATTTTCAGTCTCAGATAGCTTTAATCTCAGTAGATTTTATTCCACTAAAAATCAAACCAAAAGGAGCAGATGCCAGCTTTGGGATCGTCAGTGGGGGAAGGGGAACTTGCCTCCTTTATGTCCAACGTGTCTTTTCAAAGCAGGCTAGACGCTAATTGGGACCAAGCTCTGTGGCTGGGTTGATATAAACTTCACTGCAGAAATGTACAGAAATGTACTACATTGTACAGAAATGTACAGAAATGTACTACATTCACTGCAGAAATGTACAGAAATGTACTACATTCACTGCAGAAATTTACTACAGAAATGTACAGAAATGAAATCCTGAACCCCTCTCCCAGAGTACATATACACTCTAACTAGAGGCACGTAATATTCAAAGGCCTTCCTTTCACTCATTTGGTTATGACCGTGAGAAAGCTCCAACTTCACAGTCTAACTAAAGGATGCATTAAAAGAATGTGCCTATAAGTATGTCACCTAGAATAAATTTTCAGAAAATAAAATACTGAACAGGATAAATACAGATAGTTACACAACAAATCTTTAATAACCCATTTTGCCTCTGAAGCTGAATACTATAGAAACCTTCTCCCACGTTAAGTTGTAGATAGCTTATTTCTTTTATAGTTTTTATCTTCATAGTCTAAGAAACATTTCAAAGTAGGATGAATGATGTGCCTCCAGCGATAGTCATACTCCCAATCTCAAAGACCAAGACACCAAAAAATGCAAATTCATTTTTATCCAAAAGTAGAACTATCAAGGCAGCTCTCATACCAAAACTGGAAGGTGATACAGAATAACAATCAAGTGTGAGAAATGGGAAGAAAACTCCAATGGATAAAGAGGGAAATGACCAATGTTTCAATACATTTAACTTCCCCTATTTCTCCAAAATTCCCAGCTTTCTAAGGAAACCACTGGTTTTAAATTAACCCAGCCTAAGTTTTTCAAAACTGTGGAATATTAAAATATATAGTGGAAGTTATCATCTAACTCTATTAAACTAATAAATATTAAAATTAGTCCCACTATTAAAGATGTTATGAAACTAGTACTCTAAAATATTGCTAGTGGTAGTATAAAACCACTACTTTTCAACAGTCTACAGGACTTCCCTGGTGGCGCAGTGGTTAAGAATCCGCCTGCCATTGCAGGGGACATGGGTTTGAGCCCTGGTCCGGGAAGATCCCACATGCCGTGAAGCAACTAAGCCCGTGAGCCACAACTACTGAAGCCACCCACGCACTGCAACGAAGAGTAGCCCCCACTCCCGGCAACTAGAGAAAGCCCGCACGCAGCATCGAAGTCCCAACGCAGCTGAAAATAAATTAATCAATTAACTTAAAAATAATAATTAAAAAATTTTTAAAATAAACTGTCTACAAATGCATCTCTAGGACCATAAAATTATATGCTTAAAGAGTATTTAAAGACCCTGTAATTATATGTTAAAGACCCAGTAATTCCACTCTTGGAATTATGAAGATTATCACTAGTGTCATAAAATGGTAAAAAACTGAAAACCATTAAAAATATCTAAACTCGAAGGGAACAGCTAGTTAAATATGGTACACCAACAAAATGCAAGAAGCAAAGCTGTATCCTGATTGCAAATCCTATGTGCACAAATGCCACAAAAAATTAAAGCCAGTAACTACTGCTTACAGTGCTGAGATTCTACATTCTTTTTCCATAATTTTGACAATAATTTTCTTTTAAAGTCAAGAAAATAAATGTCTACAGTTTTTATTTTACAGGGCTATTTTGACATAGAGCATTCCACATACATAATGCCACTAAAATTTTAGAATTAAAATATATTAAGGACCATAACATAAAGAAGCAAGAATCAAAAGCAGCTGTTAGGTAAGGTCACAGAGCATTTACTATTACACATTTTCACCTCTTGGGAAACCTTGAAAGAAAAAGATAAAAGCTATTTGCAATGATTACATGAAACAGTTGCCTGATGGTTTTGCTTTCTTTTTAAATTTAACTGCCAAGGTAGTTCCGCCAAATGTACTAACCAGACAAAATACCAATATACTTGCTACCTACTTACAGATAAAATCAAGACATTCTAAGTGAGATAAATGAGAACACAATTCCATTCTAGATAAAACTGCTAAAAGCCCCAAGGAAGGACTAGCCAAGTTAGAGATGAAATTCATTTTAGATAGAAATGAATGAAAGGCAAGCCAAGGCTTTCAGAAAAATCCCCAGTAGCCTTCCAAATGCTAAACACATCGAGCCACGCAAAAGTAAAAAGTCAAAGCCTTCTAACACTGAAGTTTCTGTTCCCTAGACGCAAACTCTCCTGCAAACTCTCCCATCAATCAGACAATACAGTAATAAAAGAGATAACATGCAAAAATCATCTTCAATCACAACAAACTATTCTTTTTACTGGCCCAGCAGGTTTAATCGCAGCTTATATTTTTATGAGTACCTTAACTTTTCTTAAGGAACAACAGGAATATGACTCTAGAGACAAAATTTTAAAACCTGGAATTTAAACAGGACTACTCAGACAGGAGGTTTGTGCTGGCTTAGTCAGCTTTCCATGCTAATCTGCTTTTTTTCTTTAAATAAATTGCTTTGGCTTTGAATAACCTTGTTTTCATTAGCTTTCCATTAACTTACCGCCCCCTGCTTTTTTTTTTAAAACTCCCTTAGCATAGTTATTTATTTACTGTCCTAGGTTTGAAATTCCTTCAAATTGGAGTGGACCGATAAAATAAGAATATCTTAACTGATGTTAAAGCCAATTTGTCTGTTTTCTTATAAAATCACAATGTTTCCTTGTGAATATTTGTATCATTGATTATTACACTTTGCATCAGGAACAGTACACATAAAACCTAAACAGAGCTACAATAGTTTTAAAATGGCAAAAGTAATAGTAGCACAGGAGAAAAAATACCCTATAAGGCAAGACACCCTCACAGAAATACAATCTTAATTCTATGCAGGGAAAGAATATTGTGACCAGCAGTTGTTCTGATTATATCCTAATGCTGCCAAGAAGCTGAGCAGAAAGAAAAAGGCAGTAAAAAAATAAAATTTTTTATCTGGCTCAACCTTTCAACAATCTGGGTCAAACTATTTTCCTTATCAACATCTCTGAGAACAAATGCATGGACACCAAGAGGGGAAAGTGGGGATGGGGGTGGGGGGGGAAGAATTGGGATATTGGGATTGACATGTATACACCAATATGTATAAAATAGATAACTAATATTGAACATGGGAAAAAAATAAAGAAATGATTTTAAAAAAAGACAACCTACTGAATGGGAGAAAATAGTTGCAAATGTATGATATCATTTATATGTGGAATCTAACAAAATATGACCAACTAGTGTATATAACAAAAAAGCAGCAGACTCACAGACACACTGAGGAAACTAGTGGTTATGAGTGGGGGGTGGGGAGGAACAATATAGGGGATGGGAAGCAGGAGGTACAAAGTATTGTAAGATGGGCTCAAGGATGTATTTTACAACACAGGGAATATAGGCAATATTTTGTATTAACTGTAAATGGAAAGTAACTTTAAAAATTGTAAAAAATAAAATAAACTTTTAATTAAAAAAAAGAAATAGATAATCTGAATAGGCCTATATCTATTAATGAAACTGAACCAATAATTAATAACCATTCAAAACAGAAAAAAAAAAATCTCTGGACTTCCCTGGTGGCGCAGTGGTTAAGAATCTGCCCGCCAATGCAGGGGACATGGGTTCGAGCCCTGGTCCAGGAAGATTCCACATGCCGCGGAACAACTAAGCCCATGTGCCACAACTACTGAGCCTGTGTGTTGCAACTACTGAAGCCCATGTGCCTAGAGCCCGTGCTCCGCAACGAGAAGCCACCGCAATGAGAAGACGGCGCACTGCAACAAAGAGTAGCCCCTGCTCGCCGCAACTAGAGAAAGCCCGCACACAGCAACAAAGGACCAACGCAGCCAAAATAAATAAATTTTAAAAATAAATTTATTTTAAAAAAATGAGGTCTGTGACTGACTTAAAAAAAAAAAAAATCTCTCACCTTCTAACACAGTTTGGTAAGTTAAACATAGCACAGATAGTTCTGCTTTGCTTTTTTCTTTTGCTTTCAGTAAGGGAATTTGTATGTCATTGAAATACCAGGTTCTTGAGAAATCCCAACCAGGAATCCCAACCAGGAATTACTAGCTGAACTCTTAAGTTTCGTTTCAGCAAGAAAGAGTTGCTCTTTCTTGTCACTCTTGTCGGTTAAAAACAACAAAATAAGAAAGTTTGACATTCAAGTCTGCATCCAGTCTTTCCACTAACAGTTTTGGAATCATGAAATGATAATGATTAAACTGGACTGCTGGAAGACTTTGACTAGACTTTCTTTTTTTTTTTTTTTTTAAAGCAGTGGAACATTCCTTCAGCAAAATCCTTTATAAAAACAGTTGAGCTGGGGCTTCCCTGGTGGCACAGTGGTTAAGAATCCGCCCGCCAATGTAAGGGTCACGGGTTCAAGCCCTGGTCCAGGAAGATCCTGTATATCACGGAGCAACTAAGCCCGTGCACCACAGTTACTGAGCCTGCGCTCTGGAGCCCGTGAGACACAACTACTAAGCCCACATGCCACAACTACTGAAGCCTGCGGCACCTAGAGTCCGTGCTCCACAACAAGAGAAGCCACTGCAATGAGAAGCCCACGCACCGCAACAAAGAGTAGCACCCGCTCACCACAACTAGAGAAAGCCAGTGCGCAGCAAGGAAGACCCAGCGCAGCCAAGAATAAATAAATAAATTTATATATATATTAAAAAAAAAAAAAACAGTTGAGCTGCTCTGGTTGTACATGTAGAGCCAAGTTCACACTAAACCTTGCTCCCAATCAACCTCAAGACAGCCACTGTAGCCATTCAGGGAAATCCTTGCAACGTACTTTAAAAAACACTGCTCTAGGGCTTCCCCGGTGGCGCAGTAGTTGAGAGTCCGCCTGCTGATACAGGGGACACGGGTTCGTGCCCCAGTCCGGGAAGATCCCAAATGCCGTGGAGCAGCTGGGCCCATGAGCCATGGCTGCTGAGCCTGTGCATCCAGAGCCTGTGCTCCGCAACAGGAGAGGCCACAACAGTGAAAGGCCCGCGTACCGCAAAAAAAAAAAAAAAACACTGCTCTAGTCCGAACATTTCATTATATTTTAAGCATCTTTTAAAAAGCAGGAACTTTCCTGGTGATCCAGTGGCTAAGACTCCGCGCTCCCAATGCAGGGGGGGCCCGAGTTCAATCCCTGGTCAGGGAACTGGATCCCACGTGCCGCAACTAAAGACCCTGCATGCAACAACTAAGACCCAGTGTAGCCAAATAAATAATTTTTTTTAAAAAAAAGCAAAAAAAAGTTTAAAAGTACAATATTTTTCCAGGAAGACAAAAAATAAATTCCCTTACCTATAGGTCAGAAAAGTGAGGTTTCAAAGCAGTCAAGTGACTTGCCAAAAGTCATTAACTAATTAATGGTAGGAACCAGAGCGCTGAATCCCAGCTTCATCCCATCAGTCTAGTCACTACTCTATGCTACCTAACCAACCATGTTGTTGAATTTCTAGAACGGGCAATTTTATCCAAAATTGTTAAAAAAGCTTTAGTCCCACATATTTGCACAACGTATTATATGGCTCCAATTTTAACCTGCCAATAAATAACCCAACTCTTGAAAGAACTGTCCTCATTCCAAGAACATTTCTTAGATTCCTTACCAGTTGTCACACAGTCGAGTGTCCTGGCCATCCAGAAATTCAGCCATCTTTAGCTGTTCCTGAAAACAACAAAGGAAGAAGTATGATCTTTCAATTTCATTTCTGCTTTAAGAATGACATGCAAAACACAAAAACAAAACAAAAAAAAACAGTGCACAGAAAATGTCACCAAAACCAGTGCATTTCATTTAATACCCAACACACTAGGGTTTTACCTTTTGATTTTTTAATTTTCATTTTAAGATAATTTGACTTGCAAAAACAGCACAAAGACTTCCCACATACCTCTCACCCAGTACATCATAAATAACCACAGTAAAATGACCAAGTGCAGGAAACTAACACTAATACAATACTAATAACTAATCTACAATTAGTTAATTTCACAAATCATGCCATTAATGCCCTTTCTCTGGTTCAGGATGCAATCCAGAGTCACATATTGCATTTAGCTGTTATTTCTCCTTAATCTTCTTTGATCTGGGAAGTTTCTTCAGTCTTTCTTTTTTTTGTTTGTTTTTTGGTCTGGAGGCATGCAGGATCTTAGTTCCCTGACCAGGGATCGAACCTGTGCCCCCTGTAGTGGAAGCACGGAGCCCTAACCACTGGACCACCAGGGAACTCCTTCAGTCTTTCATCTTGCATAACCTTGTTAAATGAGCTGGCTAGTTATTCTGTAGAATATACTTCAGCTTGGGTTCATTTGATGTTTTCTCATGATTAATACATTTTGGACAGAAATACCATAGAAGCGATGTTGTGCTCATCTCAGTGCATTATACCAGAAAGCACATGATGTTAACAGTCTTATTATTACGGATGATGCTAACTTTTATCATTTAGTTGAGATCGTGTCTGCCAGGTTTCACCACTGAAAATGTTTCCTTCTTTCTCAACAAGATGTCAATACAGAAAGCAATGCCCTTGCAACTTTAATACCTGTATTTACTTTAGATTATTCCAGCCCACTAAGGCAAGGTAAGAGCCTCGGACGAGGGAAGTGCCCGGTTATCTAGCAACAAGGGAGTTGGGGTGACGCGCAGGGCTCGGAGTCGGCCCCTCTGAGGGCCAATTCTGGTTCTGCCACTCAGCAGATGTGTGATTTAACCTCCCTGAGCCTCAGGTTCCTCACGCAGACAACTGACAATATTTTAAAGAGTCACTGGGAGGAGTAAATGAGCGAATGCATGGAAGCGCTTTGGTAGAATAAGTTTCCTTCAAACCTTAGAAGGCGCCCCTCTTAGGGGTCAGCCAGCACCCCCGGGATTTCCTGTGCCCAAGGCGGTGGAGACACCACCGCAGGGTCCACACCCAGGAGGAGGCGGTTTCCAACTGCCCCCTCCCAGGGGGCGTCCGAGATGGGGAGTGGAGAGGGCACCAGCTTCACAAATAATAGTTGCCACTTACTGTGTGTTCACTGATTGCTAAACGCTTTACACGGACAGTCTTTTAATCCAGACCACAACACTACGAGGTGAAAGCCATCATCCCCATTTCAGAGACCGCGAAAGAGGAAGTCCAGGGAGACAGCCGTCGCACAGTTGTTCCGAGTGGTGACTCGAACACGGGCCCGTCGGCCTAAAGTCCGCACGAGGCCATCCGCGACCCCTGAGGCTGGCAGCTCGCGACTCGGGCCCAGCCCCGCCCGGGGCGCGGTGCCCACGGCGGCGCTCGGAACGACGGCCGCCTCCCAGCCCCCGCGGCCAAGGCCTGGAAGGGGCGGTGCCGCCAGGGGCTGTCGAGGCTACGGTTTCCAGAGAAGAAAGTACGGCCTCCCATACTGGCCAGGGGAGACGCCGCGGCGCGGGCATTTTTCTCCTTACGAGAAACCCCCGCGACCCCCGGGCCCAGAAGACCCTCGCCCACACACCCCGCCCTCGGGACGCCGGCCTCCTCCCGAACTGGAGGCCGCAGGAGGCTCCCCAGGGGCTGGCCACCGCTTCTCTCACCTGGGACGAGACGAAGGACGCCGAACCGACCAGCCAGCCAAGACACTGAGCCTCTTCAGTCGGCCCCCGCGCTGAACAACGGCCCCCGGAGCCGCCTCACCACTTCCGACCGTCTTGGAGGAGCGCGCCCATTGGCCAGGAGCGGCCCAGACTCTCTGCCCATTGGATAGCACCGTTGTCGCTCCCAGAGCCCCGCCTTCCACGCTCCGATTGGCTCCTCAGAGCTCCACGGGGGCGTGTCCCTGGAAGTCCCAACCCATACACATCTGGAAGGAGCGGCGGAGACCGAAGCTGTGAGCCCAGGTCTGCGCCCAGCAACTTCTCCTGACACAGGCTAACCATATTTGCATGAATAATTCTGTACACACATTACTAACATGCCTTATATATTAAGATAATTAATGGCATTTGTTCTCTTGTCATGAGCCATTAATACTTATTAGTCATTCTTGTTGCTATTATAATGCCCTCGTGCGAGACATCTGCAAGACTGCCCATATTTGAGCACTTTGCTTTTTGCAGTGGAAAAGTGAGTGCCTGACACGCAGGGCTGGGTTCTAGTTTCTCCACTTGCTGCCTGTATGGATTCTCTGAACTCCTCCCTCATGAATTAAAAAAAAAAAAATAGGATAGTTAAATATAGCAGAGAGCATATTATTTACAATGCAACAATTTAAAGTCATCATCTTTTTGCAAATTATAAATGCAAGACATTCATGACATAGTGGTAAGCAGGAGAAGCAGGTCACAAAGCATTATTTATTTATAACAGGATAGAATGCTTAGTTTAAATAGGCACTATATTCTCTGATTCCAAAGATATAAAGTTCAAAATCAGGCAAAGTTAATCTAAGGTGAGAGAAGTTAGAATAATGGTTCCCATTTGGAGAGTATGGTCTGCAAGGAAATATGAGAAAGATTTCCAAGTCCTGGAAATGTTCTATAATTTGATCTGCAAAGTGGTAAACACGGATGTATTTATTAGTAAATGGTCAGTAGGCTGTACAGTTAGGATTTAAACACTCTTCATTGTATGTGAAAGAGAACATACCATTCTATATTGTTCTGCACCTTGACTCTTTTTTTGTAGTACTACACATTCTGCCTTAGAACTCTATTCATTATTAGCACATCTATCTAGAGCATCTTCGTACTTCTTCAGTAGTAATTCCATTGTATGATGTGCTGTGATTTATTCAACTAGTTCCCTGTTGATAGACATTTTGGCTACAAGGTGCTGTTTTTGAATACAGCATAACCAATACCTGAAGTCCAGAACTACATCAGCACCAGCCTCATTGATTTCCTCAGCAAATTTAAAGAGGGCACCATATGTGGCAAACAAAGGTCAAGCTCCCTGCCTTCCCAGAAGCTTACCAAGGAGACAGGCACAATAGTAATGACAATGAGTGTGATACTGCTGTGGTATAATAAAGAATATAATGTCTCTGATTTTTGTCCCTGGTTCCTGGCACAGAAAAACCTTGGAATTTCCTGAGCAACAGAAGTGTCTATGTTATGCTAATAAGGTGACTCAAATTGAGCCCCTAGATAGCTTCAGAATAGTGGGCTGGTCACCAGAAAGACCAATCACATGATTAGAGGATTGGGCTTTTCCACCTCCAGGGAGGGGAGAGGTCTGGAGACTGAGTTCAGTCACATGACCAGTGATTTCATTTATTGTGCCTTTGGTGACGAAACCTCAATAAAAACTGTGGGCACTTAGGCTGGCGGGAGCTTCCTGGTTGGTGAACCTGTTGTGTGCCCAGAGTATGACTCACCCTCACTCCACAGGGAGAAGGCACCAAAGCTCTGTGTTGCCCCTAAAGGCTACATCCTATGTGTCTCTTCATTTGGCCGTTCCTGATCTCTATGCTTTCTGATAGAGCTGTAATTGTAAGTTTAGTGCTTTATAATAAAGCTGTAATTGTAAGTTTAGTGCTTTCCCAAGTTCTGTGGGTCCTTCTAGTGAATTACCAAACCTAAGGGAGTCATGGGAAACCCTGAATTTGTAACCAGTTGGTCAGAAGTATGGTTGGTCTGGGGACCCCCAAATGTGACTAGCAGTTGACATGAGGGCCATCTTGTTGAGAACTAGTAAGATGTTTTTCACTCACAGCAATTAACATCTGACAACAAATGTCTTCAGCTGGGTATCCTACAATTTAATTCAGTTCTCACACTAACTACCTGAGGAGTTAGCAACAGATCCCACAAGTTAAAGGCTCAGTCCCACAACACTACTCCCCCTTCCTCCACTTCAGATGCCAGTCAAAAGCCCAGTTTGTCACCATGCTTCTGACCAAACGGCTATAAATTGAAGGTTTCCACAACCCCCTCCTCGTATTTGATAATTTGCTATATTGGCACACAGCACTCAGGGAAACACTTTGCTTACGTTTATCAGTTTATCATAAAGGGTACAGTTGATCAGCCAGACTAAGAGGTACGTAGGGCAAGGTCTGGCTGTGTCCCAAGCACAGGAGTGTCTGTCCCAGTGGACTTGAAGTGCGGCACCCTCCTGACACATGGAAGCTCTCTGAAGGCCATAGTTCAGGGGGTTTTATGGAGGTTCCATTACACAAGCATGGTTGATTAAATCATTGTGGCCATTTGTGGTTAACTCAATCTCCAGCCCCTCTCCCTTTGGGAGGTGGGCGTAAGGTAAGACTAAAACTTCCAAAGCTCTAATCACATGGTTGATTCATCTGGTAACCAGCCCTCACCCTCAAGCTATCTAGGAATCCACCAAAAGTCACCTCATTAGTATAAACTCAAGCATGGTTGAAAGGAGCTTATAATGAGTCACAAAAAACTCTTCTCACCACCAACGCTCAGGGAATTTTCCAAGGATTTTAGAAGCTCTTAGGCCAGGAACTAGGACAAGTCCAAACATTTATTTCTTGTTATATCGCCATATCGCAGGGACTGAGCCCATACACCTTTGGAGTCAGGTGCTAACTCCAGATAGTTAGCATCAGAATTGAATAAGTACAGCCAGCTGGGGGTGAAACACAACAGTTAAGGTGTAAGACCACCCAACCACCACGGTGAGAGTCCACAGAGTCTTTTTGGGTCACAGCAATTAATTAGGTGTGGTCTCCAACTGCAGTGAATTCAGGTTATTTGTAAACAGGTTTCTGAACTTTGAAACAGATTTCCCCATAGCAGCAGTGTTACAGTGGTGGTTCTAGTCTCAAACTGATCCACAAAATGTTATTCAGTTTATAACAAAAGTTTCCCCCAATTCTGTGAACTAAATAGAATCCTTTCAACAAAAAATCCATTTTCACTAATCAGCCAGAGTTGGGTTTTTGCCTTGTAATTAATAATCTTGTCTGATAAAGAAAGCATTCTGAGAACGTGTATCTCCTTCCCTCCCCAGCCCCGCCCCACAGAGGTCCTGCAGCCACAGCAACAGAAAAGGAATCATTTTTTCCCCTCCTTGAAACTGTTATTATTTATTTATTTATTTATTTGCGGTACGCGGGCCTCTCACTGTTGTGGCCTCTCCCGTTGCGGAGCACAGGCTCCGGACGCACAGGCTCAGCGGCCACGGCTCACGGCCCCAGCCGCTCTGCAGCATGTGGGATCTTCCGGGATCTTCCCAGACTGGGGCACGAACCCGTGTCCCCTGCATCGGCAGGCGGACTCTCAACCACGGCGCCACCAGGGAGGCCCAAAACTGTTATTCTTTTTAACCAAGCAACTTGACCAACAAACTTCTAGGAAACCAACTTACATATAGGAATCTTCATGCTGTGTAATTACAAGGATGGCTATAACTGTTTTCAGGAATGAAAAAAGGATGGGCTTCCCTGGAGGTCCAGTGGTTAAGGCTTTGTGCTTTCACGGTAGGGGGCATGGGTTTGATTCTTGGTTGGGGAAATAAAATCCCACATGCTGCGCTGAGCAAAAAAAAAAAAAAGAAAAGAATGAAAATAGCAACAAATGGTCCCTCAAAAGGAGACCAGTTAAATTATACTTCAATGGAAATATACAAAAAGTAAAAAGAAGTATGAAAAGATACGGGAAATACATTGTTTTATGAAGAAGAAAGTTGAGAAGCAAAATATGTTTAATAGGATTCTCTAATAATATACGTTAGAATAGGCTTAGAAATAAACTGGAGGAATAATCCATTTCCAGTGGTGGCCTCTGAAATGTTGGGTTTATAAGGACTTAGAATTACTTCTTACAAGTGGGTTATTTTTGTAATCAGAAAGAAAAAAAAAAAGAATCCATATTTCTCCCTCTGCTCCTGACCTGCACACAATGTACTGATGAATCATAGTCAGATTTTTATACTTGCTGAATGCTTTGTATGCCTTATTAGTTGAGTGATCTATAGCATAATATATTTTTATTTTTTACCCTATTTTTTTATTTTATTGAAGCATAATTTACAAACAAAGCAGCTCTTTTAAGTGCACAGTACAATTTTGACATCTGTAATTATGACTACAATCAAGATACAGAGAGTTTCAATCATTCTTTTCTCAATCCACACCCTCACCCAACACCTGGCAGCCCATATCATGCTTTATATACTGCAGAGTGAAATTTCATATAAGTGGAATCATACAGTATGTCCACTTCTGTGTCCGGCTTCTTTCACTCAGCATAATGTTTTGAATTGTTTTTTTTGTTTGTTTGTTTTTAATTTAGTTTTGGCTTCGTTGCTGAGCGCAGGCTTTCTCTAGTTGTGGTGAGCGGGGGCTACTCTTCGTTGCGATGTGGGGGCTTATCACTGCGGTGGCTTCTGTTTTTGCAGAGCACGGGCTCTAGGAGCCCAGGCTTCAGTAGTTGCAGCACACAGGCTCAGTAGTTGTGGCTCACAGACTCTAGAGCGCAGGCTCAGCAGTTGTGGTACACAGGCTTAGTTGCTCGGCAGCATGTGGGATCTTCCCGGACCAGGGCTCAAACCTGTGTCCCCTGCGTTGGCAGGTGGATTATTAACCACTGGGCCACCAGGGAAGTCCCAGCATAACGTTTTTGAAGTTCACCTATGCTATTGATCATATCAATAAAATATTCCATTTTATTGTCTAGTAGCTTTCCAGCATATGGATATACCACAATTTGTGTTGATAGAATTGATTCCTGTTTTTAACTAATACAGATAAAACTGCAGTGAACATTCTGTACAAGCCTTTTGGGAGGACATATGTTTTTATTTCTCTTGGATTAACACTGAGGAGTGGAATTACTGGACCACATGGTAAGCCTGTGTTTTAATTTTATAAGAAACTGCCAAACTGTTTTCCCAAAGTGATTGTACCATTTAAGATTCCCACCGGCAGTGTATGAGAGTTCCAGTTGTTCCACATACATGCCAACTTGGTATAAATATATTTTGAATAAATAAACAAAAGAATAGCGCTCCTATCTC
Source organism: Orcinus orca (assembly GCF_937001465.1). Lineage (NCBI taxonomy): Eukaryota > Metazoa > Chordata > Mammalia > Artiodactyla > Delphinidae > Orcinus > Orcinus orca. The sequence continues at coordinate 73,807,092 of NC_064573.1, read as the reverse complement.
CTGGGAATAACTAGCTTTCTTCCCCTCCATGGGTGACCCAGAAGTTCCTCTGAATTCAGAATTTACAGTGGGAGGCATCATCCATGGTAGCAAAGAATAAATTAGAAATAATGACAAGCTCAAAAGTTCACTTAACTCCCTGGGTTGCCTTGCTTTTACTGGCCTGTACCCAACAGCAGAAATTTTAAAAAGTTTATCAAACATTTTATTTCCGACCAAAAGAGGCAGGCAAGTGTGTGGTGATTACAGCAGCAGCAGAAAGGATTTAGGTGAGACTTTTTACTAGGAGACAAATCTGTAGAAGAGGATTAGATGCAGTTCCCCTTAGGCAGTGTTTCTCCAACTATAGTTTAAGAAACATCCCCCTACCTCCCACCCACTTGCACCAGAATCATTTGAGGGCTTGTTAAAAAATTTAAATGTCTGATCCCAGACTACCCCTCGTCTCTCATACCTGCAAACACAACCTGGATTTACAGAATCTGAACTTGGGGGAGCATGGCCTGAACTTTTCCCTTCTTGGCTCAGGCAGATTCAGCATTGACTGGAGTGGAATTTTGATAAAGCCCTCAGGATAGGTGTTGCCTTACTCTTCCCTGCTCTGCCAAACTCAAGTCCCAGCCCGGATGGGGAAGGCGATCCCTCTCTTCTAGCTAAAGCTGTCACTACCCAGTCTGAGAAGCCAGAATGGACTTCCTCCTCCCCAACACTTCCCTGAAGCCCCAGATCACACACAAACACGCCCCCATCCTCTGCTCCTCTCAGCCTCAGCCCCTGCTCAAGGTTAGGGGTTTGCCTAACTGAATGAGGCGTTTCCTTGAGTCTCTAGCCAACACCGTCTCTCTTCCCTTCCTCCCCCGTGTACTTCCCAGCAGCTGTCTGGAGTCACATATTCCTGGCCTGGTGCCTCGCACAGACTCTGACACATAGGAGGCACTCAATTCATACTTGCAGAATTGCATCAAGGTGTTCCTGACGGTCATCTCTGTTTTGTAGTGGTTGATGGTTTTCTTTATGGACTGCTTCATATGAAAATATTAAAAGGTAGGTTTGTTTTCGTTTGGCCAAAATCAAATTTGTTTTCATTGAATTGAATTCCGTTTTATTCTCAGGCATCCTATTTTACTTCCCTCAGTTCTTCCCCAGCTCCATCCATTTTCAGGTCCCTGGTCCCACTTGCCTGCATGCTTAATCTTTCTGGCACTTTTTCAGATACAGTGAAGGGCAACTCTGGCAGTGAGCATATACCTTCTTCCTCTCCACCCATCTTCTTGAATACCTCTGGAGGAAGGGACTAATATAGTTTTTTTTTTAATTGGGGTCTAGTTGATTTATAATGTTGTGCCAATCTCTGCTGTACAGCAAAGTGACTCAGTTATACACATATATATACTTTTTTTTTTTTTGGCCGCACCGCATGGTATGCAGGATCTCAGTTCCCTTCCATGAGATTGGATATCGTCCCCTGTGCTATACAGTAGGACCTTGTTGTTTATGGGACTAATAGAGGTTTTATTTTTTTAGCTGCATTGAGTCTTCGTTGCTGTGCACAGGCTTTCTCTAGTTGCGACGAGCGGTGGCGTCTCTTCTTGTGGAGCACGGGCTCTAGGAGCGTGGGCTTCAGTAGTTGTGGCACACAGGCTCAGTAGTTGTGGCACGCAGGCTCAGTAGTTGTGGCTTGTGAGCTGTAGAGCACAGGCTCAGTAGTTGTGGCACATGGGCTTACTTGCTCCGCGGCATGTGGGATCTTCCCAGACCAGGGCTGGGGATTCTTAACCACTGAGCCACCAGGGAAGCCCTGGGACTCATATAGTTTTGATTTGTTTTATTTGTATTGGGGTATATGACACACAATAAAGTGCAGAAATATTAAGGGTATAGAGCAATGAATTTTTCATAACAGCTTTCTTGAGATATAATTTACGTATCATACAGTTCACCCAGTTAAACATTTTAGTGGGGCTTAGTATATTCAGAGTTGTGCAACGGTCTAATTTTAGGACATTTTTGCCACCCCAAAAAGAACATTTGAGCTCATGAGTAGTCACTCCCTATTTCTCCCTCATCTCCACTCTGGGCCTGGCAACCACTATTCTACTCTCTGTCTCCATGGATTTACCCATGATGGACATTCATATGAATGGAGTCAGACAATATGTACTTTAAATATATATATATTTATTTATTTATTTTCTTATTTGGCTGCATTGGGTCTTAGTTGTGGCATGTGGGATCTAGTTCCCTGACCAGGGTTCAAACCCTGGACCCCTGCATTGGGAGCGCAGAGTCTTAGGTCACTGGACCACCGGGGAAGTCCAACATGTACATTTTTGTGACTGGCTTCTGTCACTTAGCATGATGTTTTTAAGGTTTATTCATGTTGTAGCACGGATCAATACTTCATTTCTTTTTTACTGCCGAATGATATTCTTTTATAATGGATATACCACATTCTGTTTTTCCAGTCATCAGTTGATGGACATTTGGGCTTGTTATGAGCTGAAATGTGTCCTTCAAAAATTCATATGTTGAAAGCACAGGAAACTATCTTGTAATAATGTATATCTTGTAATAATGTATAATTGAAAAGAATCTAAAAAAGAATACATATATATATATAACTGAATCACTTTGCTATACACCTGAAATTAACACAACATTGTAAGTCATCTATGTTTCAATAAAATTTTTTTTAAAATTTATATGTTGAAGTCCTGATTCCAAGTACCTAAGAATGTGATGTATTTGGAGACAGGGTCTTTAAAGAGGTAATTAAGTAAAATAAGGTAATTAAGTAAAATGAGTCATATTGGGCTCTAATCCGATATGACTGGTTTCCTTCGAACAAGAGGAAATTAGGACACAGACGCACAGAGAGAAGACTATGTTAAGATACAAGCCAGTGAGAAAGGCCAATGAGAGAAGCCTCAGAAGAAACCAACTCTGTTGACAATTTGTATCTCTGACTTCTAGCCTCCAGAATTGTGAGAAAATAAATTTCTATTTTTTAAGGCACCTAGTCTGTGGTACTTTTTTATAGCAGCCATAACAAACTAATAAAGTGTTGTTTCCACCTTTTGGCTACTATGATTAATGCTGCTACGAACATTTGTATGCAGGTTTTTGTGTAGACATATGTTCTCATTTTGCTAGGAGAAATTCCACCTAGGATGGGAGTTTGCACAATGAATTTTTACATATGTATACATGCATGTGACCACCACCCAGATGAAGAAATAGAATATTTCCAGCACCAGTAAGTTCTTTTAGGCTCCTTCCCTGTATGACCCTATTCCCTATTCCTACAAGATAACCAGTCTTCTGACTTCTATCATTTAAGAATAAGTTGTGTGGGGCTTCCCTGGTGGCGCAGTAGTTGAGAGTCCGCCTGCTGATAGAGGGGACACGGGTTCGTGCCCCGGTCCGGGAGGATCGCACATGCCGCGGAGCGGCTGGACCCGTGAGCCATGGCCGCTGAGCCTGCGCGTCCGGAGCCTGTGCTCCGCAACGGGAGAGGCCACAACAGTGAGAGGCCCGCGTACCGCAAAAAAAAATAATAATAAAAATAAAAAAATAAAAAAAAAGAATAAGTTGTGTGTTCTCACCGCAGAAAGGAAATAATTGTGTGAGGTGATAGAGGTGTTAGCTAATGCTGAGGTAGTAATCATATTGCAATATATGAATGTATCAAATCAAATCAACATGTTGTACACCTTAAATTTACTCAATAATTTATGTCAATTATATCTCAAATAAACAAATAAATAAATAAGAATAAGTTTTGCCTGTTCCTGAACATCCTGTAAATAGAATAATACATTATGGGGACTTCCCTGGCGGTCCAGTGGTTAAGACTCTGTGCTCCCAATGCAGGGACCATGGGTTCAATCCCTGGTCATCCCTGGTCAGGGAACTGAGATCCCACATGCCACATGGCACAGCCAAAAAACAAAAAAAAACAAAAACCAGAATAATACATTATATAGTCTTTTGTATCTGACTTATTTCATGCAATATTTGATTCTTATATTCACTCATGTTCTTGCATATAGCCTTAGTTTGTTCATTTTCATTTCTGTATAGTATTCCAAATAAATTGTGAGCATATCACAATTTATTAACTCATTCTACAGTGATGAACATTTGGTTTGTTTCTGTTCCACCCAAGAATGAATATTCTAGTTCTTGGTTAGATATGACATTTATTTCTGTTAGATATACCCCCAAGAGTGCAATTGCTGGGCAGGGCTGTAGGGTATGCATTTATTTAGTTTTTGTTTATTAAAAGTTCCAGCCATCCATGTATTCATAAATATCTGCAGCTCTCATGAGTTGGTGATTCTCAAGTATTTAATAGTTAGCCCTTGCTTTTTTTATTTTCCACTAGCCTATTAATTTCCACCTATGAGTTTTGGGTTCTATCTTCTATTTCTCAATGACCCCAGGGGTTGATCTATTAGCTGGTCCCCTTATGATGACCCAGATAGGCTTAGACAATTGACAAGCTAGGAAGGGGATATAAGGCCTCTGCCAGGGAATAAAGGAGAGGTTGCTATTAGCAACGACTTTGTTGTTTTTTCTTTTGGCTGTGCTGTGCAGCTTGTGGGATCTTAGTTCCCCATCCAGGGCTTGAACCCCCAGCCCTTGTCAGTAAAAGTCCAGAGTCCTAACCACTGGACCACCAGGGAATTCCCGGGGGGTTGCTATTAGGTTGTCAACCCAGTGTCTGCTATAGGAAAGGCACTCATCCATCATACACACTAACCCTGTTGATGGAGGTAGAACTTTCAGGGCAGTCCTTAAAAAATCCATTTTGTTTGATATTTTGCACATAATCACAAGTATATTCATCTATTACTGGAGAAATACTTGTGAAACCACTGCTAGAAAACAGTTTCCTAATCGAGGTGCCAGGCCCTGAAACATGCTATGTGTATGTCCTCAGGCTCTGTAGTGTTTACATTATTTTGTCAATTCTGAAGCAGGAGGCTAGGAAACCAGCTGACTTCTGGGGGCTCATACATATTCATAAGGAGAATGGAGATTGGACCTGAGTCCCCAGAGCATGCTGGGAAATTTTCCAGACCTCCTGGTTACTAGGCAGAATTCCCAGGAGCTGCTGCTCTTGCCTCCTTGTTTCCTCATCCCTCAGATGCTTGCACAGGGTCCTTCTGGTTCCAGAGGAGACTTATTAGGCTTACTTGCATCATAGTCTGATTATCCAGAAAAGCTCCCAGCTCTCTTACCCCATGCTGCCTAAGAAAGTACTTTCCATTTCCCAGGGGGAAGAACCTTAATGCATCATCACTGTTTTTCAAAGGGTGGTTTGATGGCTGGCAGAATTAGCGTCATTGGGGGAGAGGGGGAAAATCTGCTTGTTAAAATGCAGATTTTCAGGCCCACTTCACACCTACTGGATAAATGGGTAAATATTTCTGTGGCAGCGTCCCAGAATGTTCATTTTAGAAGTTTGTGGGTGATTTTTGTGCTCAGTGAACTTGGAGAACCCTCTGGCTTAAGTGATCAATTAAAGGAAAATTAACAACATACACACATTCTTGAAACTATATCCAGTCCCAACCACCTGCTCTCCACAAAGTGAATATCTTGCAGTTCTACCCACCAACTCCGTCCCTGCCAGCACTTCAAAAACACTGTTTCTTTCTGCTACAACCTGTCAGACTTCCCTCATCCTTTAAGGCTTGGCTTTGATTTCACATATTCCAAGAAGCCTTCTAAGAACTCTGGGTAAGGTTCCCCTCCTCTTGCCACCACTGCCTACTGTGATTACCTAATCAGAGCCCCTAGAAAGCTACAGTATTGTTGCCTGAGGAGGTACCTGTCTGTCCCATTAAACTGAACCAGCTCCTCTAAGGCATGTCTGGTACCTAGCATAGAACGGCACCCAGTAGGCACTCAACAAATGTTGAATAAAGAGAAGAATTATCTATTATAATTTGTGATTTTTGTGCCTATTTAAGAAATCCTTGCCTACCCCATGGTCACAAAGATATTCTATGTCTTCTTCTAGAAGCCTTATTTTTTTACATTTAATTCTATGACCCATCTTGAGTTAATATTTGTGTATGGTCTGAGGAAGGGGTAAAGGGTTTTTTGTTTTTCTTTTTCTGTTTTTTGCCACACCTGGGCATGTGAGATCTTAGTCCATGACCAGGAATCGAACCCATGCTCCCTGCGGTGGAAATGTGGAGTCCCAACCACTGGACCACCAGGGAAGTCCCGGGTTTTTTGTTTTTTAAGAGATATCCTGTTGCTCCATTTACTGGGGAGCGGGGGAGGGGGGGATTTCTTTCTTCCATTGAATTGCACTTGGGCCTTTGTCATAAATCCAAGGATATGTAGGAGGCTGTATCTGGACTCTCTGTCCTAATAATCTATTTGTCTATCTTAGGCCAATACCACACTGTCTTAATGACTGCGGCTTTATGGTACGTCTTGAAATCTGGTAATGTTAAGTCCTCCTACTCTGTTCCTCTTTTTTTGAGATTTATCTTGACTATTATAGGTCATTTGCATATAAATTTTAGAATCAGTTTGTGAGTTTTAATCTCTTACCTTTTATGCTTTATCTTAACCAGAGAACTCCATCTTTCTAAATCAAAGACCACCTTCTTGGCATCCAGCAGCCAAATGCAGCCGACAAGGCTCTCCCCAGAGTTCAGCAACTCAGAGGCTGTATAGAGAAAGTTGACTCAGAACACAGACTCCAGCCAGCTCTGCAGATTCTTTATTTGTGGCCTCCAGCTTTGACCTGCCCTTGAAAGGAGACTGCAAACTGTTCCATGACTAGACAGAAATGCATATGGAATTTATTATATGATAAAGATGGCATTGTGTGCTTTGTGAAAAAGATGGATTATTCAATAAATATGGTTTGAAGCAACGGGAAAGGATAAAATTGGAACCCTACCTCATTATTCACACTGAATAAAATTCCAAACAGATAAAAGATATAAATGTTAAAAATGAAACCACAAAAATACTAGAATTCGGGGACTTCCCTGGTGGTGCAGTGGTTAAGAATCTGCCTGCCAATTCAGGGGCACGGGTTCGATCCTTGGTCCGGGAAGATCCCACATGCCGTGGAGCAGCTAGGCCCATGCTCCACAGCTACTGAGCCTGTGCTCTAGAGCCCACGTGCCACAACTACTGAAGCCCACATGACTAGAGCCTGTGCTCTACAACAAGAGAAGCCACGGCAATGAGAAGCCCGCGCACCGCAACGTAGAGTAGCCCCTGCTTGACACAACTAGAGAAAGCCTGCACGCAGCAATGAAGACCCAACGCAGCCAATAAATAAATTAAAAAATAATTTTAAAAAATACTAGAATTCGTAAAGTAATTTAAAAATAATATTGGGGTAGGAAAAGCCTGAAAAAAATAAAACATTTTCTCATTGCAAACCCTGCCCCTGTATCCCAAAAGTCAAAAGGCAAACAATACACTGGAAAAAAATATTTGAAACACCTATTTATGGCATAAGGTTAATTTCCTTAGTATATAAAGGGTGACTATAAATTAATAAGAAAAGTCTGACAAACTGAAAAAAAAAGGCCAAAGGACATGACCAGATTGATAAAAGTAAATGAATTACAAATTGATCTTTAATAGATTAAAATATGCTAGGTATCATTCATAACCTGAGAAACATGAATTAGAATTATACTGAGATGTCATTTTTCACTATGAGATTGTCAAAGATAAAAGATAAAACTTTGAGAGCACACTGTTGGCAAGGGAAACTGGAGTTTTCACACACTGGTTGTGAGAATGCAAATTGATACAACCTTTGTGAGGTGAAATTAGAGAATATTTACCCAATATTAGGTTAAAAAAAACAACTTTTCTATAAATAGTATGATAACATTTATGGAAATTTTAAAGGAAACAAAACTATCATATATTGTTTATGGATACATACACATGCAATAAAAATATTAAAACATAGAAGGAAGGACACTGGCTAATAGCAGAATACTAGCTATTTCTGGAGAGGCAGGGAGGTGAGGAGATGCAGAAATGTACCTGCAGTATCAAGTCTATGCTTATAAAATGTAACATTTGTTAGACCTGTGTGATATGCACGCATTGTTATTATTTTATTTACTTTTACAGATTTTGAAACATTGCATAATTTTTTATTGTACTTTTTTTTTTTTTGGCTGTGCTGGGTCTTCATTGTGGCGTGCGGGCTGTTTGTTGCGAGCTTCTCTAGTTGTGGCTCTTGGGCTCCAGAGTGCACGGGCTCAGTAGTTGAGGCACGCGGGCTTTTCTCTAGTTGCAGCATGCAGGTTTAGTTGCCCCGCGGCACGTGGGATCTTATTTCCCCAACCAGGGATCGAACCTGAGTCCCCTGCATTGGAAGGCAGATTCTTTTTTTTTTCTTTCTTTTGCGATACGCGGGCCTCTCACTGTTGTGGCCTCTCCCGTTGCGGACGGAGCACAGGCTGCGGACGCGCAGGCTCAGCGGCCATGGCTCATGGGCCCAGCCGCTCCGCGGCATGTGGGATCTTACCAGACCGGGACACGAACCCGTGTCCCCTGAATCGGCAGGCGGACTCTCAACCACTGCGCCACCAGGGAAGCCCTGGAAGGCAGATTCTTAACCACTGGACCACCAGGGAAGTTCCCAAACATTTCATAATTTTTTAAGTTAGGAAATATAGCTTATAGAGGGATATTATTAGGGTGATGTAAATGTTCCAAAATTAAACTATTACAATGGTTGCACAACTTGGTCAAAATGTAGTAAAGTATCATTGAATTGTGCACTTGAAACGAGTGAATTTTATGGTATGTAAATAACACTTCAATAAAGTTGAGTATAAAGATTATAAAGATATAGGGAATTCCCTGGCGGTCCAGTGGTTAGGACCCCGTGCTTCACTGCTGGGGTGAGGAGGTTCAATCCCAGGTCGCGGAACTAAGATCTCACAAGCAGCGCAGCCAAAAAAAAAAAATAATAATAATAAATAAATAAATATATACACACACATATATAATATTGCTTACAAAAATATTTGCTACGTTTTATTTTTAAAAAAACAATTAAAATGAGATCCTTCTGGTACAAAAGTGGCCTAGGCAATTTAGCACTCATATGCCACCTGGTGGACAGACTTGGATAAAATTCCTTCCTTGGTGTTCTGAAGTATCAGGAGGTGATTTCTGCAGTTTTAACAGAAGGGAGTAATAATACTAATATTAAAGATAATAATAGTACATAACTGTTGTTGAATGCTTTCTTTCTGCCTGTTTCTTTGCATGGACATTTATTCTTCCCCTCAACCCTATGAAGTAGGTCCTTTTATCATCATAATTTTACAAATGCAGAAACTGAGGCTCAGAGATGTTCAGTCACTTGCTTAGGATCACACAGCTGATAAATGTCAGAGCCCAGATTTGGACCGAAGTCTGTTTGATTTCAAAGCCAGAGTTGCTGTTTATTCTATTGTCAAAAGTGCAGGAAATCTGGACTTCCCCGGTGGTCTAGTGGTTAAGACTCGGCACTTCCGCTGCAGGGGGCATGGTTCCATCCCTGGTCAGGTAGGTTCCACACACACACACACACACACACACACACACACAAAAGTGCAGGAAATCAACCATGAAAACTATGAAATATGTCACTGTTCTGTTTATTCTGTGGAGGGTTAGGTATTGGATCAAGGTGGAAAAGAAAAAAGAAAAACAAAGAAAAACTGGAAAAGTCATCTAGTGGAGATACCCACAACCACCATATCCAAGTAATGCAATCCCCTGCCCTGTGTCCCCCAGCTACTGGCACAATGCACCTGTGTGCCTAAGATGCTCGTGAGCAAGAGAGTTTCTCACCAGAGCAAATCTGCCACCACATAGGACAAGAATGAAGGGCTTGGTCCCCTGTTCTAAGTCAATGAAATGGAAACCACTATATAATGAACATCTGTTGTATACCAAGCATTTTTCCATAATGTCAGCTCTAATGTACAGTAAGAAGGATAGGTTCTTGGCTTCTTTGGGGGGTCCTCTCATTTGTTACCTGAAATGATTCAGGCCAAAGGATGTGGAAGCTGCCTCCCAGGGAGCAGGTAAGGACAGGCCCAGAGCCAAGTGACTGCTTCAGCCTTAGTTTCTGAGGACAAGGGGTAAGAATAAGAAAAGAGAAAGGCCCATTCATTTTGCTTGAATGCCAAACAGGCTTTCACGGTGGAGGGAAACATACTCCACCCAGAACGGTGACTCAAGGATCTAGAGGTCTCTGTTAGGTAGGTCCATAAGGCTCTGGCCCTGCCAAGTTCAGGGAACAGGGTGAAAAGTGTCAGCATTCCTCTGGGGCCAGGCCATCAAAGGTAACCTAAGAACATATCTAAGTAACCACAGTCCTGGCCAGGAGCCTCGTATGTGCCCCCTTTAAGGTGCTGTATTTTTCCATTCTGGGAAATTCTTGAAACTCAGGTAACTCATCGGCTCTTTTGCTTGTACCATAGATGAACCCCATGTCTCCTCCCACCTCTCCGCTTTCCAAGCCCAACCTCAGCCCGGTCCTACCTGGCCACATCACCTCAGAGCAAGCCTGGGGTCAGCTTACTGGAGGCTCCTGACCTTCATTCTTTTTTTTTTTTTTAAGATATGTAAGATACATTTATATAATAAGTGTAATGAAGAACATACTACAGGATAATGGGATACAGTGACGGGGGTGGGGAGGTGGGGTGGACTGGGGGTGGCACTTTAGACTTGATCAGTATACACAGCCTTGGGAGGAGGTTGACTTTTTTTTTTTTTAATTTATTTTTGGCTACATTGCTGACCTTCATTCTTTTTGGTTAGCATGATTTGGGGAGCATGGTGTTCTCCCTGGGATAGGGTTGCCAGATTTAGCAAATAAATATACAGAACACCTGAGCACCTGAATCTAGTATAATATTGTAAATCAAACACGCCTCAATTTAAAAAATATAGGACACCTGGCTAAATGTGATTTTTTTTTCCAGATAAACAGTGAATATTGTTTTAGTGTAAGTATGCCCCAAATATTGCATCATATTTTATCTGACGACTCTACCCTGTGGGTATTTATTTATTTATCACCCTGGGAGTATTTATTTATTTAATTTTTATTGGAGTATTGTTGCTTTACAATGTTGTGTTAGTTTCTACTGTACAGCAAAGTGAATCAGCTGTACGTATACATATATCCCCTCTTTTTTGGATTTCCGTCCCATTTAGGTCAACACAGAGCACTGAATAGAGTTTCCTGTGCTATACAGTAGGGTCTCATTAGTTATCTATTCTATACATAGTATCAATAGTGTACATGTATCAATCCCAATTACCCTGGGAGTATTTAGATGGCTTCCATTATTCTAGAGCAGGGGTTGGCAAAATTTTTCTGTAAAGGGTCAGGTGGTAAATATTTTAACCTTCTGGGCAATATGGTCTCTGTTGCAACTACTCAGTTCTGCAGCTGCAGCACCAAAGCAAACACACACAATGCATAAATGAATGGGCATAGTTGTGTTCTATAAAGTTTTACTTATAGACACTGACCTCTGAACTTTATGTAACTTTCACGTGCTGTGAAATATTATTCTTCTTTTGATTATTTTTCCCCAACCATTTAATAATGTAAAAATCATTCTTGGCTCACGGGCTGTACAAAAACAGTAGTAAGCTAGATTTGGCCTGTGGGTCATAATTTGCCCACTTCTGACCTAAAGCAGAAGAATGAAACTTTTGTCTGAATTCAGATCACAAGAGGATTTGTAAAGACACAGATTGCTGGGCCCCACTCCCAGAGTGTTTGATTCAGTAGGTCTGGGGTAGAGCCTAATAATCTGTGGTTCTACCAAGTCCCCAGGTGATGCTGATGTTGCTGATCAGGGACCGTGCCTTGAGAACCACTGATCTGGGAAGGAACTTCCCCCAATGCCAAGCTCTCTATCTGGGGTATTTTAAAACCTCCTCAGCCTTAGGAAGGATTTTCCATGATGATCACAGATTATAGATTCATTGGAGGGACCCCCACCCCCACCCCCCAACCATCCCCATTCTCGATGAGAATTTCTCTGTGCACTTTGCTTCCAGGATTTTCTCTTTCAGCTAGCCTCAGGACAGAATTGGGATGAGAATTTCCGGTGCATCTGGTTTAAAAAAAAAAAAAGCCCCCCGCCCCATTATTAAAAAATGCATTTAAAAATCTTTTATTTTGGAATAATTTTAGTCTTACAGAAAAGTTGAAAAGAGGGTAGAGAAAGTTTTCATATACTCCTCAACCAGTTTCCCTTAACGTTAACATCTTATATTACCATGGTACAGTTATCAAAGTAAGAAACCAACATTAGCACAATATTATTAACTAAACTCTAGACTTTATTTGAATTTCAACTGTTTTTCCACTGATGCCCTTTTTTCTGTACCAGGATACCAACCAAGATATCACATTACATTTAGTTGTCATGTCTCCTTAGACATCCCTGGTCTGTAACAGTTTCTCATTGTTTATTTTTCATGACCTTGACAGTCTTGAAGGGTACTTGTCAGAATGTCACTCAATTTGATTTTTTTGATGTTTTCCTTATGACTAGTCTGGGTTTATGGGTTTTCCAGAAAAAATACTACAAAAGTGAAGTTCCCTTATCATCACCCCAAATTGGGGTACATGATATCAACATGAATTTTCACTGGTAATGTTAACTTTGATCCCTTAGTTAAGGTAGTGCTTATCAGGTTTCTTAGCTGTGAAGTTATTACTTTTCCTTTTCTATATCAACTCTTTGGAAACTGGTCAATAATTAGAGCCCACACTCAGGAGGGAAGGGAAAAGTTAAGCTTCACTTTCTGGAGCAAGGAGTATCTACACACATTGCTTGGAATTCTATAAGGACAATGAATCTCTTCTCCTCCATTTATTTATTTGATAACATTTATATCAGCATGGGCTTAGTATGTTTACATATTTTATACTTTAGGTTATAATCCAATACTGTGTTATTTATTTTCTTGTTCAAATAGTTCTAGTTTTGGCTCTTGGGAGTACTTTCAGGTTGACTCCTGTATCCCTCCATCCTTTTATATTTTGAGCACTTCCCTTCTTTCTGTCAATGCTTCAAGCTTATCTGGTATATTCCTGCCCCGGCCTTTGAATCAGTCATTTCCCCAAGAAGCCCTGTTTTCTTTCATTGGAGAGTGGTATTAGAAACCAAAATCTTGATGTTAGGTGTGCTCATTGCTACTAAAATTAAAAAAAATTATAAACAATTCAAACAGTAAGGAAAAGTTTTTAAAAATTAAGTTAATAGGCCCCTAAATTCCATTATTAAGAGAGGAGGAAGCTTCACATTTGTAAATGTCCTTTTAGATCTCTCTCTAGATATATATGACATCTGTCTTTTTTTAAATAAATATTTTATTTTTTAAAATTTTTATTTGTTTATTTACTTATTTATTTTTGGCTGTGCTGGGTTTTCATCGCTGGGCGCAGGCTTTCTCCAGTTGTGGCGAGCGGGGGCTGCTCTTCGTTGAGGTGTGCAGGCTTCTCCTTGTGGTGGTTTCTTTTGCTGCAGAGCGTGGGCTCTAGGCACGCGGGCTTCAGTAGTTGCAGCACGTGGGCTCAGTAGTTGTGGCTCGTGGGCTCTAAAGCACAGGCTCAGTAGTTGTGGCGCACGGGCTTAGTTGCTCCGTGGCATGCGGGATCTTCCCAGACCAGGGCTCAAACCCGTGTCCCCTGTATTGGCAGGCAGATTCTTAACCACTGGACCACCATGGAAATCTAGTCTATGTTAGCTAGATAGCTATCTGTCCACATAATTTTTTTTCATGCCATCCATACTCTTCTACAACCTGCTTTATAAACTCAACATGTCATGGGCATCTTTCCATATCTATAAATGAAGCCCTACTTCATTAATTTTAATGGCTGCCTTTTTCCATTTCATGGTGTATCATAATTTATTTCATCAGTCCCTCTTGATGGATAGTTAGGACCTTAGGATTGTCAGGAAACAATCTCTATTTTATATTTTTCTGTGGTCTGCTGATTATCTCCTTGGAATAAAAGGATTTTATTTTGGCTTGACATTGTTTACCTTTTTTTGTGTGTGTGATTTTTGTAAACAGAAATTTAAAGACCTTTTAGAAATTAAAAATGTAATAACGCTCATTATAAACAAATCAAACAGTGCAGCTATGCATGAAGTAAGAGGAGAAAACATCTGCTCTCCTAAGAGGTAACCACTGTAATACTTTTGGTGTTAACTGCTAAGAGTGTGGATTTTGGAGTGAGACCACCACAAATTTCACCAGAGAATACTGTGTGATCTTGGGCAAATGACCTAATATGTCTATGCTTCAAAATTCTCATTCTAAAATGAGGATCACAATAGTACCTATTCCACCAGTTTGTGAGAATGAAATAAGATGATGTATGTAAAAGAGCTTAGTACAGTTTCCGGCACATAATAAGAGCTCAATAAACACACACTATCATTATTGCTACTATTAACATTACAGTTTTTTTTTTCCCCCTGGGGATGTATATTTAAAATTTGAATAGCAATTTCTAACTTGCTCTTCTGGTGCATTCTAAAATCATTTCATTTAGATCCATTAGTTAGTTACTTTTCAAAGAGGGGTCCTCGGATCGAATTAGAACCTCTGGGGGTAGAACCCAGGAAACTCATGTTTATCAAGTTTCCCAAGGTGTTCACTAAAGTTGGAGAATCATTTTCTTACACCCTAAAAGATACAGAAAGGAAGAGGGATGGAACACCAATAGAAGGGGTCAACCCCAGCTGGTCAAGGCTGACACTGGGGATATTTACTGGGTTTGAGACAGCATAGTGGAGGGGTTAACTCTGGTTCTGTACTAGAAGGACCTAGGTTTGTTTATTTATTTATCTATTTATCTATGGCTGTGTTGGGTCTTCGTTGCTGCGCGTGGGCTTTCTCTAGTTTCGGCGAGCGGGGGCCACTCTTCGTTGCGGTGCGCAGACTTCTCATTGCGGTGGCTTCTCTTGCTGCGGAGCACGGGCTCTAGGTGCGTGGGCTTCAGTAGTTGTGGCACACGGGCTCAGTAGTTGTGGCTCGCAAGCTCTAGAGCACAGGCTCAGTAGTTGTGGCGCACGGGCTTAGTTGCTCCGCGGCATGTGGGATCTTCCCGGACCAGGGCTCGAAGCCGTGTCTCCTGCGCTGGCAGGCGGATTCTAAACCACTGCGCCATCAGGGAAGCCCCTAGAAGGACCTAGGTTTGAATCACAGTTACTAGTGTGGCCTTAGGTCATGACCCCACAGAGCCTGGCACACCTGCCTGGCTCCCTCCCTCTCCCACTTTCTTTAAGTCTTTGACAATTGTCACTTTTTCAGCTAGGCTATCCTTGACCACACTATCTATATAAAATTGCCTCCCCGGCCTTCCCTGGTGGTCTAGCGGTTAAGACTCCGAGCTCCTAATGCAGGGGGGCCGGGTTTCATCCCTGGTCAAGGAACTAGATCCCGCATGCTGCAACTAAAGATTCCGTGTGCTGCAACTAAGACCCTGTGCAGCCAAATAAATTAAATACTAAAATAAATAAATAAATAAATAAATAAATAAATAGGGCTCCCCTGGTGGCGCGGTGGTTAAGAATCCGCCTGCCAATGCAGGGGACACGGGCTCGAGCCCTGGCTGGGAAGAACCCACATGCCTCGGAGCAGCTAAGCCCGTGCGCCACAACTACTGAGCCTGCGCTCTAGAGCCCTCGCGTGGCAACTACTGAGCCCACAAGCCACAACTGCTGAAGCGCGTGCGCCTAGAGCCTGTGCTCCACCACAAGAGAAGCCACCGCAACGAGAAGCCCGCACACCGCAAGGAAGAGCAGCCCCCACTCGCCGCAACTAGAGAAAGCCCGCGCGCAGCAACGAAGACCCAACTCAACCAAAAATAAATAAATTAAATTAAATTAAAAAAATCTACCTCCTAGGGGGATACTAGGGTTGTTACGAATATTAATGAGATAATACATTTGGAGCTTGCAGCACAGTGTCTAGGCATATACTGACTGAATTACTTTTCCCCTCCAGTTTTACTGAGATATAATTGATAAATAAATTGACTGGATTACTATAGATCTAAGGTTCTTCTTAGTTGGCTGAGCACCGGGATAGGGGTGAAGGGATCTTGAACTTTTCTGGCAGATTTCTACTGTTGATCAGCACCTCTGTCCCCTGCTGTCCCCTGGGTCACCTTCCCAGAGGAGTTCCCGGGTCCTCAACAATTAAACAAAGAGAAGTCTAACTGGTCCTACAGCACAGAGGAGAAACAGGATAAGCAGGAGCAGCAGAGCCCTAACTTTGACCAAGACTTTCTCCCCTCCTTTCCTCACTCTCCAGTATGTGACTCGGAAGGGATTTTAATAGCAACGGCCGCTTCTACCAGCTAGGTTGATTCTACCAGCAAAGGGGAGGAAAAGGATCCATTTAAGTGACAACTGGGAGTTGGGGCGGGGGGTTTGCGGTGTGGGTGTCGTCCCTTTCCGCGCCGGCGCGTTCTGTCACAACCCCGCGACCATTGCGACAGAGAGAGATCGGCGCTGGCCCTTTAACAGCCCCTTCCCGGGGGCCTGCCCCGCGCGTGCGCACTGCGGTTCTGCGCTTGTCATCATGGCGACGCGGGGCCATGTGCAGGACCCTAACGACAGGCGCCTCCGGCCCATTTACGGTGAGTACCTGGGGCCAGTCTGGTTGCCAGCCAGAGGCGCCGAGGGCTGCGGAGCCCGGGGCAAAGGCCCGGGAGGGGCGCTGAGGGGCCGGGAGCAGGGCTGGCGGGCACAGGGGGCGGGCCGCGCGGGCCTCTAGGCCGCAGCCACGGGCCTCGCGTAAGCGCTGGCCTGGCTTTCTTGAGCCCTGAGGTGGCAGCGGCGCGGTCAGGGCAGCGGCAGGTCGGCAGAGCTGGCCTGACAGGCGAGCCCTGTGAGACACTTCCTCTCGTAGAGACCTGCGCTACACGCAGGCTATGTTGTCGGGGCCACGCCAAGGGAGACCCGAGGTCTGCCCGCAGGTGGAAGCTGGCTCCGGCGTGAGGGTGGGACACCCTACTTGAGGGAAAATTCCCCGCTCAAGACTTTTTACCTATGGGAACGGGGCCTAAAGTGTTGTCTGACTAACTGTACTCGGTGCACATGGAGAAACAGAGGTCCCGGGAGGGGAAGGGGCTGACGCAAGGTCACCCAGATCGAGTCTGGAGCAGGCCTGGATTTGAGGATCCCAATCCAGAGCTCTTTGGCGGAGGAACAGCTGCTCTGGACACACGTGGGAGGCGGGGGCGGGGTGGGGCGAGGCGGGGGGGGGGGAGGTTGGCTTGGGCCCAAAATAGCGGTGAAGCGACTGTAATAGCTCGTGTCGAGGGGCATGCAGGGCTTTTCTTTTTTGAAGCTTCTCTGGTTTTTCTCTGCAGCTTGCCTTCCGCGTGCTAAGTGGATCCCCTTCCATAACGTTGACCTCAACCCTCAGGCTTTAAGACCTTGATGGCATTTTGCTATCCCGGTTGTGAAAAATCACACATTTGAGTCAGGGAGAAATACCTCTTCAGTAACCAAGTTGTTCAATAATTTGATAGTGGTCCCTTTTGTATTTCCTTTCCTCTTAGATGGCTGTGTGGTCTTGGTCTAGCTCAGTTCATGGTGAGGAAGGCTTCAAGTTCAGTGGTTTTTGCAGAATTAGACCTCTTGTTTGTAACGTGGATGTTACTAAATGGAGGCTTCTTCGCAATAGCTGAGATCATTTAACTTTTTTGGAAGGGGGTAATAACTATGTTTCTGGTACAATTGGTAGTGCTTTTTGTAATTTGTATGATGCTTTGCTCTTGCATCTCATTTCAACAACAACCTTGTGAGGTGAGAAATAATAATAATAGCTAATGTGTATGTATAGACTGCTAATTATGTCAGTCACTGTCCTTGGTCTTAAGTATTTAATCTTCACACATTCTTCGGAGGTGGCTACTTTCCCCCAGTCCCACTTCCCTCTCTCTCCCCCTTTTCTTTCCACAGATGAGAAAACTGGGGCTTTACTGATGTGTAATTTGTCTAAGGTCACTCAGCTAACATGAAGCTAGGATATTAACCCCTGTGGAATGTCCCAGGCTTACTCTTTTAACCACTGTGCTAGAAATCACCTCACTTTGAGCTGGAGACACTGACTTGCCAAAGGTCACGTAGGTGGAGAGTGGTGGATTTCCATTTTCCCAGGGCTACATATTCTCATGCCCTCCAGTATACATTTTAAAGGGCAGAGATGACATATGTTAGGGTGCTTGAGGGTAGGAACTGAATCCAGGGTTCACAATTGGTGGCTGGTTACAGCTCTCTGCAGCAGCTGCCTGCAGATTTTTTTCTTTTTTAACTTTCAGGAATAATTGGATTTCTAAAATTATTCTTGAGGACCAAAGAAAATGCCTTTGGGGTCCCATAAGTCACTTAGAAATAATAATGTTTTGAAACTATCCAATAAGGAAAACCTCTAGTCCGTTTCATGCTGGTAAACATCAGGATATGTTAAACAGATGTGATAGGTCCTATTCTCAAAACTGAAGCCAGAATTATGTAGCTTTTGTTATAGTTACATGGGAAGAAGATAAGAAAATACTTTCTTTAGGAATTCCAAGGCAATTAATATAAACTGACAGAAATAGGAAAAGAAAGACTGACCTTGACTTCAGCACTTTTGACTTTTGACCTCTAGACTTTGGGACAGCCTCTGCTTTTGTGTTTAAATATATTAGTATCCCTAAACCACTGTCGTTCTTGAATTTGGACCTTCATTAGCTGACAGATGAACATGCTTATGCATGGTGGTGCTTGCCCACCAGCCAAAAGTTCAACAACACTCAGTGTTGACTGAGTGCTTATTTGTGTGCTAACTGTCCTATTAGGTAGGTAGGATTATTGTGAGCATAGTAGTAAACTGAATGCCAGACATTAACTTGCTCAGAATTGCAGCTAGTAAACTGTAGAGCTGGGATTTGAACACAGGCATTCCCACTGGAGAGCTCAGCCTTTCACTGAGTTCAGATCCCACAGCATCACGATCTTTATGCAGCATTATTTATATTGCCAAGGTTTAGGATTTTACAGCTGTTAGAAACTTTGCCTATGACCTCAGCTCTTGCTGATACTGTTGAGGATAGAAGTGGACAGGGTCATTAATTGTGAAATTATGGTGGGTTGAAATTCTATTTTTGGTGTCTAGGTATGAAATAGCTAGTTGATTAGTTGAACATCTTCAGAGTGCTTCTCTTTACTCATAAATTGGTAAGTTTGGGTAGTGCATTTTTGGTTTTTGAAAACCACCTTGACCTTCCAGAACACCTACTTTATTATTCTTTCTCCTTTTGCTAAAATTATTCTCTTGTGCTATGTGGTTCTGAACAGATGTTGTATCCTCATGTGACTTGGTGAGCCCTAGTGCTTTCTTCTACCATTACTGTTTTAAAATGTTTTTAGTGGTTAGGGGATGGGTAGAGTTGGAAGATGGTCAGGTATGGCACTTAATAAATTTTATAGGGGACTTCCCTGGTAGCACAGTGGTTAAGAATCCGCCTGCCAATGCAGGGGACACGGGTTCAATCTCTGGTCTGGGAAGATCCCACATGCTGCAGAGCAGCTAAGCCCGTGCGCCACAACTACTGAGCCTGCACTCTAGAGCCTGCGAGCCACAACTACTGAACCTGTGAGCCACAACTACTAAAGCCCGCGCACCTAGAGCCCGTGCTCCGCAGCAAGAGAAGCCACCTCAATGAGAAGCCCGCGCACCGCAACGAAGAGTAGCCTCCACTCACCGCAACTAGAGAAAGCCTGCGCACAGCCCCAGCGCAGCCATAAATAAATAAATAGATAGATAGGTAAATAAGAATTTCTGTATAAAAAAAGTATAAAAAATTCATTTATTAAAATTTTTTTTATAGGATGCAAGAATTGCAAAATAAAAATAGAGGTTTCAAAGTTCCATAGTCTTTAGAATACACACACACACACATTTACTTTTATGGCACAAGATCCTTTGTTCTAATATGTGTTACTGACTTGCAGTCTTTTTTTTAATACTTATTTTGTTTTTTAAATTTTATTGGAGCATCGTTGATTTACAACGTTGTGTTAGTTTCAGGTGTACAACAAAGAGATTCAGTTACACATATACATATACTCACTCTTTTTTAGATTCTTTTTTCATATAAATTATCACAGGATATTGAGTAGAGTTCGCTGTGCTTTACAGTAGGTCCTTGATGGTTCCTGACTTGCAGTCTTGCTCTAGCCTGAATCAGGTGTAACATATTTCCCAGCTGTGTTTCCTGAATGATAGTCACTTCCTTGGTGTGTTAGGACATTTCCCTTCCCATGTGTGGCCAGACTCCAGGTAAATATTCTGTTATAGTTTGTTATTAAAACTTCCCAGGTCTTCGGTCAGATGTTGTATGTATTCTGAGCCTTCTGTTGGGCCGTGTTAGCTCAGTGAGTCTTGTCCTTTGCCTGGGCGGGGCAGGGCATCTTGGTGAGTGAAGATTATCTTGCCTTTCTGTAGAAAAGTCACTTGGCACAACCTGTTTTCTCCTGTTCTGAAATTATGACCGTTTAAAAAGCTCTTAGACTTTTAAATTCTAAAAACATTTTAAACTTAAAAAGACAGATGTTAATGCACAGAACATTCCTGGAAGAATGCATAGAGTAGAGGGTAGTGTGAGCATAGGGCAAGATTAAGAGTCTAATAATTCTTTTCATGTTATACCTGTATGAACTATTGGATTTTTGTTTTTACTATGACATGTATTATTTTTATTATTTAAGACATTAATTTTTTTAAAGATCAGATACTGTATGGTTTCATTCAGATGACGTTCTTTTTTATATAAATTTATTTATTATTTTTTAAAATTATTTATTTATTTTTGGCCGCGTTGGGTCTTCGTTGTTGCACGCGGGCTTTTCTCTAGCTGCTCTGAGCCGGGGGGTGGGGGGGGTGGGGGGGTGGGGAGGGGGGCTACTCTTCGTTGCGGTGCGCGGGCTTCTCGGTGCCTTTCTGGCACCCAAGTCCAGCTCTTACTAAAAAATTGCTCAGATGTAAACCGAGTGTTTGAAACATTTTCCTGAGGGCAGAATATTCTTGTCCATGTTCTTTTCCCCTAATAAACAGTGATGACTGGCGCACAGCCTTCTCAGCAGGGCAGATGGCCAGGGAACACATTTGGTTTGGGATGATTTACCAAGACCAAATGCAGCAGGTTTAGCCTGGTGGTGTTGAGGCAGTCAGTGCTGGAACTACCCCAGTGCACGCCTGATGGTGGGTGTAAATCGGGTTTTAAAGGTGCATACTTCCTTTTCATTCTTTTGTTCATGCTCTTGCTTCTGTCAGAGCATCTGACTAATACTTTAATTAAAAATACTGCACTTAGTATCTTCTTGAGAATTAGGAGAAACCAGTTGGCCATTTGGGGTATGTTTTTTGTGTGTTCACTGAAGTGATTGGATTGTGGCAAGGTAGTAAAGAAAAGAAAAATAAATTTCAAATTTGTTCTTTGTCTCCTTAGGATCAATGAGCTATCTGTACTTATATAGTTTCTTGCTCTAAGAGTTCTGTCTAGAGAAATTGAGGCAATGAAGGGTGCAGACCTTCAGAGCCAGACTGAGCTGGGTTTCACTCTCTGCTATGATTTTGTCAATTAACCTACCTCCCTGAGCCTCTTCTGTAATATGGAGTTGCTAACGGTACCTTGCTGGGTTTTGAGTAGACACCCAATAAATTTGTGTTCCCTCTGTCTTCACTCTTAAATGTCTGGGTTTTTTTTCTTAATTAATTAATTTATTTATTTTTGGCTGTGTTGGGTCTTCGTTGCTGCACGCCGGCTTCCTCTAGTTGTGGCAGGTGGGGGCTACTCTTTGTTGCGGTGCGCGGGCTTCTTATTGCGGTGGCTTCTCTTGTTGTGGAGCACGGGCTCTAGGCATGCAGGCTTCAGTAGTTGCAGCACTCTGGCTCAGTAGTTGTGGCTCGCGGGCTCTAGAGTGCAGGCTCAGTAGTTGTGGCATATGGACTTAGTTGCTCCGCAGCACGTGGGATCTTCCTGGACCAGGTATTGAACCCATGTCCCCTGAATTGGCAGGCGGATTTTTTTAACCACTACATCACCAGGGGAGTCCCCTAAGAAATTAATTGAAAAGACTAAAAAATCTAACTTAATAGCAGGAAGCCATCACTAATAATTGGTTCTTTGAACATCCTGTTGTGGTCACTTTGTATGTATATATCTCTCACTCCCCTGATAGACTACTCAATTTCTAGAAGATTTTTTTTCCTATACAGTTTGTTCATTTATGTATTCCTTTCTTCATTCAGCTTATTTATTGAGAGCCTAATATGTGCTAGGCACAATGTAGATTCAGGGAATGAGAGAGTACCAGACAGCACAGACATGATTTCTGCTTTCAGGGAGCTTGTAGTCTCAAGAGGTTTTTTAAACAATAGTATACATAATCATTACATTTGTGTTAAGGACTTTGAAGGAAAAGTACCGGTTACCGTGAGAGCACACACTATGGCATCTCGACTGTTGGGAACATTTCAAGAAAAGGTTCTCTGTGGAAGTGACATTTTACTTTGGAAAAGAAAAAAGAGCAAAGGTTAGTCAGGTGATCAGATGGAAAGGAGTGATGGACAGAGTGTGTAAGAAAGATAGACAGAGAGAGTATGTACTTGATGACCTAAGAAAAGACTTGTGTGGTTGGAATGTAGAGAAGGGTGAGATGGGGCTACAGAGGTAGAGGGACTCAACTTTGTAAGCCATTTTAAGGATTTTGAAGTTTGTTTTAGAGACAGTGGGAGGGATTCCCTGGCTGTCCAGTGGTTAGGACTCTCGCTTCCATTGCAGGGGGCATGGGTTCAGTCCGTGGTCAGGGAACTAAGATTCCACATTCTGCGTGGCCAAAAATAAATAAATTTTTAAAATTAAAAATAGAAATAATATGTATCATTACCATCAGTGGAATACCTGTCACTTGCCCTGAGAAAACAAAACCATAAAATTAAGTACACACAGTGAAAACAAAACAATGTTATTAAGGTCTTAACTAGTTTCTGATAGTTGAGAAACTCTAAATCTGAGACCTGTTCCTTTTCCATTAAAAAAAAAAGGCATCAGCAAGTGTTAAAGAAATGACAGGCTGATACCAAACTGAGACTATCTCCTTAATATAAGGGAAATATTACAAAAGGTCAGTTTTCTCACTATCCGTGTTATCTAGTGCTGCCTGCAAGGACCACTTAAAACCATTTTAGTTGGAGTGATAACCATGCTTTGAAAAACACTGCTTTAACTGATACATCATCATCTTATTATTTCCTATGCCTGATTTGTGGACGGCTGACTTGGCTTACTCCTCATATTAAGGGAACAATACCAGTCCTCATGGTCAAGCCACAGTTACCCTTGAGTAAGTTTTAAAAAGGCTAAAAAACAGACTTAGGGTATCATTTTTATGGGCCTGTTTTCTCCAAGGGCTACATAATTTATTTTATTTATTTTTAAAATAAGTTTACTTATTCATTTATTTAATTTTTTGGCTGCATTGGGTCTTTTGCGGCACTCGGGTTTTCTCCAGTTGCTGAGAGTGGGGGCTACTCTTCGTTGTGGTGTGTGGGCTTCTCATTGCGGTGGCTTCTCTTGTTGCGGAGCACGGTCTCTAGGTGTGCGGACTTCAAAAGTTGTGGCTTGTGGGCTCTAGAGCGCAGTCTCAGTAGTTGTGGTGCACGGGCTTAGTTGCTCCACGGCATGTGGGATCTTCCCGGACCGGGCTCGAACCCATGTCCCCTGCATGGGCAGGCAGATTCTTAACCACTGCGCCATCAGGGAAGCCCTGGCTACATAATTTATATTACAAAGTCAGCAATGTAAAATGGAAGTAAACTTTCCCAAAAGCCTCAGCAACCAATTAATCAGCAATCACCTAGGTGTCCAGGAAGGGGGACCTTGACAGCAGTCTAAATGTGGTGGGGTGTCTTAGTTAAAATTAAAACTCTTCTGGGTGCAAGGAACAGAAACCCTTTGACACAAGCTCAAGTAGAGGGAGGTTGTTTATAAACCCTTGTGGGAGCTTAGGGCAGGAATGCAGTGTTCTAGAGCCTGATGGAAACTGGAAAGCTGTCAGGATCTGAAGCTTCTTTCTCAGATGCTCATCTCTGCTCTTATCTGTTTGTGGCTCTTCTTTTCTCTGCTAGGTTCTTCAAACTGGTTTTTTCTGCTTACTCATCAGTTTACCTGGGGCCCAACATGTTGACTTTGTGGCCACACCAAGCTGAGAATAGAGTAAGGAGAGGTCATTAGCCTCCCTCTACAAGCTTAATCAGCACTGCCCCTCCCCCAATTTTTTGATAAAGATAATTGACGTTCTTTATTCTTTTATAAATGTTATATGAATGAAGAGTCAAGAGATAACTCCTTTTTTTCACTCCCCATTAACTAACTTGCATCTCCCAAGGCTCCTTCCAAATGGAGATTCTGGAGCTGCCACTAGTAATCTCAAACTGGAGATATTTATTGCCTTCCAAATGGGGTTCTCCATAGCTTTCTTTTCTTTTCTTTTTTTAATATTCATTTATTTATTGGGTTGCATTGGGTCTTAGTTGTGGCAGGTGGGCTCCTTAGTTGTACCACGTGGGCTCCTTAATTGCGGCTTGCCAGCTCCTTAGTTGTGGCATGTGGGCTTCTTAGTTGTGGCATGTGAACTCTTAGTTGCAGCATGCATGTGGGATCTAGTTCCCTGACCAGGAATCGAACCCGGGCCCCCAGCATTGGGAGCGTGGAGCCTTATCCACTGTGCCACCAGGGAAGTCTGTCCATAGCTTTCTGATTACAGATTTCAGTGTTGTAATTACAAATTACCAGGAAGAAACTTGATTTACCCAGTTTGGGTCAAATGTCCACTCCATTAGACTTCAGTTGCATGATCTAGACATGCTCATCCAATTCTACCCCTTCAGCAGTCTGTGGAAACCATGCCCACAGAAGAGGGCATGGGTGCAGTGTATTTATATATCAGGGCCTTGTCAACAACAGAGGGAAAAGTTCAATATCCTTGTAGTCCTAACCTCTGGTCTGATCCATCTATGGGCAGACCCTCAGAGCTGGGGTTTCATCAAAGATACCTGCTCTTTGAGAAGACTTCAAGATATGTTTTGTGAACCTGGAGTCTTGCAAGAAGACTGAGTCAGACGTAACTTAGAACTCACTCAGCATGAGATCAGCACCAAGTTATTAGGAAGAGAAGATATCATTTATTGAGCTGAAATGTCTCTGTCAGTTATTCTGTAAGGACAAATGGTGGCCTATCGGCTGAGATGAGGACTTAAGAAAACTGGTATTAGATATTTGGGTATTCAGGCCAAGATTGTGATTTCTGTGATTCTCTAATCTCTCTACCTGAGTGTTAAGTCTTTGATCTTTTCTAGATTGTGATTCCCTCCAGAGTAAGGCTTCTTAATCTTTTTACCTAGCGTTATTGGTGCTCATCAACATTAGGTGCATTGAAGAAAAACTAAAGAGATGAAACTCATGTGTTCATGTAGCTGTCTGTTAAAGGTTGTGGTAAAGTATTCATAGGAGAAAAATTGAAACCGTTAGGTAAAATGATAGTGTATTTCTGTTATTTGGCCCTGGGCCACCAGGGCCATAGATGATCTTGAGTTGTCTGTGCCTCCTCTGTCCCTGTTGCTGACTTGGGACCTTGATGAGCAAAGAGGGACCAATAGTAGTAGTAGATTGTGAACTAGCCTGAGTTCAGTCATCTTTCTGTATTTCAAATCTACATCTACCACCCTATTTCCCATTTATAACACTCTCACGTTCCTTTTCTAGAAATGAATCTTTGCTTTTATTAGATATATATTTTTAATTAATTGACTTTATTTTTTAGAGCAGTTTTAGGTTAAGTTTACAGGAAAGGAGTGGAGAGTACAGAGTTCCTTCCTATTCACCCTGACACACCTCTCTTCTCCCCCAGTTTCCCATGTTATTAACACTTGCATTAGTGTGGTGCATTTGCTACAGTTGCTGAGCCAATACGATATGTTATTGCTAACTAAAGTCCATAGTTTACTAGTTTACATTAGGGCTCATTCTGTGTGTTGCACATTCTATGCATTTTGCAAAGGTATGATGACATGTATCCTTCGTTACAGTATCATACAGAATAGTTTCACTGCCCTGAAAAATCCCGTTCTCCACCTATTCATTCCTCCCCCAGCTCCTGGCAACCACTGATTGTTCTACTCTGCCTATAATTTTGCTTTTTCCAGAATGTCATACACTTGGAATCGTATAGTATGTAGCTTTGTCATGTTGGCTTCTTTCACTTAGCAATATGTATTTAAGAGTCCCCCATATTTTTTTGTGGCTTGCTAGCTCATTTCTTTTCTTTTCTTTTTTTTTAAAATAAATTTATTTATTTATTTTTGGCTGTGTTGGGTCTTTGTTGCTGCATGCAGGCTTTCTCTAGTTGTGGTGAGTGGGGGCTACTCTTTGTTGTGGTGTGCAGGCTTCTCATTGTGGCGGCTTCTCTTGTTGCGGAGCACAGGCTCTAGGCCCGTGGGATTCAGTAGTTGTGGCACGTGGGCTCAGTAGTTGTGGCGCATGGGCTCATTTCTTTTTATCACTGAATAATATATCATTGTATGGATGGCTGTACCACGGTTTGTTTATCCATTTGCCTGTTGAAGAACATCTTGGTTCCTTCCAGGTTTTGGCAATTTTGTATAAAGCTGCTATAAACATTTGCGTGCAGATTTTTGTGTGAAAGTAAGTTTTCAGCTCATTTGGGTAGATAACAAGGAGCTGGATTATATGGTTAGAGTATGTTTAATTTTTTAAGAAACTGCCAAACAGTCTTCCAAGGTGGCTGTGCCATTTTGCATTCCCACTAACAGTGAATGAGAGCTGCTTTTGCTCCATGTCCTCACCAGCATTTGGTCCACAGATTAATTTGAGTTGTTTATGTTTTGTCTGTCCCTATGCTGATTTGGGACCTTGATGAGCAAAGAGGGACTTGGTAGTAGTAGTAGGTTGTGGACTGGCCTGTGTTTAGTCATCTTTCTATATATAGAATTGACAGCTACCACTGTTTCCCATCTAAAACACTAATCATTTTCTTTCAGATCCTCTCATCTGAAAATTAATCTTTGCTTTTGTTAGACTTTTGAATAATAATTGATTGCTTTTCTTCCTTAACACAATTTTATAGCAGGTCTCCATATGCCTTGAATTTTGGAATGGACGCATAGCTTAGGGAACCTAGAAGTCAATGTTTCTTCAAAGTCAGCGCTAGTTTCTATTTCAACCAGAGTGTATGAAAGTGCTGCTTTCCCTACATCCTTGTCTACTCCTGATACTGCTGGATTTACTCCCCCACTCACGGTTCTTATTTTTTTCTTCGAAGAATTATTCTTAACTCTGTGGCATAGTAAGATTCACTGAACATTTTATTGAGGGAACGTGGTCCATTTGGTAGATTTGAAGCTTGAATGTAATAAAGGTTGTTTTTTTTTTGATATTTTAATTTTTGTGCTAGTAAACCCATTTGTTTCCCATAGGTAAAAATATTAGTGTCATCTATCATCTAAATATATTTGGTCTTGAATCTTCATTAAGGATTAGTATAACTGGATTATATTGCTCTTGGATGAGAGATGACTATAGAAATTTAAGATTGTGTTCTGGACCATCCTAGCCATTTAGAGTTAAAATCAGCTCCAAGATGTTTTTAATACCGAATTAGGATACTTTCTGAAACAGCTGATACTAGCCTATGCATTTTTCATATTTGTTTTTGAAGGAATATAATAACTCATAATTTCTATTTTCATAGATTATCTTGATAATGGTAATAATAAAATGGCAATTCAGCAAGCAGATAAATTGTTGAAAAAGCATAAGGATCTTCATTGTGCTAAGGTAAGTTCATTTGCCCTTGAGTTACTTATATTTGGTGGGTTATGTACTGTAATCTTTAAAGGGAAGAGGTGTTTAATCTCTTTAGTGACTGTGTTTTTCAGAGTATTTTTTAGGCCATTTATTTGCCTGATCACTTAAATGAAATGCCATAAAGAGTATTTAATTAAAAGCTAGCTGCTTGTTTTTTTGGACATGAATTATCTAATTTAATTATTTTATTTTCACAAAGTCCTTCCCCCCGCACCCCACAAAGTCCTTTTAAGCAATGTTGTGCATTCTGTTTTGTGCATTCTGAATATGACTGAAATAGGAAATAATCTTTTTTTTTTTAAGGGAACTTTATTTTTTTTAATTTATTTATTTTTGGTTGTGTTGGGTCCTCGTTGCTGCATGGGCTTTCTTTAGTTGCGGCGAGTGGGGGCCACTCTTTGTTGTGGTGCTCAAGTTTCTCATTGTGGTGGTGTCTCTTGTTGCAGAGCACGGGCTCTAGGCGCTGGCTTCAGTAGTTAGGCTCGCGAGCTCTAGAGCGCAGGCTTAGTAGTTGTGGTGCATGAGCTTAGTTGTTCCGTGGCATGTGGCATCTGCCCGGACCAGCGCTCAAACCTGTGTCCCCTGCATTGGCAGGCGGACTCTTAACCACTGAGCCACCAGGGAAGCCCTGGCAATAATCTTTATTTGCTGATATTTTTAGTAAAATAGTTGATTCACAACCTAGGCATACCTTATAACTTATTTTGTGATTTCAAATTGTCTTTCTTTGGTTCATATTTCCTTTTCTGTCCTTTTAAAACTGATTTGTCTTTTCTTTCTATCAGGTTTTAAAAGCAATTGGTTTACAGAGAACTGGAAAGCAAGAGGAAGCCTTCACCTTGGCGCAGGAGGTGGCAGCCCTTGAACCCACAGACGACAACTCGCTGCAGGCACTGACCATTCTTTACCGGGAGATGCATCGACGTATGTTTCTTTCTTTTCATTGTCTTTAAAACTGCTTAATTTTTTGGGTATTTCTGAGTTCTCTGTTTGTCCGATTTACTTATCACTCATGATTTGATGGATAGCAACAGGTAAAAAATGCATTAACCATGGCTTGCAAAGGCTGTAGGCAGAGTGGATATTTTACATGTATTAGGGTCCTTGGATTGGAATGAGGACTTGAATTTCATTTATGACATTTTGATTTGCTAAATGAAAGAGTTGCTTTTTTTTCCACTTTTTAATATGGAAAACTTCAAACAGAGAAACAGAGAATAGCATAATAAATCCCTTTGTGTCCCATTTCTCACCTTCAGCAGTTATTGAGACATGATCAATTTTATGTATACCCCTCTGCCTGCCAGATTATTTCTAAGCATATCCTAGGTAGTCTGCCTAGTTTCATCTATAAATAAAGTTTTTCATTGTTGATTTCTTAAATATTTTATTATGAAATACATATCTTTAGTAATACATATTATAGAAGAATATGTTTTATGTAGCACTAGAACATTTGATGTGGAATAAATGAACATTCATAAACCTACCACCCAATTTAAGAAATAGAGCATTATCAGTACAGGCATACCTTGGAGGTATCGTGGGTTTGGTTTCACATTAAAGCAAATATTGCAGTAAAGTGAGTCATATGAATTTTTTGGTTTCCCGGTTCTCTCAGCCTTCATAGAATTAAAGAGAGTCAGGGTCTTGCTCTGGGTCAGGCTTTGGCTTAAGGGAATATTGTGGCTAGTTTGATCTTCTATCCAGACCACTAAAACTTTCTACGTTTCACCTTTTTATCATTTATGTGTTCACTGGAGTAGTACTTTTTTTTTTTGGCCGTGCCTCACGGCTTGTGAGATCTAGTTCCCTGAACAGATGTTGAACCTGTGTTCCCTGCAGTGGAAGGTCGGAGTCCTAACCACTGGACCTCTAGGGAATTCCCTGGAGTAGTACTTTTAATTTCCTTCAAGAACTTTTCCTTGAATTTACAACTTGGATAACTGGCACAAGAGGCCTAGCTTTCAACCTGTCTTGGCTTTCGACAAGCCTTCCTCACTACACTTAATCATTTCTAGCTTTTGATTTAAAGTGCCAGACATGTGGCACTCTTCCTTTCACTTGAGGCCATTGTAGGGTTATTAATTGGCCTAATTTCAGTGTTGTGTCTCAAAAAATAGGGAGGCCTGAGGAGAGGGAGATAGATGGGAACAGCCAGATAGTGGAGCACAGAACACACACATATTTGTTAAGTTCAGGGTCTTATATGGTTGTGATTTGTGGTGCCCCTAGTAACTTCAAAGATCACTGGTCATAGATCACCATAACAAATACAATAATAATGAAAAAGTTTGAAATATCGTGAGAATTACCAAAATGTAACACAGAGACACAAAGTGAGCAAATGCTGTTGGAAAAATGGTGCTAATGACTTGCTTAGTTGCTAGGTAGCCACAAACCTTCAATCTGTAAAACACAATATCTGCAAAGCACAGTAAAGGGAAGTACAATAAAATGAGGTATGTCTGTACTAAGAAGACTTCCTGTGTGTCCTTCATCAATCTCATTTCCCCTTTAACTTCCTAAGAGGGATTTGCTATCTTGAATATTTTTATTCTCTTGCTTGTCTTTAAATCTTTATCACATTTGTTTTTCTAAGTAATACATTATTAGTTTCACTTATTTTGGACTTAACATAAATAGATTCATGCTGTACGTTTTCTGTGACTTGCACTTTTCATCTAATATCCAAGTGGTTGTAGTTAATTCATGTTTACTGCCACAGAATACTTCACTGGTTGATTGCACTAGAATCTAGAGTGGAGGTGCTAGGTCATAGGGTAGGTTCAGCTTAAAGATAAACATGGTGTCAACTTATCTTCTAAATTTACCTTCCCACTAGCAGTGTATCAGAGTTCCACATGCTTGTCATTGGTATTCTTTTTTTTTTTAATTAATGTGATATTTATTTATTTATTTATTTGCTCTGGGTCTTAGTTGCAGCAGGCGGGCTTCATAGTTGCAGCTCACTGGCTCCTTAGTTGTGGCACGTGGGATCCTTAGTTGTGGTATGTGAGCTCTTAGTTGCAGCATGCCTGTGCGATCTAGTTCCCTGACTGGGGATTGAACCCGGACCCCCTGCATTGGGAGCTTGGAGTCTTAACAACTGCGCCGCCAGGGAAGTCCCGTCATTGGTATTCTTAGACTTAAAAAATTTTGCCATCAAGCCACTCCTAAAAATATACAGCTTTTGTCAATTGTTTCTCAGTAAAACTGAAAAAAATAAAATAAATTTTTTGCCAACCTGGCAGGCAGAAAATGTTATTTTATAGTTCAATTTTGTGTTTCATTCTTATGAAAGATAAAACTTAAGAGTTCAGGTATTATATCTGATTATTTAGGGATTATGTTGATTTAGGGATATGGATTCTCTCCCACCATTTCAAAAAAAAAATTATCTGTCCTACAAGTATTGGTTGAATGTTTTTCTATGACAAATATTGTATCAGAGTCAAAGATGAAAGGTATTCTTTGCTTTCATGTTACTCATAGTCTATGAGGAAACATAGATCAATAGATAGTATGTTGCATTATATATTAATAAATTGTATAAGAGTGTTATTTAAAAGATTTAAAGATGGCAGAAGGAAGCAGTGTACAAACTGGGATGGAGGAGCAGAGATTGTGTTCAGGGAAGGATTACATTTGAACTGGGTCTTGGATGATGTTCACTCAGTAGAAAAGAGAGGAAAAGGGAATCCAAGCAGAGGGAACAGTGTTAAAGTCATGCAGGTCTGATACAGTACAGGGAATCTAGTGGAACTACAAGTAGTTTGATGTAGCTAGAGCATAAAGTGCAGGAGGGAAGAGTTTGGAAGAAGACAGAAAGGCTAGATAGATCCTGGAGGGTCTTGTACATTGTAAACGTCATGGGGAGGCCTGACCTATTCCATGCTTCATCAGAAAACACCTAAGCAAGGTAAGAGTAATGAGCAGATGAGGCAAAGCAAATACTTTCTTCTTCCTTAATGATAGAAGACATCTATTTCCTCCAAATAGGAAAAAAATTAAATGCTGTTAAGATTTGTTATACTTAAGTAATTAAAGAAAATTCTCTTTCTCTTTGTTTTAGCGGAGTTAGTCACAAAACTTTATGAGGCAGCTGTGAAGAAAGTTCCCAATAGTGAGGAATATCACTCTCACCTCTTCATGGCCTATGCCAGAGTGGGCGAATACAAGAAAATGCAACAGGTAACTTGATGCCCAAACCTCCTGGGCTGCAGGATTTTCTATTAATGTGGTTTAACTGCAGTGGTATGTGTGTCTGCATGTGTGTGTTTGCATATATGTGTAGAAGTGAATCTATGTATTTGCATGTGGAGATCAGCCAGTTATTTTTTGTGTGTGTTTTAAAGATGAACAATTATTCAAGTTCTTTAAATGTTTTCTTTGGGAAATGTGATTGTTCCTTTGTGGCCTGATGGTATGTTTTGTTTGGTTCTGGTAAGTTGGCTTCAGATTGTCTCACTGCATCAGATTGCTGTTATATTTTCAGAAAATGGGCAG
Source organism: Orcinus orca (assembly GCF_937001465.1). Classification (NCBI taxonomy): domain Eukaryota; kingdom Metazoa; phylum Chordata; class Mammalia; order Artiodactyla; family Delphinidae; genus Orcinus; species Orcinus orca. The sequence continues at coordinate 73,774,583 of NC_064573.1, read as the reverse complement.
AAATCCTAGAGCAGAAAATGAACAGACTATAGAAAGATTAACTGTAAAAGTTTATATCTATTTTTTAAATTTAACTGTTTATATAGCCTGCTAAGATTTTTAAATCCATGGCGGGAAAATCCCTATTGCTTGGGATGCTTGTTTTTTTTCTTTTTTCTGGATGCAGCTTATCTGCCAGTTAGCACGTTTTAGGTGTTCCTTGTACACATGTGAAGGAGCCTTATTTGGATACATTTGGACTAAGAGGTGCATAAAGCTGGCATTCCAGAGAAATGAAATTTGCACTCTTAAGCTCATAAAGGGTTATGAAGTCAAGCTAGAATTTTTAAAGAAATGCTTTGTTTGTGGGTATAATGTGTTTGGAAGGCAGCTTTCCTACTTGGATTTTTATTTTGTCTTGTTTACTTGAAATATCAAACTATAACAATAGATAGGTAGACCAGGGAGGGTGGAAGATACTATATTAAGATAAACCCTTTCTCTTTCAAATCAGTTTTTGTATTTGCTTATGTAAGTTTTTAAATTGGAAGAGATTTTTTGGCCCAAATATAATTCTTTCAAGAAATTTTATCATTTTATTTATCATTGGAGTATTGATACGTTCTCAGGAAAAATATTCACAGATTATAATTTTTCTTTTATTGTAAAATGGGTATATATTTTTTAAATTGGCAGCACTAACCATATATACATATAAATCCTTAGTATCATTTTTACTTCTAGGAATATATTTTTTTGTTTTTTTTTAAAATTTATTTTATTTATTTTTAGCTGCGTTGGGTCTCCGTTGCGGTGCACGGGCTTCTCACTGAGGTGCCTTCTCTTGTTGTGGAGCATGGGCTCTAGGCACGCAGGCTTCAGTAGTTGTGGCACACAGGCTTAGTTGCTCCATGGCATGTGGGATCTTCCTGGACCAGGGCTCGAACCCATGTCCCCTGCATTGGGAGGCGGATTCTTAACCACTGAGCCACCAGGGAAGCCCCTAGGAATATGTTTTAAGTAAAGTATATTAAATGTACATTAATACAGACATAGTGAAAGAAATTATAGTTCACCTATGTGGTAGAAAATAATGCAACACCCCGCCCCCCCCAAATGGTACTGTGTGTCTTTATTTGTTGACGTAGAAAGATATTCCCAATATATGTTAAGTGAGAAGAGCAGGTTGTAAAATGGCCTTCTCTCACTCCCTTCCCCTCCACCCTTCCTTATTAAGTATATGTACCGAAATGTTGCCAGGATATAGGGCTGTGGATACTTTCCATCTTAATTTCTGTTCTTTCTTTTTTTTTTTTTAAGCATGTGTTAATTTTATGATCCCACAAAATATATTTTTGAAATATATATTATACACACACTTATAAAATAACAAAAAGTACAAGTTCATGCAATAGCAATATTAAGGTAAATTTTGAAAAAGGGAAAAAAATAATCTACCACTTGAACAGATTATATTTTTGTATGGTTTAACTTTACATGTTGCCAGAGATATATACAATTTTGCATCTTGCTTTTTGGAGACATAGCTTTGATGTGGCTTAGTAGTTATGGTTTCTTAATATGTTTTAACCATAGCCTGCTTTTGCATTATTTTAGTCTAATATGTTGGAAGAATGGAGTCCTCTAGTGTTAAATGTCTCAGAATGGAACGTCTGATTTTTATTCTGCCTTTGTTGCTGCTTAAGGTAGTTACAGTTCCTAGCTTATATGTATGCTTATTTTGAAAGGGGAATGTCAGTCTGGGGTAATAGGTATTTTATAAATTACATGTTATGTTTCATAAGGGCTTTTGTTTTGTTCACTGCTGAATCCTCACTTCATGATAAACGTTTGTTAAATAAATGAGTGATTTGCATAAACTGGTGGAGGTAAGAGGGAGGGAAGCCAGGGAATTAGAAGATTTAAGGACTTCTGCCCCACAGATCATCTCTGGCAGGTAAATTTAAAACCACCTTGAATAAAGGGTTGCTAGTCATTCATATGGTGACTAGACTTTCCTTTTTCTGTAAGTGACATTCCTATTCTCTGAGTCACCAGTTTGCAGCCATGTTTTTCAAATTTCTCTCCCGTCAAAAGTTTTCTGTAGCAGCAGAATGCTATCACCTATAAGATAGTAGGGTGTGGGCATGAAATTTCTCTTTTATGTTAAAAGTTCATGTTAATTTAATATTCTATTCCTTTTTATTTCTGTGTGTCATTATAAAAATGTTTTCTTTCCCCAAGTTATCAAATAAAATTGGTTTTCTAACACTTTCCATTTCATTTCTCCAGTTTGGTGTTAAGAGCAGGGACCTCAAGCCATTCTAGACTCTCCTTCTCATCTTCTATGTCCATTTTGTCTCCAGATCATCTTGATTCTACCTCCACAGTGTCTTTGAGGTCTCTCTCTCTCTTTCTCTCTCTTTTTTTTTTTTTGGCCACGGGGCTTTCTGGATCTTAGTTCCTGGATCAGGGATCAAACCGATGCCCTCATCAGTGGGAGCTCGGAGTCCTAATCACTGGACTGCCAGGGAATTCCCTGAGGTGTCTTTTTCTATTTGATCTACCTCATCCTGCTTTAGTTCTTCATTGCCTCACCTCTTATTTTTCCCTATTTTCTTTCTTCACAGTACTGCTAAAATACTCTTCCTTGAAGAGTATAGATTTATACATATCACTTGCTTACTCTGTATAGACTCCTTTTGGAATGCCTTATAACAAAGGTACCTCTGTCTACCTTTTAGCCCTTTTCCCTTCTCCTGCTCTTAATTTTTTGTTTCAGCTAGATGTCCTACTTGTTCTTGTCAACATATATCTTTTCTTTCTTTAATGTTTTTATTTAATTACTCATTTTGCTCCTACTTCGAATTGATTCATTCACTTATCCATTCACCCCAAATAATTGTATTATTTGTATATGTATTCTTACCCCCCATCTTTGCCTATAGACATTCTGTTTCACCTTCAAGGTCCATCTGAAAGACTGCTACTTTGGAGAATGCTCTTCCCTACTTTTCCTTAAAAAAAGAAAAAGAAAGGAATAAATAAACATACTAACCTTGCCTTCCTTGGAAACACCCTAGTGTGGTGTTTTTGTATAGGGTGTTTTTGTTTTCTTTTTTTTTTTTGGCCGTGCCGCTTTGCTTGTGAGATATTATTAGTTCCCTGACCAGGGATCGAATCTGGCCCTGGCGGTGGAAGTGCCGAGTCCTAACCACTGGACCGCCAGGGAATTCCCTGTATAGGATGTTTATTTTTATTGCCAAGAATATTTTAGTCGTTTGAATATTTGTCTTATCTCTTTCCCTTGCTTTTAAGTGCCTTGGGGATCGGGACTCAATCTTTGTATCCTTGGCAGGAATAGACATTTCCTTCCACTTAATAGGGGCTCCATGTATTTTTTTCAAGTGGATTGAAGATAGGCAAAAGATTAAAAAATAAAATAGTAACTGTGATAATTAGCTGACAGAGTTCTTAGCATTGATTACTAGTTGGCAATTATGGACAGATTCTCAGTTTTACGTGAATAGATCTACTTTGCTCCTTTGTGCCATGTTCCTACTTCTAAGTGTTTGCATATTACACATTTCACAATGAGAGGGTTCAGTTCTAATTAATGGTATATTGAAAGAACCTGAATATTTTCCTAACCTAAGAATTATTTTTTGAATTATGTTAGAGTAATTTTGTCTGATTTTGAAGTTTAAATATACTGTCTGGATTTCTTTGTTTTACTATAATTGATTAGTGCAATGGCTTCAGTAAAGTTTATTGATATACATTCATAACCCAACTTTTGTTTTTGCTTGGTAGTCTACCAGAACTATATTGGATTGCAGTATTCTCTAGGAACACTGGGTCTTCAGTTTAAGAAAATCTGATTCAAAAGATGAAATATCATTCTTGATATTGTAAAAATTCACCTTTGGGATTACCTCTATTGTTATGCTGTAGACAACATCCATCAAGTTACTAGGCACTTACAGTAACCAGCATATGTAAACATGTTGCTATTTTCCTAGGAAGCTTCTTGCCACATGTCTAGGTCATTAATTACCCTCTGTATGATGTTTTCTAAGTTAAGTATTTATGGCTCTCTGTCTTTCAGGCTGGCATGGCTCTATATAAGATTGTCCCCAAAAACCCTTACTACTTTTGGTCTGTGATGAGCTTAATAATGCAAGTGAGTATGGCATTCAGAATGGGATTGAGATTTGTTTTTATTTTTGTATATAGTAATTGTCCTTAATGTGTCCTCTGAACATCTTGGGTAATGTGTTGCAGCATGTGTCAAATAGGGATGTGACATATTGTCAGTTGATTTTTTTGAGTTGAGGAGTTTTAGTATTCTTTTTGAGTTGATATATTGGTTTATTTGTGTGTAGCACAGAGTGTATTTCCTCTGAATCTTAGATCCATTACTGGGTTACTTGATCAAGTATGAGCCTCGAAATGTTTGATATTTTAACTTGAGGTTTGTCTTTAAGGCACTATTGTTGGTTGTTGAACAGATCATTGAACTGGGTGACCTTGTTTCATCACTTCTGCTTTCTGAGCCTCAGTCTGCTCTTTTGCAGAATGGAGATGCTCATCTCCCAGAGCAGCTATAAGTACCAAGATAAGACACTGTGTATGAGAGGATGGGGAGAAAGGAGTTAAAATGTAGCAGTTAAGAACAGAGAGGCTCTGGAGTTAAAATGTAGGTTAAGAACAGAGAGGCTCTGGGTTCAGACAGGTCTGCTTTCAAACATTGGCTTCACCATGTCTCTTGAGCTGTTGGGGAATCTTTTAACCTTAGTTTAACTATAAAATAAGCATAATAGCTACCCTGAAAGGTTGTTTTCAGGGGGTAAATGAGTTCTGAGCAGAATCTTTGGCAATGTTAAAATGATTAATATCATGCTAAGGTAACTGTAGCTAATAGTAAGCCATACTATAAATAGAAGGAATTGGCATTTTCCTTCTAATATGTGAAGGTCTCAAGAAGACATCTCAAAGGTTTTTGACTCTTCAAATACCTGGTACCCTTTATATACTAAATAGTATAAACGTATCCCCTCTTAACATATTTCTAGAAAAAAATGTATGAATGGTCTAATATTTAAAAGTTAGGTCATATTGTGGAAACTATGTATTTCAAGAATGCATACGATAAGAATCTTTAGTAAAGAAATCTCCTATAAAGCAAACCACTCTCAAGTTCAAATTAGGTCTGATATTTGACATAGTGGGTTGATAATTATGTGCCAGAGTCACAATAATGGTCTGCATGGTAATAATATAAATAGTGCAAACATTTTTCTTTTCTCCTTTAGTCTATATCAGCACAGGATGAAAACCTCTCAAAAACGATGTTTCTGCCCCTTGCTGAGAGAATGGTAGAAAAAATGGTAAAAGAGGACAAGATAGAAGCAGAGGCTGAAGTGAGTAATTTAAACCCCACTTTGTATTTGCATGTTTTTGATGTTGTTACAATATTATGAACTGTTGCTTTATTCCATTTAGAGAACTGGGTCCTCACTCTTGCCTTTTGTGTAAATGTGAAGCTTTGGAACTCCCCAGCCTAGGTATAATGAGTGAGGTTCTAGCATGTTTCCAGAAAGTACTCTGCCGAGATATAGATAGGAGAGATACTATGGTCTGATTGTCACTGTTAATTTCATCTTATTTGAAGATATAGTGTTCTTTTCTGTTAGATAGCTTTTTAAAAACATACAAATGACTTATCTTTTAATTATTGAAAAGTTTCAATGGTTGCACTTCTTGTTTGTTTTTTTGTAAGGTTGAACTTTATTATATGATCCTAGAACGTTTGGGAAAGTACCAGGAAGCCTTGGATGTCATCAGAGGAAAATTAGGAGGTAATTTTTAGAGTTTTCTTAAAGTTTTTTTTGTTTTGTTTTCCTATTTAAACATGACATTTTATTGTGGAAAATTTCTTCCACATACAGAAACAAAGATATAAAGACTTTAAAAAATCACTTGCGATCATTTTAGATTCTTTCAGGTTTTTCTGTATTTATTTTTTTAAAATAATTTTTAGTTGAAAATAATTCATGGGGACTTCCCTGGTGGTCCAGTGGTTAAGACTTCGCGTTTACGATGCAGGGGGCCTGAGTTCGATCCCTGGTCAGAGAATTAGATCCTGCATGCCACAATTAAGATCCCGCATGCTGCAGCTAAAGATTCCGCATGCTACAAGGAAGATCCCACACGTGGCAACGAAGATCCCATGTGCCGCATCTAAGACCTGGCATAGCCGAATGAGTGAATGAATGAATGAATGAATGAATGAAAATAATTCATGGATTCAGAAAATTCAGGGAGTATGATTTTACCCCAGATCTCCAACCCTCTGCCCTCTACATCCTTCTCCAGTTACCTGTTCTGTATATCCTTCTAAAGTAGTATCTTTCCCCTCCCCCTTCCCTTTTTTTTTGTTTTTGGGGTCCTAAGTTTTATTTAAGAACTCATACAAAATATTCCAGATAATTGAGTTTTGTTTTGTTTTGTTTTGTTTTGTTTGATGTGGACCATTTTTTTTTAAAGTCTTTATTGAATTTGTTACAACATTGCTTCTGCTTTATGTTTTGGTTTTTTGGCCATGATGCATGTGGGATCTTAGTTCCCTGACCTGGGATCAAACCTGCACCCCCTGCATTGGAAGGTGAAGTCTTAACTACTGGACCGCCAGGGAGGTCCCCAGATAATTGAGTTTTAATCCTCATCTTCCTCCTCTTCTTCCTTTTTTTTTTTTAAAAAGAAATTTATTTATGGCTGCTTTGGGTTCTCATTGCTGCACGCGGGCTTTCTCTAGTTGCAGTGAGTGGGGGCTCCTCTTCGTTGCAGTGTGTGGGATTCTCATTGCAGTGGCTTCTCTTGTTGTGGAGCATGGGCTCTAGGCGTGCAGGCTTCAGTTGTTGTGGCACGTGGGCTTCAGTAGTTGTTGCTCGCGGGCTCTAGAGTGCAGGCTCAGTAGTTGTGGTGCACGGCTTAGTTGCTCCGTGGTATGTGGAATCTTCCCGGACCAGGGCTCAAACCCGTGTCCTCTGCATTGGCAGGCGGATTCTTAACCACTGCGCCACCAGGGAAGCCCCTCTTCTGCACCTTGAGTAGTCTGAAAGTAATGCAGTTCGTAACTTTCTTTGCTGTTAGCAACTACGTGTAATCAATCACATAGGTTATTCTTCTTCAAATATTTTTTGGTGAGATATTTCAAATACCTTTTGGAAAAAGCTACCTCAGAAGTTACAGTAATCTTGCTTTTGCTTCTTTCGTTTGTTACAACACCTCTACCAAGATTCTCAGCTTTTCCATTCACTTTGATTCTCTCCTGAAAAAACTGCTCAAAATTGGCAGCATCCATGATTCTACCTTCTACAGGATGGGTACAGTCAAGAGTAAACTTCAGGACCTGCTTCTTTTTTTTTTTTTAATTTAATTTTATTATTTTTTTTTTGCGGTATGCGGGCCTCTCACTTTTGTGGTCTCTCCTGTTGCAGAGCACAGGCTCCGGACACGCAGGCTCAGTGGCCATGGCTCACGGGCCCAGCCGCTCCGCGGCATGTGGGAACCTCCCGGACCGGGGCACGAGCCCGTGTCCCCTGCGTCGGCAGGCGGACTCTCAACCACTGCGCCACCAGGGAAGCCCCAGGACCTGCTTCTTTTTTTTTGCCCCCCTTTGCCACAAACTTTCTACTGGGCGCCATGGTGGCAGCGGAGGCAGAAAGGGGCCCCCCACTTTTTTAAACCACAATTGAGAATATACTGTACCTTGACCCTAAGTGTAATCTTACTCTGCACAATGTTCTTATTAAATATTTTTTTTCTTTAAAATTTTTAAATGTTTATTGTGTCTGTCCTATGAAGGCATTTGAGTTTGTGACATTTTCTCTGCATACTCTTAGACCCATTGTTTTTTTACCTAAACAGTGTGTCTTAGAGATATACCTCACTACCTCACTCTCTTTAATGGTGCCCAGTGTTCCATAGCATAAACGTAGACAGTTTACTACATAGCTCATCTTTGAAGGGTATTTAGGCTATTTGCAAGGAACATCTTTGCTATAAACCAAATTGCCCTCTAAGAGGCTACAGTGTGCATTTCCACCAGCTGTATTTGCTATTAGATTGTAAGAGGTCCTGTTTCTTTGCAAAATTTTAGATCAAACTTTTAAAAAATATTTATTTATTTATTTGGCTGGGCCGTGTCTTCGCTGCCATATGCTGGATCTTCCTTGCCGCATGCGGGATCTTTAGTTGTGGCATGTGAACTCTTAGTTGTGTCACGTGGGATATAGTTTCCTGACCAGGGTTCAAACCCGGGCCCCTTGCATTGGGAGCGTGGAGTCAGCCACTGGCCCACCAGGGAAGTCCCATATCAAACCTTTTATGTTTTTCAATGAGGTAGGTAAAACATACCTTACAGTTTTTATTTAGTTATGAGGGAGGATAATTATTTCTTCATTTGTTTAAAAGCCATTAATATATTTTTTTTCTCTGAGCTTCTTTTTCTTATCCTTTTCCTATTTCTAAAAATTTGGTTAATCTGCTTATTGATTTGCAAGAGTACTTTACATGTTAAAGAAGTTAGCTCTTTTCCATTGTTGTGAAAATACTTCCTCCTTTGTTGTTGGAAAACTGATTTGTATGAACTTCATAGATAGCATTAACTATTCCCTTATTTTTGGACACTTAGGAGATTTTGGTTCCTAAATATTTACACATCTTTGATTTCCTTAGGAGAAATTCGTGGGAATGCAGTTATCGTTTTGACAACCCTGGTTTTTTAATCGTGCCTTTATGGTTATTGGGAGTAACTAACTGTAGATGAGTAGCCTCAGAACTCTCATTAGGTCCAGCCATTAAAAAGACTTTGTTTTTTACAAGTATGTATATCCTTTACTAGACTTTGTGCTATCACAAAACTGTAAAAGTAACTGAGTTAAGTACATTAATTATATAAAATGTAGGAAGAGTTTTGTTTCTGTTTTTATTTTTATTTTTAATGTTACTCTCTAACTTCAGCCTCCTTGCAGGTGGGTACAAGTCAACTTTGTTTTTATTCAGTTAGGTTGTAGTTGTATGGATAGTTACAGTTTAGATTCTCTATAGAAAATTCATAATGTAATTGTTGGCATCCTTAATCTGCTAAACCATTCTAAAAGGACAGGGCATATCTAATTTGGTCAGAAATATAGTCCTAGTTTTTTTGTTCTCAACTGTTGGAAGAGTTTGATTCATCTCTTTTCTTTTTTTATCTTCCTCATAACATCTCCCCTTTCTCATCTCATTCCAGTCCAAGCTTATTCAATGTTTTGGAAATGTATGGATGGTCTGTCTATGGTCTAAATATATCAGGTCTAAATATACCAGTCCTTAGACGCTGTTGGGATTTTATGTGTATCCCACACACTAGATCCTCAACTCAAGACATTCTGGATCCTTGTATTTTGTAGAAGAAAAGGATTAGAAAGTTTAGTATCAGAAATATACGATTTTTCCTTTCAGGAAAGTAATCTTTAGTGAGATAGTAGTTTGTATCTAATAGTGGTCCCATTTTCTAAGAGAGTGAATAAGAAAATGTGACAGTTTCCTTCTTGTATATGGATTTTGTTCTGGTTTCTGAGCAGAAATGAAACCAGCTTACCAACTTTTATAACTTTTAATTGTAGAGAAGTTAACAAGTGAGATTCAGAGTCGGGAAAATAAATGCATGGCTATGTACAAGAAGCTGAGCAGGTGGCCAGAGTGCAATGCCCTTTCTCGGCGCCTCTTACTGAAAAAGTAAGTAGATGCTTCTTTTTGGACTATGAGACTGGAGTGGGGCTTTCAGGTCTCACCATTGATTTTTTTGGTCTATATCCTTTGAGATTTCTGGGCATAAAGTGAAATCTTTTAGTTGTGTGTTCTGGATTTTTTTTTTAAAGTTTTTAATGAGCCTTCATCTTTTTTTTTTTTTTTTCGCGGTACGCGGGCCTCTCACTGTTGTGGCCTCTCCCGTTGCGGAGCACAGGCTCCGGACGTGCAGGCTCAGCGGCCATGGTCCACGGGCCCAGCCGCTCCGCGGCATGTGGGATCTTCCCGGACCGGGGCGCGAACCCATGTCCCCTGCATCGGCAGGCGGACTCTCAACCACTGCGCCACCAGGGAAGCCCGAGCCTTCATCTTTCGATAAAGAGGTGTAATGGAACTTATGCCACCAGGGTGCTAAGTATTCAGAATGAATGCTGAAAAGTCATTAATTTGTCAAACTCAATATTGGTCTAAAAGAGAGACCCTCCCCTTAGCCCCCCTAGAAAGCACTAATGTGGGGAGTTTTCTGTTAAGAATATTAGTTTTTTATTAAGGGCTGCATGAGCTGTTTTTTTTTTTTTTTTAAATTTATTTTGGCTGCTCTGGGTCTTACTTGCGGCACGTGGGATCTTTGTTGTGGCAGGTAGACTTCTTAGTTGCGGCATGCATGCGGGATCTAGTTTCCCGACTAGGGATTGAACCGGGCCCCCTGCATTGGGAGTGCGGAGTCTCATCCACTGGGCCACCAGGGAAGTCCTGAGAATATTAGTTTTTTACACCTGGTCATTTTATTGAAGGAAAGAGGAGTTTCTTGAAAATGTTTGACTTTGAAAATGCCTCTGGAGTTGTTGCCCTTTTAGGGCTGTAGAAGAAACCCAGAGGGAAGGTTGGGCTTCTCCTAGTAAAGACTAAAATATAACTTAGAAAATAAGTTGAATAACATGGTTCCTCAGGCAGATTTGTCACAACTTGGGTTTAATCCTGTGTGCACCATTCAATCTGATTTTAGCTCAGATGACTGGCAGTTCTATCTGACTTATTTCGATTCTGTCTTTCGACTGATTGAAGAAGCCTGGACTCCTCCTGCTGAAGGTGAACAGTAAGTTGTCTTCTTTCCTGAATTACAACACTTTTTAGTATGGTGTAGCAAAATGATTTCATTGTAAGCCTAATTGAATTCTCTTTTTCTGTCTCAATAATGTATCCCTTTCAAAGCAAGACATTTTTCCATTTTTAAATTTTAAAATAAGTATGTATTCATTGTAAAAATCTTAAATTAGTACAGAAATGTATGGTGTGGAAAGTGTTAGTTCCTAGTTTTCCTATCATCCCAGGATGATTTTTTTCTTTTTCCAGTTTTATTGAGATGTAATTGACACAGAAATAACTCTTGATAACAGTTTGGTGTCTTCCAGATTTATTTGGAAAAGACAGTTTGGTGTCTTTTCTTCCAGATTTATTTATATTATGCATATACTAATATAATTATTCTTATTTAACGTAAGAATGCAATTATGTTAGATGTAATGGTTTACAACTTCGTATTTCACCCCCTAAAGTGTATCTTGGGCATCTTTCCATATATGGTGCATACAGATCTGATTAATTCTTTTTAATGACTTAAGAGAACTCCATTTTAGAAATGTACCAAATTCATTTAATCTGTCTGCTGTTGATAGATACTTGTATTGTTGCTGTTTCCTGTTTTGGGGGCTATTACAGACAATACCACAATAAATATAATGAGCTCTTTTAAAAAAGTGAATAACAAAATAGGGTTTATGATACCAAATATGAACTGAGGCTTACTTTATAATATTAAGTAAGTCATCTAATTTTTCTCAGCCTCCTTTTTCTAGCAATAAAATTTACTTATGTTTTTAATTAGGTAATATTTTATATATGCAAAATTATTCATTCTTTTTTTTAAGAAAGAGGTAGAGGTGGTTAGTCACTCTGCAATAATCAAATGACAAAATTGAGAGGAATCATATGCCATGTTAACTGTCAGAATATGCTCATATTTCTCTTTTATTCTAATTTGTGTTGTTTTATAATTATCACAGTACTTTCTGTTATTTTTAATTTGTTTCTTAAAATCAATTTGGCTTGATAGAGGCACAAAATACCTTTTTCATGTGTTTATACCTAGCTCTTTAGAAGGAGAAGTACATTATTCTGCAGAAGAGGCTGTGAGATTTATAGAAGATCGGATAGCAGAAGAATCTAAAAGTTCTCGCCATCTCCGAGGACCACATCTGGCTAAACTGGAGCTGATTAGACGTTTGCGACGTCAAGGTTTTAATGATGAGTACAAACTGGGTAAGAAGCTGTAATGATATTTGGGAACCCTGGAGAAGATACAGGGATGCCCTCAGTACCCAAGTGCAGTATCTGTTCTCTGAAGCCTACAGTGATAAAGTTGTGTTTGAGAAGCAAATGTCTTCATAACCTGAAAATATTAACTAATGAATGGATCACTTATAAAATTAGCCCTCAATCACACATGCAACTCGGCTTAACTTTAGCATCTCTCCCTATTCCATCAGAGTCTTTGTCAGGCGTTCTTTTGCTGACCCAGCAATAATGTCAAAATCAATTTCAAAGTAAATAGCCAGTTTTATAAAAGTTTCAGGATTTCAAGAAGTGAATGAAAGTTTTCTTGAAAATCTACCCTAAGCACTCACAAAACCATCGACGAAATAACATCTGGCAGAGTTAGAGCAGTTAAAGAGCAGTTAACAGTTGAGGAGAAAATTTATTAGGACAATGACAAGATGGGAGAAAAGTATGATTTGGATAGTAAAGCATTAATAGAGGCCTTCAGGAAATTTGATGAAGCCCTTAGAGGTTTTTGTAAAATGGTTCTTTTTGAGCATACTACATAAGAAGTAAATGTTGTCATATTGTACTAATTCACAGTTTTGTGGGGAAAAAAGCACCACTCCCCCCAAAATCAGTAATTCTTTGCTCATACTAAGAATTAGCTTTAGTTTTAATTATACCCTAAATTTTTTAAGTTTAGGAGAATAAACTTTAAAAATTTTTTTAGTTTCATTTTTTTAAGATAAAGCTCCAAAGAAAACTTTTTTCCCCACTCATCATTATAGAAATTTAGTTCTCATTAAAAGTTGAATAACTTTAAGAAGCTTTCTTTAGGGACCAGTTGTCCTGAGATGATGAGCACTTCTCAATACCTAAAACCTATCCTAGAACATCTTTGTCCATTTTAATCATGTAATTAATGTTCTTTGCAGCTCATTCTAAAATTAACTGTGGCTATCTCTCTGTCATTTCTTATGTTGATTATTCATAACCAATTTTGAATTCCATGTTGACTTCTTTCTTTGGGTCTACCTCAATTACTTTAGTTGGTGTTTGTTTTAGAATTGCAAATGAAAATTTTTATGCGACCTTCAGCAAAATATTGTTAAAGTATATTGCAAAGAATTGCTTTCTTCAGATTTCCCTGATGGTCCAGTGGTTAGGACACCGTGCTTCCACTGCAGGGGACCTGGGTTCGATCCTTGGTCGGGGAACTAGGATCCCACAAGCCGCCTGATGTGGCCAAAAAAAAAAAAAGTTGCTTTCTTTCCAAAGCTGGATATAAAACTACTTGGATCTGTTTTCACACTTCCTATATTCATCCCTTGTCTTTCTCTTCTCTCTCACCAGCCTGAATCTTACAAATTTGTCTCCACACACAAAAAAATTTTTTTTCTTTTTTTTTTTTTACCAGACCAGTGAGTGATTCTTAGTCTCTTTTGGATCACAGAGGCATGTGAGAATCTGATTAAAGCCATGAAATCTCTGTTCCCAGAAATGTGTGAGCAGGAACCAAGACCTAAAATCTTACAGAGACCTTGTTAAAAATCTCTCCTTCCTAAATCTAGTCCAATTTGAAAGTATTTTACTTTTATTATTTTTATTTTTAATTTGAGGAAAAATAAAATGAATTGGTAGCTTTCTGCATATCCAGGTTTAAATTTTCCATAGTGAGTGACTTTGGAGTTATTGGCCCGTGGCTCTTCCCATTTATTTTCTCTTCTGTTGTTGTGCCTGTTAACAAACACTACCTTTCATTTAGTTAACATGTATTTAATATTTGTTAAGTAGTTCAGGAACTGTTGTGGAGAAAAGCATGTTTGTTTAATGTTTGCATATAAACTTGTCTTTAAACTTTAATGAAAACTTTTAAACTATTTAAACTTTAATTGAATGAAAAACTTCACATTTCCTCAGTGTAATAACAGGTAAACTGAGTTCGCAAGATTCAGCTCCTTTTTAGTATTTATTTTTAAACTGGCAAGCTATCTTCCGGCCCTCATTGTCATCCTCATTCTCATTCAAGCAAAATTTTCATTTAATTGAAATAAATGTTTTTCAAGTCAGACTTCTCACTTAAATTAGAGATTGCTTCAGTCCATGAATAATTTAGTGATATTTCCCCCCCCCCTCTCTCTTAGGTGATCCAGAAGAATTAATGTTCCAGTATTTTAAAAAGTTTGGGGATAAACCTTGTTGTTTCACAGACCTCAAGGTGTTTGTTGACCTCTTGCCTGCTACACAGTGTACAAAAGTAAGCAGAGTTCTGTTGGGTACCTGTATTTATTGCAACTAGGTTAAGTGTTTGGGTTTCCTTTCTAAAATGGGTGAAAGTGGTGAACATGAGATATCAAGATACTGTGCTATCAAGCCAAGTAGTCTAGGTGCTATCAGATTAAAGGCATGATTTCTTGTAAAGTTGAGCCGCAATGAGAATAAGCCCCTGGTAGATAATTGGATTCTTCTGGTGTGTGTGTGTGTGTGTGTGTGTGTGTGTGTGTGTGTGTGTGTGTGTGTGTGTGTGTGTGTGTGTGTGTGTGTGTATGTGTGTATATATATATATATAAATTTTGAGATAATTGTAGATATACATGCAGTTGTAAGAGAAATAATACAGAGAGATCTGTATACCCTTCACCCACTTTGTCCCAATGGTAAGATCTAGCATAATTATAGTATAGTGTCATAATTAGGAAACTGACATTGATAAAATCCACTGACCTTATTCAGATTTCATCAGTTTTACATGCATTCATTTGTGTGTATATGTGTGGTGTGTTTGTGTGTGTATATTTAGTGCCGTATATAGTGTATGGATTCATGTGACCACCACCTAGACAAGATGCATAGTAGTTTCACCACCAGGGTCCCTCCATGTGCTCCCTACATTTTTTTACCTACAGCCACCTCCCTGTATCTCCTTTCCCCATCCCTCTCCCTCAGCAACTACTGATATTTTCTATTTCTATAATTTTGTCATTTTAAGAATGTTATATAATGGAATCATATTATTTATAACCTTTAGAGATTGACTTTCTTTACTCAGCGTAATTCCCTGGAGATTCATCATGTTGTTACATGTACCATGTCCATTCCTTTTTATTGCTGAATAATATTCCATGGTATGGATGTACCATGATTCCTTTAACTTGTTGAAGAACATGTGGGTGTGTCCAGTTTTTGGCTATTACAAATACAGCTGCTGTGAACATTTGTATGCAGGTTTTTTTATGGGAACCTAAGTCTTCATTTCTCTGAGAAAAATGCCCAGTAGTTCAGTTGTGGGGTCTTATGGTAGCTGCACATTTAGTTTTTTAAAGAAATGGCCAGACTTTTCCACAGTGACTATATCTTTTAAATTCCCGTTAGCAATGTATGAGTCATCTGGTTTCTCTGCATCCTCATCAACATTAGGTGTTGTCACTATTTTTTATTTTAGCCATTCTAGTAAGTGTGTAGTGATGTTTCATTATGGTTTTAATGTACATTTCCCTAATGGTTAATGCTGTTGAACATTTTTTCCTGTGCTAATTTGCCATCTGTATTTTCTCCTCAGTGAAGTGTCTTTTGCTCATTTTCTAGTTGATTTGTTTTTTTACTGTTGAGTTTTGAGAGTTCTTTAGATATTCTAGATACAAGTCCTTTGTCAGATATGTGGTTTCAAATAGTTTCTCCCAGTCTGTAGCTTGTCTTTTCATCCTCTTAACAAGATCATTTGCAGAGCAAAGTTTTTTTTTTTTTGTTTGTTTGTTTTTTGCCATGCCATGCAACTTGCGGTATCTTAGTTCCCTGTCCAGGGATCTAACCCAGGCCCCGGCAGTGAAAGCACTGAGTCCTAACCACTGGACCGCCAGGGAATTCTCAGAGCAAAGTTTTAAAGTTTGATGAAGTCCAGTGGACTTTCCTTTTAATATCTTGTCTCTTATTTGCTCAAAACTGTAGCAGTTAATTGCTGATTATGTCAAGTCATGATTCATTCTTGCTGAAGCAGTCTGAGACTCTTAAATCTAAGGGATTTAAAAAAAATAAACTTGAAGACCTAAATAGACATTTCTCCAAAGAAGACATACAGATGACCAGCAGGCACATGAAAAGATGTGCAACATCACTAATTATTAGAGAAATGCAAATCAAAACTACAATGAGGTATCACCTCATACCAGTCAGAATGGCCTTCATCAAAAAGTCTGCAAATAATAAATGCTGGAGAGGGTGTGGAGAGAACCCTCCTACACTGTTGGTAGGAATGTAAATTGGTACAGCCACTACGGAAAACAGTAGGAAGTTCCTTAAATAATTGAAAATAGAACTACCATATGATCCAGCAATCCCACTCCTGGGCATATATCCAAAAAAGATGAAAACTCTAATTCGAAAAGATACACACACCTTGGTGTTCATAGCAGCACTGTTTACAGTAGTGAAGACATGGAAGCAACCTAAGTGTTCATCAACATATGAGTGTATAAAGAAGATGTGGTATATATATACACAGTGAAATATTACTCAGCCATAAAAAATAATGAAATATTGCCATTTGCAGCACCATGGTTGGACCTAGAGATTATCATACTAAATGAAGTAAGTCAGACAGAGAAAGACAAATATATGATATCACTTATATGTGGAATCTAAAAAATAATACAAATGAACTTATTTACAAAATAGAAACAGACTCACAGATGTAGAAAACAAACTTATGGTTGCCAAAGGGGAAGGGATAAATTAGGAGTATGGGATTAACAGATACAGGCTACTATAGCAAAATATATAAAAAGAATTTACTGTATAGCACAGGGAACTATATTCAATATCTTGTAATAACCTGTAATGGAAAAGAATCTGAAAAAAATACATAGCCAGATCACTTTTCTGTATACCTGCAACTAATACAATATTGTAACTCAACTATACTTCAATAAAATTAAAGGAAAAAAAACCTTTAATTTTGGAATAACTTTACATTTACAGGAAAGTTGTAAAGATAGTAAAGAAGGTTATACTCTACCCTTCGCCCAGCTTTCCCCAACATTAACATCTTAAATTACAGTGGTATATTTGTCAAAACTAAGAAACTAACTTTGGTACATTACTGTTAACTGGCCTCTAGACTTTATATTTCTGTAGCTCTTCCATTAATGTCCTTTTTCTTTTCTGGGATCTAAGCCTGGGTACCATATTGTAGTTAATTGTCATCTATTGGGAGTTTTTGATGTGATAGAATCAATGTAAATCAATTATATGTATATCAACATCATGTAAAGAAATACTGATATGTATCAAGAGAGTCTGTGACTTTGGTCAGCTTTAGTCATAAAAAACTCTAATTAGTGAATGTTGGAAGTCTTGCTATCACAGGGCTACCACAACCTGTTTTTCCAGAAAGACTCTATCATCCCCATATGGAATGAGTGAAACTCAGTGGGAACACAGTGGCAATGACTACAGTATTTGTTTCGTGACCATATCCTTAGCTCACCAGCACTTGATACTTTGGCAGTCTTGAGGTTACACATCTAGGGCAGATGGAGCAGTGCATTCCCAAACTGTTAAGGAGCCAGTGGTCTCTACTGGGTTCTGAAATGACTACCATTGTTCACTTTGGCTTAGAAAAAGTTGTTCTTGGGTTGCTGTGCTTATAGGGCACAGGCTAAGCTTTAGAAGTTTTCTAGATAAATTGTAACATATCCAGAAAAGAGGGTTCTGGGTTATAGAAAGACTTGAAAGCCTATGAGAGAGAAATGGTTGAGTGGAAGAGATAGGTTTGGTATGGTGATGACAGAGTACTTTATTTCTCATAATTTGAAAAGCTGTCCTGTAAAAGAGGGAAGAGAACAGGGCCAGCAAGAAGTTGTTGCAGGGAATTAAGAATTTGGCTCAGTGAGAGAAAGATATTTTTTATAGTCACAATTCTCTAAAAAACACAGTGTGTGAGTTTCATGTTACTGGAGGGATTTAAGCAGAAAATAAAACCATGTGGGAAAGATTCATTCACTAAGTGTTTGTCGCACATATTATGTGCTAAGGTAAGGAATGATTGATCATGTTTTATAGTGCTTACTGTCTTGTAAGTTAAAGCATCAAATGATGGGAAAGCATTAGAGGAATGCTTATATCGCATTTAGCTGAGATTCATATAGGTTTGCTAGCATAAATTTTAGTACCAGAAGCTCTACTTTATTGGCATGTTTGAAAATCTTAGATCACCTCTGTGACTGCATATACTAATAATCTACTGGGAGGAACCCTCTAGAAATAGTGAAATACTAGCAGTGATGAGGTGGTCATTGTTCAGTGAGACAAAGGGTTTAAAGCTGTTGCAGTGAGTTTTGTAGTCCTGTGTAAATTTTTAATTGAGAGGGGTAATTTTGCTGCCACAACTTTTTAAATGTAGAATGACTTCAATAGCTAAAAATCCTGCCACTCAGCAGTATGTTTGTCAGAGGATTGCAAACTGTCCAAGTAAGGTTCAGACTGAGAACTGTTGTCCCAATGAATTAGGAGACGCATTCTAAAATGGGACTGGCCCCTAAGAGGAGGCCGTTGAGTCCAGTGATCCTGAAGAGGCTCACCCATAGAGGCGTTTTTGTATTTTGCTTCCTTTGCCTTGGGGTTTTAAGCTAACAATAAAATAATTCCAGTTTTTAAAGAAGCTTTTTGTGTAGCAGTGAAACTGTACAGACTAGAATAGCAAATGAACGTATTGTTTCATGACAAAACCTGTTTGGAAGATTCTTTAGCATTCAATAAAGAAGGCCTTAATAATAAACATAACTAGTATATAAAATGGCTTACAAGAATGGAAGAGCTGGCAATAGAAATTATATAGGTACTTAATCAAAAACATGAACACTAGTGCCACAGTTTCTTTGTTACAAATGTGATTATCTGATCATAATAATTAAAATTAAAATTCATACAATTGTAGAAAATTGAAGTAAAGTCATTACAGATGTGAAACTGCATGTTGAGTAGGATTTTTATTTTAATTTAATTTTTGTTTCCAAAAATTACATGTATAAAATTGAAAAAGTCAAATAGTGCTACAAGGCTTATATTGAAAAACAATTGCAGCTCTTTGCCTTCTTCAGCCCTGATTCTGGCTCCGTACAGGCAAATCACTTTCAACCCTTAACTGCTTCTTCTGTTATTTAACTCCATATTTCTAAATTATAGGCTTATTTAGCTATTTGTTTATTTTTACAGTTATAGTCTTCATCTATTGGTATCTTACTGTGGAAGGCAATAATTTTGTTCATAACATCCCACTTCTCCCCTTACCTACTTTTCCCCCGGTATAGTTTAGTAATTATGCAGTATTTATATTTTAATGACTAAATATTCACAGCTAAGCCACTTTGTATATGTGGAGATTACCTTTCTTAACTTTCTTTCTTGGAGTTAATATTTTTTTGTTCAGTTCACCCCAATCAATCTGATAGAACCATAAAAGTTTAAAACTCCTCTTAGTGTATTCTGAAACATGAGGTGATAGATCTGTTCCATTCTCCCTTTGAGTCTACAGTGTCTCTGGTTCAGTATCTCCTGGGAGTAAAGAAAACCCGTGGATTCTGCTGGGTTTAGGAAGTCAGTCAGTGAGCTTGGGGAGGGGTCTAATTTCTTAAAATTTAGCAAATTCTTCTGTTTCAGTCCCACCAGCACTTTAGCTTTCAGACGTACCTCTTGCCCTTAATTTCTGAGTCTTGCAAGGTTCTGTGGCTGGAAGAGGCTTGCTGCTTATTGGTGGTCTCCCCATTCATACTGTTGGATTTCAGCTTTCTTGGCCCTGTACATTGGTTATTACTTACCACCTGCCCTTCTGCTTTTTATCTTTTGAAATCTTGTTAATGTTTATTATTTGCTGTCATCTCTTCACATGTTCTTGATCCTTTGGGGTTGATTCCTTTTTTGTTCTTTACTGTCATCCTAATAGGATCTTGGAAGGGAGTGAAAATAGCCTGTGTTTAATACATGTGTAAATGGAACTGGGTTTTTTTGCTTTAAAAATAATTTATTAGTTTTGGATCACAAAATATAGGGAAGACACAAGGGTGATGCCTGTGACCCCTTGGCTGCACTTCCTGTCCATAAACACCTTTTATAACTCCAAACTCGTGCTGCCCAAGCATTTTCTCACATCCTAACAGCTGAAGAGTATAGTATACGACCATGTGGGAAGTTTAAACAGACACCCTGTATGTGATGCAGGGGTCCCTTCTCACTTCTGCCAATATTGCAACTGTACTGGTTGTGGAACTGGTGTTCTTAAAAATTTATACCGAATTTAGAGAATTAAAAACATTTTATTTCAAGATGTTACCATTGGGGTGGAATTTCCTGGCAGTCCAGTTGTTAGGGCTTCATGCTTCCACTGCAGGGGGCATGGGTTCAATACCTGGTCAGGGAACTAAGATCCCGCATGCCGTGCGGTACGGCCACAGGGAAAAAAAAAAAGTTACCATTAGGAAAAACTGGGTGAAGGGTACACAGGAACTGTGTTATTTCTGACAATTGCATGCAAATCTATAATTATCTCAAAAGTAAAGCTTTAATCAAAAAAACAATTTAAGGCTATTGACAGGACAACCATTCCTTTCAATGTATAATGTTTCCTTTAAGAATTTATTTGTAGTATATCAATATAATAGGTTTGTTTTGGGGTAATTGTTCTTTTTACAGTCTTCCTAATTAAACTTTTTCATTGCTACGTTACATATTATGTCAATCTATTGTAATTTAGGAAACATTTTCACGGTTCTTTTAATCTTTTAGTGCATATACTACATGGTATTAACATAATACTTTTGGCCAGCAATGAATGGGTGTGCCAGTTTCACTGGAATTTTACCAGCACTGTGTGCTGTTAGAAGTGTTTTTGTTTTGGCAATTTTGTTAGATAGAAAATGGTATACTAAAGGGGTTTTAATTTGTATTTTTTCTTGATACCATTTTCTAGACCATTTCAGTATTTGTTAATTGTGGCCTACTAAAGACTAGTTCTGTTTTGAGACCTGTACTTCTTTTTTCTTTCAACTTTGCAGTTTATTAATCAGTTACTTGGAGTTGTTCCTTTGTCAACACCAACAGAGGATAAGCTGGCACTGCCTGCTGACATCAGAGCTCTGCAGCAACATTTGTGTGTGGTGCAGCTGACGAGGTTACTTGGCTTGTACCACATGATGGATAAAAATCAGAAATTGAGTGTGGTCAGAGAATTGATGTTAAGGTACCAGCATGGACTAGAATTTGGTGAGCAGCCTTTCAAAATGTGCAG
Source organism: Orcinus orca (assembly GCF_937001465.1). Lineage (NCBI taxonomy): Eukaryota > Metazoa > Chordata > Mammalia > Artiodactyla > Delphinidae > Orcinus > Orcinus orca. The sequence goes on along the minus strand of NC_064573.1, from coordinate 73,753,210 downwards.
TAGTTCCCTGATCCGCTAAGATTTAGAAGTTAGTTTTTTATCTCTCATAGCATGCTGTTGTAATGCTTTTGGCAAGGAAAATATTTTGTCAAGTGGGAACACTATCCAGGTAATAAAATGCAAAGCCTTTCTTAAGCTTGGAGTTTTAAAAATTATAATTGGCTCCCAGATATCCATATTCTTCCTGATCTGGCCAGCCAACTCTTTATCACAGTGGGGCTCAGATGAATTGCAGAGTTTATGATAATTGTCATATTTTCTGCTTATAGGCCTTAATATTCTAAATATATAGACTGTGTAAATGACCCAAAAGAATTGTAAATTGTGAGATAAATATTTAGTTTAGAAGTAGATGATCTTCAGATTGCTTAGATATGTGTGATAAAATATAAATTATCTGACTAGATGATATTAGTATTTCTCTAACTGTATTCTAAAAAATTAGGTGAAGTAATGAGCATAATATTACATTAGTTGTACATGGCTCTTGGATTCTGTTCTTTTCTTCACCTAAAACCTCCTTCCAAATCTTGCTGCTCTCCTTTTGGGACCATTTGGAATACCACCTCTATTCTGGAACCCTTCCTTCTGCTCCAGCTGAGTGTGGTCTCACCTTCTTTTGACTCTTTTGATTCATGGCTTAAATTTTTCTTCTGGTATTTACTCCATTCTTATTAGTTTCTTTTCCTCTTTTTCTCTTCTTCCTCCTGTCACTTTCTTGCTTTAAAAAAACTCCTTTGGGGCAGTAATAATTGAACAAATCTTAAAATACAGATATGATTTTTTTTTTCCCTATAGGGAAATCCTGTTTGAAAACCGAATTGCAATTTTCAGACTATTACTGTCTCCTTGCTGTCCATGTGCTTATTGATATATGGAGAGAAACAGGTAAAGAGCAGTGATTTCAGTTTAACTTTACTCTTTGTTTTTATTGACTATAAATCCTTAGACTAAGTATATAATCCAAGAATTTGATTTATGCTTTTAGGTTTTTCTTCCTTGCCCTTCTCCAGGGTGCTTCTAGAAGAACCAAAGTCTCCAAGTATCCTCCTCTCTGTAATCAGGATAATCTTAAATCAGTGGATATCTGTTCTGTTTTAAAATATTTCTGCATAGTGAGTAAACAACCTATTACAAAGTTACAATAATTAAAATACAGAGAAACTGATTCAGATATAGATGTATGGGTCCATGGAATGAAAGAGCCATTTTTGTTCACTTCAGTTTATATAGGAAAATACACTTTTTTTGGAATACGGTTCAGATTAGCCCATTTAAGACAAATATATACTGCATGGTATAGGAAGCTTCATGAGTCATTAAGCAAGAGAAGGATGATTCAGCAAATGGTACTGAGATTGCCTTTTCTTTAGGTCTCACTTTCTGACATTTTCTCTTATTAGCAGTTTTTGAGAAAAAATAACTTTAGCTACTTATTGCATATTATTCATGAGAATAAACTGCAGAAGAAACAGGGCTGGGAGACAGTGCTGTGCAAGACAGACACAACCCTGCCCTCATGGGTCATTTAACCAAGCACTCAATTTTGATACTATCTTCTCATGCTTAAAATCCTTCAGATATGCCCTGTTTTCCTGAGGATAAAGGTCAGCCTTATTAGGATGGTTTACAATGCTCTCTATAATCTAGTGTCTGTCTACATCTCCAGATTCTTAGTACTTAAGGCCCTAAATCTACTTTTTTTTTTTTGCTACTATCACTGAACATCATGTTACCTCTCTTTGAAATAACTTTCTTACCTCCTTCATCTCACTTTTACTCAAACAGTGCCTCTGACAAGCCTGTCTTGATTTCACCCCCTTCCTCATTGCAGATTTTATGCCCCTTCTGAACTTTTGTAGGACGTTGTGTATATCCATATGATAGTACTTGTTATACTGTATTGTACCGGGGATGGGGATGAAATCCTTTTCATCAGAGTACTTGATATCTGGAACCCCACATTCAGGAGGTTGCATAGGGCTGTAAAAGTCATCTTAATGTAAAACCATTAATGAACTGACTACTTAGTAATTTGGCCCCTACTCGTACCCTTCCCCACTTATTCCTGGCATCTATTCTTGCTCATAGTGACTGTGGCTTTGCTAATCTCTTGGTTTTGGAGCAAGATATCTGACCATATAATAGTAATAACAGTTAACAGTTGTGGATCATCAGGCACTTGAAAGTGCTTTATATGAATTAGCTAATTTTAAACCTTGTAACAGTACAGTTAAGATTGTTACAGTTTTACAGATGTGGGAAATACAGGGCAGAGAGAAAGAAGTTAGGTGGGTTGTCCAAAATCATACAGTGCAAATACATGGGAAGTTCTAGATATTATATATATATAGATGCAAGGTTTCTTGAAGTCAGTGAAAGTGATGTTGAATGTTCCAGTTGTAGGCTGGAACAATAGTCATTGTTCAAGGTGGATATGACAAAAATTAGAAATGTATAGAAAATTGGTGAGGATGTTGAAAGAGACTGATTTGAATGTGACAGGATTAAGAAGAGCATTTTAAGGTTAAATTGATGATGCTCTCAAATATTTTTTGCAAAAAAGCAATTCTTTATGATTGTGCTACAAAAATAAAATGGGGAGTGAAGGATGCCATTTTTTCTCCTCTAGTTTTATTGAGCTATAATTGATACATTACATTGTATTAGTTTAAGGTATACAATATAGTGATACATTGTATTAGTTTAAGGTATACAATATAGTGATATATCGCAAAATGATTACCACAATAAGTTTAGTTAAAGTCCATTACCTCACATAGCTACTTTTTTTTCCCTTGTGATGAGAACTATTAACATCTACTCTCTTAACAACTTTGAAATACACAGTACAGTGTGGTTAACTGTAGTCACCATACTGTACATTATATCCCCAGAATTTATTTATCTTATATCTTTTTATTATATCATTTTGTTATATTATAAAATTTGATTTAAAAAATTCTGTCCCCCAAATCCTCATCAACCCTTGATGCTCTTTGATTTGGCATAGAGTTGTAGTTATATTCTAAATTTTGCAAAATAAAATAAGATGATAAGTGTCATCATAATGTTGGGTTTAATAGTTCAGAAGTGTAAATTAAACCTTTTTTTTTTTTTACTATTTACTTTGAAATTTTGTTTCTATTTAAAAGAGATCTTCAAGAAGTTTTTAAAAAAAATTCTGATATTGGTTATCCTTGAATAAGTAGGACTTAAAAAATTATCTATTATCTATAATTGTCCAACTATCTCTTCTACTCAATTCTGAACCTCTTGAGGCCTGGAACCACCTATGACTCTTATCTTTGGGTGTTATATCTAGTGTTACTGCAGAGTTTAGGTCACTGAGTGTTGAATTAAATAAAATTATGACTGTGAATACCAGGGAGCAACATGGGAAAACACAAAATCGGGTGTATGCCATGATTACTACTGTGTAAAATTGTGCTGCAAAAATAAAATAGGGAGTGAAGGATGTCATTTTTTCTCCTCTCGTTTTATTGAGCTATAATTGATACATTACATAGTAATGTTATGTATACATAATTGATAGTTCAAAAGCAGTACATTAATCACAATGGTAGTTTGAGTAGATCATGGGTGGTTTACATAGTTTAGGTAGGATTATGGATGATATTTATCTAAATCCCCAATTTTTGGTTATGTCTTGTTTCTTTTGGAAAAAAGCATATAGAATATAATTTTAAAAGCTCAGTGCATGGAGCTTTTTTGTTTTTTTGAGGGGGAGCTTTTTATTTTAGCTGTTTTTTCTAACTGTAAAAGTAGCTCGTAAAAATTTGGCAAATGGTTTATTTTAATCTCGCTTTTCCAACTTCCAAAAGACTAACATTTTTGCATATTTCCTTCTCTCTTTCTCTGTGAATGTTTTAAATACTTGAGATGAACTCTTCATACTAGTTTGAATTCTGTACGTTTTACTGATCATTATTGCATAATTATTTTCCCTTGCTGTTAGAAACTCCTTGTTAACGTTAAATGGCTGTATGGTGTTTCCCTGTGTGGGTGTAACTACAGTTTACTTAATCATCCCCCCATTATTAGTACAGTGAATGTTTTTGTATATAAAGCTTTATCTGCATTTCATGTTATTTTCTTCAGATAATTTCATAAAAGAGAAATTACTTTTTCTTTAAGAATATTGATGCATGTAACGTTTTGAATTTTAGTAGGCCAAAAATGTGTATCATTTTAGTTTGGTTATTAATGAGCAGTTCTTTTTTCAAATATTAGTTGACATCTGTTAGTAGAGTTACATGTGGAAGAAAAATGATGTCAAGAGAAAGCATCTGTCTGGGGTCTTGTAGAGAAAATCCTGTACTGGGAAGGTTGGTGGATTCTACTTCTCCTTCAAAGTCCATCTCTTCTCAGAATCTAGGATCCTGTGAGATTCCAGACTTCTCTTTAAGACCTGGCAGCTCAAAGTTTGCATCATTTTTGCAGATGCAGGTTTAAGAACTGAGGTAACTATTGAGGGACTGTCTTTTCAGGGAAATTCCCTATTTTGGTTACAGGTGTGTATCTAAAATTTGTTCTCTGCCACCCAACCACATCCTTAGAATACTTAGGGGAGGTGATGGTGTCAGTTAGTTTTTATTTTTTAGTTTTGAGAAACCCCCATTTGCTGTCAAGGTCTGTGGATAATGCTGTTATATTTTGGTTCTAGGTGATGAGACCGCTGTGTGGCAGGCCCTGACTTTGCTGGAAGAGGGACTAACTCACAGCCCTTCCAATGCTCAATTCAAATTGCTGCTTGTTCGAATCTACTGTATGCTGGGGGCATTTGAACCAGTGGTGGATCTGTATTCCAGCCTTGATGCTAAGCATATCCAGCATGACACCATTGGGTTGGTAGTATATACTCTGAATAATGAGCAGCCAGCTACAGCAGTGTGGGGTCCTCATATATGGAATTCTTAACATTTTGATTTTAGCAGAAAAGTTGTTCCCGGTATTAAGCTTTGTAGATTAATCACCTGTTATGACCCATTGCAAAGCAGAAAGAGTTTTATCTTTCTCAGCATTTTGTGGTAATTTCAAATGCGTACAATTTAGAAATGGTTAAAAAAAAAAGTTTTCCCCAGATACAGGTAACAGTTATATACTTTGAACTCTTTTTCTTAGCACACATTGTTTTCAAGTCTTTACTTCTGCCTTGCAGTTGAGGTTGACACTTGTATGTTGACCCCAGAGATCCTTTGAATTTGTATTTTGACTATTCTTTGTGATGAATCAAGGGTATTTTCTCTGTGTCCTGTAGAGCTGTTTTAGGAAGACAATATTCTGTTCTCTAACAACTTGTGTTCCATTAATCATCTGAGTGTAAGAAAGCATGGCATAGAGCTTTAGGTCTCCCACAAAACTGAATTAACTTTGCTGTTTTTTAAAATTTGATTCTGTGAATTAGATCATTTCTATGGCCGCATGTTTTAACTTTTCGTATGCTTAGCTGTTTTTCTACCATAGTAATGTGAAGTGTAGTATTTGATACTAGAGGTGGGTAGGTATAACCTTTTTTTTTCTTTCCTTCCGACCTAGTTACCTTTTGACCCGATACGCCGAATCCCTAGGTCAGTATGCTGCTGCATCCCAGTCCTGTAACTTCGCACTCAGGTTTTTCCACTCCAACCAGAAAGATGTAAGTGAAAAAAAAATTTATTTTTTAATATGGTCTTGGCCTGCTGAAAGAACATGATTCAGAGAGCATCTTCCCTCGGGTCACAAGTACACATATTAAGGTGCACCACGCTGTACTCACATGTGCCCTTAGTCTATAGCTTACTGGCCAAGGCTGTTAGGTAGAGGTAAGGAGTTTTTGTGTTTGTTCGTAAGGGTATGTTTAATAGAATCCATGAGAAGGTGCATTTAAAACTGGGTATTAGCAGAATATGAAGTGCCTCTTAGGTCTGTGTTTTAATCTCTAAGAGACTTTCTAAGGGTATAAGAAATAGCCCATAAGAGTGTATAGCCTGGGATGCCGTATATGATTTTGCGATAGCAGTTGTTCTCACTTACTTTTATTGATTTCTGAAGTTGATAACCACCATGTTCTTTATCAACAGAGTATACTTATCTTTTCTTACAATTATAAAATTGACCAATTCAGGACTCTTTAAGAAACTTAGGTCAGTAGTATGTTTTTTAAAGTAACAATAAATAAGATAGAGCTTTTATGTGCCATAATGAAAGGATGGGATTTGCACCATATTTTTCACTGCAAGCAGATGTGATCTCCACTTGTCAGTTAAGCAGAAGTTATTGTGGAAAAAGTATATGGTCTCTACTCAGTCGAGGTATGTAAAACCATCCAGGAACATATGTGGAGATAAGGTGCCTCTCTACAGTGGTCACACTACCTGCTTGCTTCTCATGTGCTTCTAAGACTCATCACCTGGAATTTCGCCATGCCAGGTATCTGCCCATAGTGTTCCATTTTTCATGGTCTGACAGCAACTAAGAAACTTGGGAAGGAAGCTGGTTTCTGAGGTTCTTCTTGGCAAAGCACTCATGAGGATTTTTTTAAAAACCCATTTGTAAATATGACTGCTATACCTAATTATCTTCCATCTAATTCTTTAAGCTTGTGTTAAATAGAAAGCTGGGACAGGGCAAAAGCATTTCTGACCAATAGAATATAGGTTTATTGTTCTCATCTTGCAATAAGTATATTCTGACACACTTCAGGTCATGACCTAGAGGGCTGGTGTAGCACGGGGTTGTGATCTTTGCATCATCAGTTGGCTTTTGAGCTCTATCCCTTTCCACCCATGGCTCCACTTCCCAACAGTGATTGTATCTCTGTTCAAACCTCATTTTGTGCCCTAGCTTCTGATCAGGGAGAGACAGAAGTGGGCATCAGCGTTTAAACATATTGCTCAGAAGCTGCTAGCCTGGCTTCACTGTCAGAAGGGCATCTCTAGGACCTTGGTTCTAAAATCTCTTAGCATAAGTGGGCAGTTGAGTTATAAATCTGTGAGTTTTCACTGTATATTCAAGTATCTGTGCTTGAGGAAAACAAATATCGTATATTAATGCATGTATGTTGAATCTGAAAAAATTGGTATAAACGATCTTGTTTCCAAAGCAGATATAGAGACATATACATGGATACCAAGGGAGAATGGGGGAGCGTGGGATGAATTGGGAGATTGGGATTGACATATCTACGCTATTGATACTATGTATAAAATAGATAACTAATGACAACCTACTGTATAGCACAGGGAACTCTACTCAGTGCTCCGTGGTGACCTAAATGGGAAGGAAATCCAAAAAAGAGGGGATATATGTGTACATATAGCTGATTCACTTAGCTGTACAGTAGAAACTAACACAACATTGTAAAGCAACTATACTCCAATAAAAATGAAAAAAAAAAAAAAGTATCCATGCTTGCCCTTCTCTGTTTTCAAGAAGTTTCACTAACTGAGGAAAAAATCAAAAGAAAAGTGTATTTCAAATCTCATTATTCTGGCTCTGATTACTGTGTTTCTAAGGAAGAGGTTAAGTAAACATTTGATATAGTGAAGAATCCTTTTCAAACTTTTGTTTCTCAAATAGCTTGATGTGGATGTGGGGGGTAAATAAGGGATTAATCCAAGCCTGGTGTTTGGTTTTACTCCAGTTTTCAGTCATCCAGCATTCTAGAAGAACTATATTGTTCGTGAGTTGGTCAATAAAGGCACATTATTTTATACTAATAAAAATCAAGCCTTAATTTTTCTTCCCACAAATACTGTGTCTGAAGAAGTGTTTTGAAAACAACACCCACACCCACACACACACACACACCCACACCCACACCCACACCCACCCGAAAGTATTGTAATAGGGAAAGGAGATCCCCAGGAGTGATATGAGAGGGCATGTTGTCCTCAGTGGCTTTTTGTATCTTTGTTTGATATTTTGCTGATGGTTGTGTGTGACAGGAGTGACTAATTCATCTGAATGTATGTGATGCTGAAGCTGATAAAAGTAAAGCATTTTATTAATCTGGGACTAGGACTCTCTGCTTGAAATTTATTTTTATTACTACTAACTAAGAAAACAACTATTTAATCACATTAAAGTAGATAACTGGGGAGAGAGCATGGAGGGGGCTAGGTTCTGGAGGTAAAAGCAAAACACAGTACAGCAAGGAAAACATACTTTAAACCGTAATGCCCAGCCCAAGTCCCAGAATAGGAAAATGGAGACTGTGGTGTGGACTGTTTCCTACAGGAGTTTGAAGCTAAGAAAGATCACGATTGTAGTGTTACACTGTATGTGTTAAACCTTCTGATAGTATTAGAAATACATCTCTGGAAAGCTAAAGCTCTATGCTCTACATCTTTTATTCTTGGTAGTTTTTGGCACCCCCAGATGGTTTTTCCTTGAGTGACTGATGTATTTCAATTACCAACTAGCTCTTTGAAAGAACATCTACTCCTTAAATGGAAATCTGCTTTGTAAGGCTTTGTGCTATGGGATTGAAAGTTGTATTTGGAAGGTCGATGTAGGGGTTTTCTTTTTGGAAAGGTCGTTGTCTGCTGTCATCTTATTTGGAATAGAGTTTTATAATATAAAACTAGAGTTTAGATTTACATATCTCCAAAAGTAACTTCCATGTTCGTACTTTAAAAAAAATTGCCTTTACAAGTCTGCATTTTAGGTATTCATGAAGATCATTATTCAAGGGTTTGATGTCCATGTATTTCGCTAATTTTTACAGTGACCAGGGTTCATTTCAGGAATCCATATGGGATCTCAATAGCCTCATTGGTGCATAAATGAGTAGAAATGGGTACAGACAACATTCTCTGATACTCAGAAGTCTTTAAAGTACCCATGGCTTCCAGTTTTGCCTGCAGTTCCAATAGGTCGTTGTTTCTTCAAATCATGGTGCTTCCTCAGTCTGTCCTATTGGTAGCTGCCCAGGCCCTTTTCTAGCTCTGCAGTGATACTTTACTGCAGTATTAAAGGAGGACTATCTTAAAAAAAGAAGCCAGAGAACTATAGTTGCCTTCTTAGTTTGTTAAAGGACTGCATTCCTTTTTTGTGGCCCCTTATTTTTCTCTTGCCTTTTTTCTAAAGTGGTATTCCATGGACCACTCAGAAGTTAAAACTTCCTCTGCACTTGGTAAGGCTGAGTTCTTTCCTTTAACCATAGTATATTTTGGAACTGTAATTAATAAATTTGATTGGAATCACCAAAGTCAAATTTTTATCCTGATTAGTTGCTGGATCATATGTTCCTAACCAGCCGTTTTTTTCAAACTGTAAGGTCCTGTTGCAAGGGCTGTTGGTAAACCTTGCTATGTTTTCCAAACCAAGAGGCCATTGGATAGGCATATGTGTTTAGGGTATCCTGGCCTCTTCTTGACTGAGCGTATCACTGTCCTTTAATCAAGCTAGAAGGTACACTTGAGCTTTTTCAGATAGTCCTTCTTTAAACCTGCAGGATCACAAGTAATCTTTTTAATTTTCTTGTGTCCGTCCGTCTTTAATTTCTCCAGATACTGCAGGCAAACAGCTCGCCGAGGTGTCCCATGGGGGTTTAAAAGCCGCATCGAATGCAGTTGAATTAGCGCCCGTGGCGCAATCCCGCGGCCTGAAATGAACCCTGCGAGGCTGTGTATCAGAGGGTATGTTGTTGACTATTGGCCTATTTTCCTATTGGGCAAATTATTCGGTCATAATGGAGATGGGGGCAGAGCTGACTGAGGCTGTGCAAAAAGACTGTCTTTTCTAGAAAGGATCTTTGGGGGCAGACATCAACTTTGAGTTTAGTACTTTACTTAGCCCAAAAGGGTGCCCTTCTGACTTCCGATCCTGATGGCGTAGGCCCACACCCATGAAATGTTCTTCCCTGAGATTTTCTTCTGTTGTGCCAGAATTTCTGTTTAGGATTCTTTATCTTGCCTCTGTTCATGTTTCATCTGTATATATGTATTAATCTAATTAAAGCACATGTGGTGTATGTTACGGGATTTTCTAGCATAGTAGTTTGGATGGACAGGTAACCTGGTTTTTGCATTTTCTGCCCTCAGAATGGATGATGACATGAATTTTTATAGGTCTTTTGTTTGGTGTCTTCTATCTTGATGCAATACACATATTCCTATGTTTGTGATATATTATTCAGAAGTAAACAAAACCAAGGAGCAGCCTGTCTTTTTTCTGAAGGACAGTAATTTTTATTTGTGGTGGTGGTGGGATGGTTATATTATTCTGGTATTTTGGGAACTTTGTATAAAACAAAGTTTATCTTAGATGCAGAAAAACATGGAGTAATATCCCTTCCACAATGGCACTAACCAAAACCTTGACTGATGTGGTATAACAAAACCTTCAGTCCTGTTGAAATGAACATAACTGCTAGGAGAAAGTCTACATGGTGGTAGCAGCAGCTAAATATTATTAGTAGTAATATTAGTGAAGAAGACATTTGACTCCAGTAGAGGATAGAAGAAAAATATCATTTTTAAAAGCTGATATTCTGTTTGGTGACCAAGAACTTTAAAGATTAGATTCAACATCTTAATTTTAGTTTGAGTGTTGTTTTGTTTTGTCTGGCAAGGTATGTCTTCGTTACCTGACATGTGAAATGTTTATACCAAGGTGATGTCTTTCCTTCCCAGACCTCAGAATATATTATTCAAGCTTACAAATATGGTGCATTTGAGAAGATCCCAGAGTTTATCGCTTTTAGGAACAGGCTGAATAATTCTCTTCATTTTGCACAAGTCCGTACTGAACGGATGTTGTTAGACCTTCTACTTGAAGCAAATGTGTAAGTATTGCACAAGAGCTAATAAGGAACTAAGAGATTAGATCAGATGCTGAGAGCCATTAATGGGCCTCATGGGTGTCATTAGCGGGCTTAAGCTAAGGAAAAATGGGAAAAAAAAAATGTAGGAGGGGACAGGGAAGAAAGGGGAAGGTGCCTGTCATGGGGAATGATAGGGTACTGCCAGCACCATCCCAGGTTCCATACAGAAACCAGCTAGGCCATGGTCATCATCCCTGGCCCATATTATGTTTACAAGCTTCCCCATACCCTGCAAACATGGGATTTCAGGAATTAATGCTGATGAACTTTATTTTGGTTGGGCCTCCAGATGCCTTTCTTTTGCTGTGTAGCAGGCCAGAACCAGTGCTTGGTTCTATTTCACGTTATATGAGCTTTTACTTCCTAATATTAAATAAAGTCTTCCTTTCTTCCTTTATTCTTTCCTTTTCTCTCTTTCTAGTAAAACAAAGTCCTGGCTAACATGTTTTCATGACTATTTTATTATTGAATAATACTTAAATAAATTTTCATTATCACAGATCAACCAGCTTAGCAGAAAGTATAAAGTCAATGAATCTTCGGCCAGAAGAAGATGACATTCCATGGGAAGCCTTGCGAGACAACAGAGACTTAAATGTTTTCTTTAGCTGGGATCCAAAAGACAGGTAACTTGAATTTAACCCCAAGCAATTTATTTTTAAAGAATCAAGATGAATTTAAGAGTTTTATATATTATATTATATATTATGTATATATAATAACATTTTTATTGTAGGGATCAGAAAATATAGGTAAGCCAAAGGAAGAAAAGAAAACCTCACCCCTATGTTGAGATTACTGGTTAATCTAAAAGTTAATTCCTCCTTCACAGCATACATGAAAACAGATTCCAGATGGATTAAAGATTATATGTTAAAACTTAGAAGAAAATATAAAAAATATTTTTAAATGGTTGGGATAGTCTTTCTCAGCATTACATCAGATCTGGAAACAAAGGATTTGACCTGTAAATATTAGTCTTCTGTATAGAAGTAAATTTGTTAACAAGTTCTAGAGGTATCTGGTAAATTGGTAAATTTCTTCATATATATTAATATCCTTCACATATACAGAGAACTCAATAAATCAATAAGAAGAAGATAAATGAAAAACAAATGGGGCAAAGGGTTTAATAGGAAATTAAAGAAATGTACTTTACAGCAATAAAGATTTGTATTTTAATCTATCAGACGAAGATTTAACCTATCCCATAAAAAAAGATTAATCCTTGTTCTCAGCTAGGTTATGGGAAAGTGGTTGTTGTGAGTTTATATGGCAGTAAAACTTTATATAACCTTTCTATAGGGAATTTTAGTTATATGTATCAAGATTGAAAAGGCTGTGTACCATTTAATTCAGGAGAACCACTTCTAGGAAAGTGGAAACTAAGGAATAAGTGCACAAGTATGCAGAGACATGTATAGAAGGTAGTTCTGAATATGCTGTAATTTGGGGGCTGCCAAGACTACATTCAGGGATTTGCCAGGACTCATGGGATTCTACATGTAGTTGGACTCACAACTAAGTTGTTTTATAACAAAAGGATACATGACAGGATCAGCAAAGGGAAAGACATACAGGTGGAGTTCGGAAAACTCCATGCACAAACTTCCAGTGTTCTCTCCCTCCTATGAAGGAATATACTGAGCGTGTGCTCCTTTTTCCAGCAGCAAAAAATGCAGTATTTCTGTGCAATATTTCTGCCCAGAGAAGCCCATTAAAGATTTGGTGCCCAAGGTTTTCATCGGCTGGTGATGTAGGCACCCTCAGTCTATCTAGCATGTACCAGTATTTCAGACTCCCAGAAGGAAAGCACTGTACACCCTTAACCACATAATTTGTACGAACAATCTAGGCAGGTGAGCCACTCTTGTCATTTAGGGAATGGTTGGCCTGCTAGGTTCCCAGACATCAGACAAGGGCCAACCTTGCAAGTAGGCCCTTCTGAAGATGATAGCCTCACGGTTGCTATGTTAACTTTTTTTTTTTTAAAGAATATTTGGTGGGGGGATTATTTATTTATTTATTTGTTTGTTTTATTTTTGACTGTGTTGGGTCTTCGTTGCTGTGTGTGGGCTTTCTCTAGTTGTGGTGAGTGGGGGCTACTCTTGGTTGCAGTGAGTAGGCTTCTCACTGTCATGGCTTCTCTTTTTTTTTTTTTTTTTTTTTTGCGGTACGTGGGCTTCTCACTGTTGTGGCCTCTCCCGTTGCGGAGCACAGGCTCCAGACGCGCAGGCCCAGCGGCCGTGGCTCACGGGCCCAGCCACTCCGCGGCATGTGGGATCTTCCCGGACCAGGGCACGAACCCGTGTCCCCTGCATCGGCAGGCGGACTCTCAACCACTGCACCACCAGGGAAGCCCTGTCATGGCTTCTCTTGTTGTGGAGCACGGGCTTTAGGCACGCAGGCTTCAGTAGTTGCGGCACGTAGGCTCAGTAGTTGTGGCTCATGGACTCTAGAGCACAGGTTCAGTAGTTGTGGTGCACAGGCTTAGTTGCTCCGTGGCATGTGGGATCTTCTCAGAACAGGGCTCAAACCCATGTCCCCTGCATTGGCAGGCAGATTCTTAACCACTGCACCACAAGGCAAGCCCTGTGTTAACTGTTTTCTGTACACACTGTCATAAAAAGATGCAGTTTGCAAAATAGTATAAACACTGTGAACCCATTTTATCTGTTTAAAGTATATTACATAAATATTTGTAGTTCATTTTCGTACATCGTATTGCAGAAGTCTGAAAGGATCTATACCAAGCATGTTAATATTGTGGGTTCTCCATCAGTAGTAATATTGTAGTTATGACTTGTTGATATTTCCCTTATAAACTTTTTTTTTTTTTTTTTTTGCGGTACGCGGGCCTCTCACTGTTGTGGCCTCTCCCGTTGCGGAGCACAGGCTCCGGACGAGCAGGCTCAGCGGCCATGGCTTACGGGCCCAGCCGCTCCGCGGCATGTGGGATCTTCCCGGACCGGGGCACGAACCCATGTCCCCTGCATCGGCAGGCGGACTCTCAACTACTGCGCCACTAGGGAAGCCCTCCGTTATAAACTTTAATTTTGAATTGTTTATGCAGAATAACTGGATTTATGTTGTGTTAGGCTGAAAGTTGACAATTTTGGCTACCATTTGTGGATTTTGACTTAGATTCATTATGCATATCAGAATCTTTTTTTATAAGAGCATGGAAAAACATTTGTTGTAAACTGCTCTTTAACAAAGAATATTTAGTTTTTTTAAACAAAGTTTGACTGGCAGTTAATAGTGTGAAGCAGATCATATTTGTATTGATTGAAAAATGAAACTTAGAAACTTAGGTTTTAAAATCTAATTTAAAATCTAGTGACAGTGCTTAGCTTACTATTATTTATCATTTGAATCATCTAAATTTAGTGAGAATATTAATTGAGAATGTTTTTCTTTCTAATTTTTATACTCTGTAAATCACGGCCTTAAAAATAATAATGCATAATGAAATAATTCCAACATGAAAAGTGTTTTTTACTTTTGTTACATAAAAATAATTTGAGTGCTTACTTAATATACCTTGAGTGGTTATCTAGTAAATCACTAAATAGATGGTATCACTCAACAAATAATGTTATTATTTTCTGAAGGAATAAAGATTTCCAGTCATTAAACAAAAACTAAATAATCAAGTGTTCTGTATCAGGAATTCTAAATATGCCTTTCTAAGATCGTTTTTATGTGTCATTTTTACCCTGAAAGTTTTAACTAATTGAAGTGATGGTTCAAAATAAATTTTAGAAAACTTAGGATAGCATGGATTCTGTTCCTATAACAGAATCTCAGTGGAATATTTTTCCCAAGACTAATACAAATTTAATCTGATTTTTTTAAGACTTTGTTAGCTTCCATTTAAATGATAGTATAGGGACTTACCTGGAAATCAGGTCCAATGGTTAAGACTCCACCTTCCAATGCAGGGGGTGCGGGTTTGATCCCTGGTGAGGGGTGCACATGCTGCGGGGCGCAGCCAAAAATTTTAAAAAAAAGGAAAAAAAAGATAGTACAAGCATATACTCTTTGGGAGCATTTTTTGTTCTTCAGACAAACAGAAGTGATTTTAATAAGGCTTAATAATATTTAATGGCAAGCTTCTGTTCTATTTTAAAAATCTAGTCTTTTGACCACTTTGACTTTTTAAATACATGACATCTTTACCAAGTACACTGAAGGTCTATTATAGGGAGAACTGGTTGGGAGAAAATAAAAGTTTTGATTGTAAGTCATTCATTTAATTAAAAAACATTGCAAATACTGCATGTTGTTGTTTATATAAAATCAGATAAAGGACATTCTTGTCAGGTTCCAAAATTTGTATATACTTTTAGGTCATAAGAGTTAATAGTTTTATTTATTACTTTGTAGATTATGTTATTTATGTGTGAAACAAAGCAGGAAAATATATTGAGAAAGAATTTGTTTATGGAGGAGTTTTTTAATGTGTTACATTTCTTAAATGTAAACATATATTTCTAATGCATACTTAAGTAATGTTTAAGGAAACCAAAGTAATGCATTGTTGTGCATGTTGGCAGTCAAAAATAAAACCATTTTGGTGGTTAAAAAATATATATATATTGTGGGTTCTTGGTTATCAGGTCCCGTTTTCCTTTTACTTTTTTTACTTTTCTGTCATTTGAATTTTTTATATTATGTATTTTATCATCAGAAAAATGAATCTCATGTAAGGGGAAAACGACCTGTTAGGTAGGTTATCTTTCCCATTTTATGGATACCGAAATGGGGACTTGGACTGTTTTGGTTTGTCCAAGATCATTCAGCTATTAAATGACAGCTGAGACCATTCAAAGGCGTCTTGACTGATGAAAGTGAACTTTGAAAGCTTTAAAGTTAACATGAATAAAATGGATGGTTTGTGGATGTTTCTTTTTAAGGGATGTTTCTGAAGAACATAAGAAACTTTCCTTGGAGGAGGAGACAATGTGGTTAAGAATCCGTTCCTTAACCTTGAGGCTGATCAGTGGACTTCCAAGTCTTAACCATTCTGTTGGGCCAGAGAACTCAGAGAAGACCACTGAGAATGGAGTATCCTCCCGGATTGATATTTTCCGTTTGCTCCTTCAACAGCTGGAGGTGGCCCTGGAGACGGGAAAGCGATTTATTGAGAAGGACATTCAGGTATCATCAGTGCGTATTTACAATCAAAGCTGCAATAATATGTGACTGTCTTTTTGAAAATAGGAATTGGGGATGGGTGAGTAGTAAAGAACAGTATTTTGTCCCACTTTATGGCATCTACAGGAAAAAGACAAACTTTTTAAACTTGGGGAATTGCAGATGCTTCCTCAGTATCCAAATTGGATAGTGAGGAAAAGCAAAATAGCTTTTTTGTGATGGTAAACTTTTTAATACCTGTCAACAAATTAATACAGCATTTCTGTTTTCACCATAATGATTTGGTTATTATTAGCTTGCTGATCACTGCTTTGTAACTTAATCATGGAGATAGATTTTTATCCAGTTCCTTGTTTTCTCATTTTGTATTTTATGAATTTAAATTTCAGTGGATTTAAAGAACATTTAAAGAACTTTTTTTCCTTTCCAGTATCCTTTCCTTGGTCCTGTACCTACCAGAATGGCTGGATTCTTTAATTCTGGCTGTTCTCAGTGTCAGACCAGCTCTTTTTATCTTGTTAGTGATATTTATGAGCTGGACATCAATGGTTTAGGTAAGTGTATACTTGCATGAGTATGTTTACAGCGTCTTTGTCACTGAAAACTTAGTAAATGCAACAAAATATCTATAACCTCACATATTTGGAAAAATTTGGAGGAGATGGGAGGTGGAAGCTGTTCTGGAATCTCTGGTTTGCTATACAAGAAAGTCCATTAAACAGTTTACAAAATAATGTTTAGAAGCTTAAGTCCATTCCATATTTTTTTTTAATCCGCCCTGCTGCGCCCCCCACACCCCACCCCCGCACCTCTAAATGCTGCTCACTCCCTTTCCCTCATTTTCCCACTTTTGTTTTAAGTCTGTTCCATATTTAAAATCATTTTTTAGGGCCAAAAGTTGAAGAAATCCTTGATTTGTTGAAATATTGTTGGATTTCAAGTTGAATTATTTTCATTCATTCATTTAAAAATTTTTTTTAAATTGAAGTGTAGTTGATTTACAATGTTATGTTAGTTTCTGGTGTACAGCAAAGTGATTCAGTTATACCTGTACATATATACATGTATTTTCATATTCTTTTCCATTCTGGTTTATGATAGGATACTGAATATAGTTCCCTGTGCTATGCAGTAGGACCTTGTTGTTTATCTGTTTTATGTCTAGTAGTTTGTATCTGCTAATCCCAAACTCCTAATTTATCCCTCCCTCATTCCCCTTTGATAACCATAAATTTGTTTTCTATGTCTGTGAGTCTGTTTCTGTTTTATAAATAACTTCATTTGTATCAGATTAAATTCTTTACTTAAAAATGAAGGCCTAGGGACTTCCCTGGTGGTCCAGTGGGTAAGGCTCTGTGCTCCCAATGCAGGGGGCCGGGGTTTGATCCCTGGTTGGGGAACTAGATCCTGCATGCATGCCGCAACTAAGAGTTTGCATGCCACAACTAAGAAGTCTGCATGCTGCAACTAAAGATCCCGCATGCCACAACAAAGACCTGGTGCGGCCAAAATAAATAAATAAATATTTAAAAAAAGAAAGAAGAAGGCCTAAACTTTGTAGAGAAAAGATTTTCTTCTAAGCTGTCAACCCAGCGAGAGTCACAAATACCATATAGGTCATGTTTTTTTGTTTGTGTTTTGTTTTTCACAAGTCATAAGGCTTGTGGATCCTGTCATTTAGAGTATTTGAAACACATAGATTTCTGGTCCTCCTAGAGAATCTTAGGTAGTGCTTTTGGCAGAACAGTAATTAATACCTTTCTTTGCCTTTTTTCTTTCCCTTTCTCTTCCCTTTTCTCCTTTTCCTGTCCTTCATCTTTCTCTCAGTAATGGAATTTAGAGGCCTGTGGGTCTTAAGAGAAAACAAAATGTCCTTGCCTATGCTTCCAGGTATTGGTCTTGCTTCTTTATCTTACTAAAAATTGAATTGAAAGTTTTTCATTGTGTTTCAATTTTAGAGGATACAATGGAGATCCAGGAGCGAGTAGAGAATAGTCTTAAGTCTTTACTAGAACAGTTAAAAGGTAAGTGGTCTTACTGTGGATTCCCATATTGTATCTGATTGTCTGACAATAGCTCATTTTTTCATAGAAACTTGCAAGAGGTTTTGAAAAATAATAATACACACGTTTTTGGTATTTTTAAAGACTTTGTTTCTAACTTTAAAAAGTTTTGATTACAAAAGTAGTAGACACCTATTGTAAAACAGTACACAAGTGGGTATGGTCTTTTCCCCTTTCCCAGCCCCATTCCTGCAGAAGTAAGTAGGTATGTGCTGTTGGCACTTTGCAGTCTGTATTTCTGCATACCACCTAAACAGTCATATGTGTGTGTATGGAAATACATAGTAGTGATTTTTAAAAAAAATATATGAAAAGGTATAATACATGCTTTTCTGGCTTTAATTATTTGTTATCTTGGACATTTTACCATGACAGTTATATACACACCCCATTTGTTTTAAGGGCTGCATAATATTCCACAGTATTGTATCAGTGTACCAGATTTATTTATATGCTCTGAGTACATAATATATTATGCATAACAATGATGACATAAATATCTTGGGACACAATTGTTTGGGTACTTATTTGAGTATTTCCTTGGGGTTAAATTCCTAGCAATGAAATTATTTGGTAAAGAATATACATATGCATTTTCTTTTAACTCTCTCAAATACTTAAAAAAATTATTATTTTATTTAACTATAGTTGATTTACAATACTGTGTTAGTTTCAGGTGTACAGCTTCAGATTCTTTTCCATTATAGATTATTGTGCATTTTAAATCTATAAGGGTCTTTCTTTTTAGGAGCCTAAAAAGTCTTTTATTTTGTTGTGCAAATGAAGACTGTGAATTAAAAGATGATCAGGATTATGAGAATAAAACCTGGTACTTGTTATGAAGGTGCATTTCTACCATGCACATTGGTCTTTTAGTCTATAATGGCACAAGTTCTTTTAAACCATCCACTTGAAGTCTTATTTTTATTGTGCCAATGGCCTATCTCTGGAAAGGCGTAGCTGGTGTTTATTTATTTTTTAAACAGTTATCCCATATTTTATTTTATTTATTTTTTAAAAATTATTTATTTATTTATTTGGTTGCGCTGGGTCTTAGTTGCGGCAGGCAGCCTCCTTAGTTGCGGCTCACAGGCTCCTTAGTTGCAGCACGTGGACTTCCGTAGTTGTGGCATGTGAACTCTTAATTGCGGCGTGCATGTGGGATCTAGTTCCCTGACCATGGATTAACCCAGGCCACCTGCACTGGAAGTGTGGAGTCTTAACCACTGGACCACCAGGGAAGTCCCCGTAGCTGGTGTTTAGACCCTAGAATATATAATTTATAAGTCTGCCTTTTATGTTTTGAAGACAATAGAGCAGTAGTTGTGTGGCTTTTTAAAGAGCTTAAAATAGGGCTTCCCTGGTGGCACAGTGGTTAGGAGTCTGCCTGCCAATGCAGGGGACACAGGTTCAAGCCCTGGTCCAGGAAGATCCCACATGCTGCGGAGCAGCTAAGTCCATGAGCCACAACTGCTGAGCCTGCGCTCTAGGGCCCACGAGCCACAACTACTGAGCCCACGTGCCACAACTACTGAAACCCGCGCGCCTAGAGCCTGTGCTCCACTACAAGAGAAGCCACTGCAATGAGAAGCCTGCGCACTGCAACGAAGAGTAGTCCCCGCTCGCCACAACTAGAGAAAGCCTGAGGGCAGCAACAAAGACCCAATGCAGCCAAAAACAATAAATAAATAAAATAAAATAAAATAAAATAAAGAGCTTAAAACAGATATTCTTTGGTGTTTGTTTCATAGGGGTGGGGGAGCTTTCTGGGTTAAGTCTTTATATTTGCTTATTCTTTATTAGATTGTGCATTGTGTTCCTAAAAATAACATTGAAATAAAAGCTGAATAAAACCATAAACTATTTTTCTGTTTTCAGATGTCTTTAGTAAATGTAAAGGTGATCTCTTAGAAGTTAAAGATGGTAACTTGAAAACACATCCTACTCTTTTAGAAAATCTAGTCTTCTTGGTTGAGGTATGTTTTTGTTCTCTTTGTGAAAAACTCAGTTTTCCTTAATTGTATGCAGGATTAATTTTTCAAAAATGAACAGGTAATAGGCACCTTATGCCTGTAATTTAACCCTTCACTCCCACCTTTTGTTAATTGAAAAGCAATTTCAGTTTTCTGAACTAATTCCTTCCAAGGGTATCAGGAGAATTTCATTCATAATGTTAGGGTAAAACTTCTTGAAATTTGCTTTACAAATCTTTAAAGATTCCTCAGATTCACTGCAAATCTAGCTCTCTTCTGTTCATTTTCCTTTTTGACTCAACTATTATGTAGTTTAAGTTAATTCTGCCAGCTTTCTAAATTTGTTGCTGCTGTTCACTAATTGCTGAGATTCTGCATTATGAAAGAGAATCCAGGAGCTGATGTAGCAAAACACTTTTTTTCTTTTAGCCAGAGAGAGAAAGAAGGATCACAAACACTCATAATCCATTATCTTTTTTCCGTTTATTTTGTCACATGTTTATTTACTTTCTTTTTCTACTAGTCTGTAAGCTTCCTGAAGGCAATATTCTCTGTTTTGGTGACATTTTAAGTGCCTAAGAGATACTTAATGAGTGAATGAGAAATAATTGCGTGTATATATGTACATGAATACACTGTAGCATAGGTGAAGACGTGTAAACACCTAACTTAATTCAAAGGAGAATATGTGCTGACCAACTGGGGAGATTTCTTCATACACAATTTAAGGTTTGCAGGTGAGGCAGTATCTTACCTGGATGGAGAGGTGGGTGGGGAGAGGCATATTTTACAGAACCTTTGGATTCCATACCTAGGAATTTGGACTTTTCACTTCAGTGAAAAGGAGGTTAACGGATCCCCATCTCCTGCAAGGAAGTGAAAGAAAATTGGGCTGAGTAGAGCAGGTGTCCTGAACCCCCGGGCCACGGACTGTTAGCCAGTCTGTTAACAGACTGTTAGGAACTGGGCCGTACAGCAGGAGGTGAGCAGCAGGTGAGCGAAGCTTCGTCTGTGTTTACAACTGCTCCCCATCACTTGCATTACCGCCTGAGCTCTGCCTCCTGTCAGATCAGCAGCGGCATTAGATTCTCATAGGATCGCGAACCCTACTGTGAACTGTAGGATCTAGGTTGCGTGCTCCGCATGAGAATCTAAATGCCTGATGATCTGAGGTGGAGCTGAGGCAGTGATACTAGCACTGGGGAGTGGCTGCAAATACAGATTATCATGAGCAGAGAGGTTTGACTGCACAGAGACCATAATAAATCAGTTGCTTGCAGACTCATATCAAAACCCTATCAGTGAGTGGCAAGTGAACAAACAAGCTCAGGGCTCCCACTGATTCTGCATTATGGTGAGTTGTATAATTATTTCATTATATATTACAGTGTTATTATAATAGAAATAAAGTGCACAATAAACGTAGTGAGCCTGAATCATCGCCAAACCATCCCCCCGTCCATGGAAAAATTGTCTTCCACGAAACCAGTCCCTGGTGCCAAAAATGTTGGGGACCACTGGAGTAGAGGATGAGTTTAGAGCTGGGAGAGCCAGAAGAAAGAATAAAGACAGTATTCTGAGTGGGAGATGAAGAAGACCTGGATCAGTGTGGTGATTGTAGAAATTAGAGAGTGGAGAGTTACAAGAGAACTTGAAGAGATTTGCATAGAAGAGCTGTTTGCATAGAATTTGTATAGTTCATAATCTTTGTTCTTGATAGATATCTTGAGTGTAATCCTTATTGATGAATTTGCAATTTTTCCTCTTTCAGACTATTTCTATTATCCTTTGGGTGTCCAGTTACTGTGAGAGTGTCCTGCGACCATACAAATTAAATTTACAGAAAAAGAAGAAGAAGAAAAAAGAAACCAGCATCATCATGGTAATAACAGAGAAAACACAAGTAACAATCTGGCTGCATGCTGCCTTTTCTTTTCACTGTTTTCCTGCATTTTGTAAGAGATCATAGGACCCAATATGCATTCCTTTTCTCTCCCCAGCTTTTAAAAAAAAATATACACCTGCAGAAAAGCTGAAAGACTAGTATAATGACACCCAGACATCCTTACCTAGATTCACCACTTGTTAACAATTTGCCACATTGGCTTTATCTCTCTCTCTCTCTCTCTCTCTCTCTCTCTCTCTCTCTCTCTCTCTCTCTCTCTCTCTCTCTCTCTCTCTCTCTCCCTCTCCCTCTCCCTCTCCCTCTCCCCCTCTCTCCTCTCTCTCTCTCTCTCTCTCTCTCTCTTTCATTCTCTACCTCCCCCACCCCAATTTGTTGAACCATTTGAAAGAAAAGTACAGACTGTGATACTTAACACACCAGTGTAGAACAGGGGCAGTCTCCTACAAAACCATAATACTCAAGATATTTTTATACTCAAGATATTTAATATTGATACAATAATATTATAATGTCCATATTAAACTTTTCCTTGTTATCCCAGTTACATCCTGTATAGTCTTTTTCAAAATACTAGAATCCTACTAAGGATCTGACACAGCTTTTAGTTGTCATTTCTCTGTACCTTTCTTTCATCAAGCGTACTTCCTTAGCTTTTGTTTGTCTTTATTATTGAAAAGTCTAGCAAGGTTTTTGGTAGACTATCCCACAGTCTGGATTTGGCTAATTGTTTCCATAGATTTAGGTTAAACATAGATGCTGTGTCCTTTTTAGCAATTAAATTAGGCACTAATGTTGTTATGTCCCATTATTGATAATTTCAGGTTTAATTATTTGATAAAGGAAGTGTCTGCCGGATTTCTTTATTGTAAGAGTGTCTTTCCTCCCCGTGTAATTAATCTGTGAGATGATGCTTTGAGACTCTGAATATTCTGTTCCCCACCAGCCTTTCACCCACTGGTTTTAACATCCATTGTTAGTCTAACTTGCATGAATCATTTATTTCTTTGGTGGTTCCACAATGGTGATTTAAAAAAATTCTACCAATCATTTATCATTTATTAACTGGCATTCTGTAAAAATAGAGCTGTATATTTTTAATATCACTATTTTAGTATCACTGTGGACTCATTCTTTTTTAAATTTACCTTGTAAACCATTATCATCATTTTCTTTTGGATGCACAGATTTGGCTAATGGGAGCCACTTTAAGCTGGTTCCCGTCCTTGAACATTGGTCTTTGAGCCCTTACTGTCTGAAACAACAAAAATGCTCCAAGCACTTTGTACTCACCCACTGAACTGAAATCAGTCATTTTTTTCAATGAACCCTGGTTCCTTTATGGGGAATGGTATTCAAAATACCAAGATCTAGTTGTTAGGTATACTAATTGCTATTAGAGTTTTACTGTTTCTAGTTAATGGCCATGAAGAGAGACAGGAAATTTATTTACACACACACACACACACACACACACACACACACACAGAGTTTTAAATAATTAATTCTTACTGATACCTCCAGTTTTAGTCCAATATCAGTGTTCTTCCTTCCATTCCTTCCCTCATTCCATATTTGTAGTTTTCAGAGTAAGAACCATGGTTCCCAACAGCATCAATATATTTATTCATTTGCTGTTTTACAATAAATACTAAATAGTTTTGGAATTAGTACATTGGTTCCACTACCAGTTCCAATAACAAACCCACTAAATAAAGTTCAAATTTTTGCATTTCTTTTTTGTCCTTAGAATATGTTCCAGTGAATGTAGACAGTTGAGGTACTCTGTAAAAGCACTGGAATTAAAAAATCAGATTATATTAGTGTGATGTAAATAAGATTCATCTATTTCTGTTTGTATTCAATTTTGGAGTTTCCTCCCATCTTAATTGATATAATTTTTGCATGTGTAAAACATTAACATAATTTATATCCTTTTCATAAGGAAAGATGTTTAGGATTTATTCTCTAATGGCATGCTGTTTTGTTAATGTTCGAATTTATCTTATTATTAATGGAAGATTTTTGTTCACTGTAGGAATATAGTAACATTGTCGTTTGAAAATGTTGATGGATTTATTAGTAATATTAACTTCCTGCACAATTCAGTAACAATTTTAGATTTGACACTTGTCCTGAGTGTTGCCATTCATTCATTTCTCTCCTTCACTTTGTTCAAGATAATTTAACAGACCATGAGTGCAGTTTGAAAGAATTGATCAGAGTTGTGTGATTACTTTCTCTTCTAATGAAAACCTACACTCCTAGTACTTGTCAATAGCTTTTGGTATTTGAATTTTGTGAGAGTTTTTGTAGTTATTGCTTTTCTAATTTCCAAAAATGAGAATAGCCGCCTATTTTTCTGATTGTCAGTGTAACCTAAATATATGAATAAAGTGAAGATCACCCGTTTTCCCAGCAAACAGAGATAGCCACTGCATACAAACCAGAATCATGCTCTGTAGAAAGTTCTGCAACTTTGCTATTTGTTTTTGTTTTCACTTAATAGGGTATCTTAGACATCTCTTCATTTCAGCAAATATAGATGTATCTCATTACTTTTAATGGTTATGTACTATCCTGTTATATTAATATATCATAACTTATTCCCATTGTTGAATGTTTAGTTCTGATTTTCTTTTAATATTATAAATAGTGCTGCTATTAAAATATGGACAGGGCTTCCCTGGTGGCGCAGTGGTTGAGAGTCCGCCTGCCGATGCAGGGGGGCGGGTTTGTGCCCCAGTCCGGGGGGATCCCACGTGCCGCGGAGCGGCTGGGCCTGTGAGCCATGGCTGCTGAGCCTGCGCGTCCAGAGCCTGTGCTCTGCAGCGGGAGAGGCCACAGCAGTGAGAGGCCCGCGTACCGCAAAAAAAAAAAAAAAAAAAGGACAAACACAAGATGAATTTATAATATGATTTCCTTAGGCTATCTCTTAGATCTGACATTACTATGTATACAGGTTTCCCTGCTATCCAGAAGTATAGCATTCCTTTGAAACCTTTCGTAAGCCCAGGTGGCATAAAGGGAAGAAGCAATTACCTTAGGACAATGGATGCACAAAGTAAATTGAGATAAAGCACAGATGCTTACAGACATAGTTCACCGCTGTGGCGGCTTGATGTTGAGTGGCACTTCCGGTGCCACTCTTGCTGCTAAGGGTGTGCGCTGCTTCTGTAACAGCTTGCTGCAAACGCTTTTCGCCGCCTTTTTCCTGTGAAAGCAAAAATCCTCTTTGGATTTCTTTTGGTTAGCCAAAACAGGTACTAATGTAGGTCTTTCGTGAAAGCTAAGTGGCGTGAAGCGAACTTTCAAAAAGCTGGAGTTACCTGTTTTTACATTCCCCAGTGGTGTGGTGTGTCTGTATCCTTACCCATTTGATAGGCAAACATTGGTACTCTCCTTTTTCCAATTTGCGTTAAAAAAATTCTATTGATGTTGCACCTTCAAAGAAGACTTCTTGAGTGAAAAGCTGGCCTTAACTAGTTGATTGGCTAGCTTTCTTGTGTTTATCTGTTTTTTAAATTGTATCACTGCTGGGATTTCTTTGATATTGTTTCTGTCTTTGCCCAAGTTTCCTATTGTGGTGGTAGTATTTTTTCCATTGATATGTTTTGAGCTATTAGACTCTTAACATAGTAGTGTTAACACAATCCTTTTTCATATATGATGCAGTTTTTTTCAGTTTGACATGTCTTTTAACTTGAGTGATTTTTTTGTCAGTATAGTAGTTTTTAAAAAATAAGATTTTTTGTCATGCCTAACTCCTTTGAATTAATGCTTAGATCATTGGTTTTATGGTTTTATCCTTTTTCTAATGGGATTTGGACTCCAAATTTGCTGCTAATCACCACTTTATGTTTATCCCACAAATTTGGTACTTCATATCTTCATCTGACATAGCAAACATTTTTTTCTAATACTTCTTGTGATTTATTCTTTGACCATTGTTTTGTTTAGGTGCTATTCAATAATTTCCAAATGTATGGTGATTAAAAAATTTTTTTTAGTTCTTGTATAATTTTTAAAGGTTACTTTCCATTTACAGATATTACAAAATATTGGCTATATGCCCCATGTTGTACAATACATCATTGAGCCTATCTTAACCCAGTAGTTTGTACCTCCTACTCCCCCACCCACCTATTGCCCCTCCCCCAAGATTTTTTTTTAACAGTTCTTAGGTTAGTATTATGTTTAGAAAGACCTTTTCAATTTATGATCGCAAAAGCCACTACCTAAATACTCTTCTGGTGCGTCGATGGATTTTTTTAAAAAATTTAAGTATTTAAATCTGTCTGGAATTTATTTTGTTATTTATTATTTTATTTATTTTATATTTCACAATATGTCTAGCTAGCTATTCAGTACCATTCATCCACTTGAAAACCACTGTTTTGAAAGGTAACCATTTAAATTCCTTTATATTCTTTGCTCTATCTTGGGATTTGTGTTCTTTCAGTCTTTGTCAATTTACTTATATGCCAGTCCCATCGGGATTTGATGTAACTTTATAATATACTCTAATATCTATTAGGGCAAGTTCCCCTTAACGGCTCTTTTTCAGAATTTTCTTGATTGTTGTCACCCATCATTTTTTCCATTAGAATTTGGAATTTCTGTTTCTGTTATTAACATTAGAGGAAATCTCAAAGACATAAAGAGAAGAAATGAAGACTTGGTTCTTCTCATCTCCTTTAGTGTTCTAGGAGATTCCCAACCTGAAGTTGAATAATGACCAACTAAGATTTTTTATTTGTTTTTTCACCTCTACTTCCCCAGAGTGAAATAAAACCACACTGAAAAAAAGTCATCATTACTGAGTTAGCATTTGGTGGCTATTAAATTTACCTTGGTTTGAGAGACTCTCTTAATATCCAAAACTATATCTATCCTTGTTACTATTTTTTTTTGCGGGGACTACACCACACACCATGTGGGATCTTATTTCCCCAACCAGGGATTGAACCCGTGCCCCCTGCTGTGGAAGTGCAGAATCTTAACCACTGGATCTCCAGGGAAGTCCCATCCTGTTACTATTAATAGAATTAAGTAATGCTATAGCATGAAATTAGTATATCTTATGTGATATAGCATGGGAGAAATACGTTTGATAATCTTTCAACTTTTTAAAAATCTTTTTTTCCAGCCACCTGTCTTTACCAGTTTCCAAGACTATGTTACTGGGCTTCAGACTTTAATTTCGAATGTTGTGGATCATATTAAAGGACTTGAAACACATCTAATTGCACTTAAACTTGAAGAACTTATTTTAGAAGACACTTCCCTCTCACTGGTAAGAGACTGTATGGTAAGAGACTATAGTTGATCAGCAATAAGTTATATATAGATATTCAAGTGTTCTTATTGTTATCACAGGGACAAGTTAATTTTTAATTCATTATTCTCTCCTTATGGGAATTGTGATTAGAAGGTGCCTGGCACTGGTTTTTTGCTGTGGTCTTGGTGGTGGTGGTGTCTCCTCTCCCTTCATCCCCCCTCCTGCTTTCCACCTTTGAATACATTTTTGGGGGTGTTCTTTTACTATGAAAACAACTGATGAATTGTTGAAGGGTAGAATTAGTATTGTCCCTGTTTTGAGCACCATAGGAAACCAGCCATACTTTTGAGATTCAGGGACAATCTCCTTGACTGAGAACTTACCTGCTGTTGGATTGGCTGGTTTCTTTGCCAGCCCAGCAGTTATCACATGGAAAAGGAAAGATGCTGGACATCAGAACTAATTATGTCAGTAATAATGAGGCCAGCCAAAAAGGAATGGAAACAAGTATGGAATCAAAGGTACTAGTCAGTTTTCTCCTGATCATTATTTTAGGCTGGTTTCTTAAAATTCTGCTAGCAAAATCCCTGATAAAGTCTCACTTTTAAAAATGTGGATTCTTGGGCTTCCCTGGTGGCGCAGTGGTTGAGGGTCCGCCTGCCGATGCAGGGGACGCGGGTTCATGCCCCGGTCTGGGAGGATCCCACATGCCGCGGAGTGACTAGACCCGTGAGCCATGGCCACCGAGCCTGTGCGTCCGGAGCCTGTGCTCCGCAACCGGAGAGGCCACAACAGTGAGAGGCCCGCGTACCAAAAAACAAAAGTGGATTCTTTTAAAAAAGTTAATTAAATAAAACAAACAAATGGTGTCAGGTGAGTTAACATGCACCAGCTTGGAGTAGGTTTAGGATTTTGATAGGAGCCAGAAGAGCAATGGTGGAGCCACCTGATTCTGGCTAGTTGTTCCAGTGATGAAACTCCGATCATGAGGAAATGCTTTCCTTGAGTAGTTTGACCTAAGCCTCTGCTGATGAGGAAGCTCATCCAGCAATCTGAGGGCAGGCATCATCCTAGCCTAAGACCTCCACCCAGGCCCTTCTAGGGAAGGGAGTGAATGGAATCTTGCTTGGCACACCAGCTTTAAAAGGTTGTAAACCCCTCTTTTGTAAAATGTCAACATGTTAGAGCTTTGAAAAAAGGGCTCACTGTGGGAAAGGGCTCAGAGCATTTAACATTTCCAAAGACTGATTAAAGAAAGCAGACAAGTGTTGGCTAGAAGTTTGGTTTTAGCCAGTTAAGCTATATATTCAACTGCTTTCTTATGTGCACTAGAATGAATATAGACTTCAGTGGTAATTAGAGGTACTGATTGATGGATTATTAATTCTTTAGTATTTTTGTCTTCCTTTTTTTAAGCCTTACATTGTTTTAAAAAGTAAAATATGTACATGGTAAAAAAAAAATTCAGAGTAAAGAAAGAAAATCCAGTGAATTGCCTCCTTTCCATTCTAACCCATTCCCTAGTTCCCTTTTTAGAAGGAACTGCTGTTATCAATGATTTCTTGTGTAATCTTCCTGAGTTAGAGAACCCATTTACAAGTACGTTATGACCGTGCCCCTCCCCCCCACATCTTGCCTTTAAACACAAATGATAGCGTATTATACATATTGTTTAGTCTCTTGTTTTTCTGTTTAGTCTCTAGGAGATCGTTACATATAAGTAACTTATCTACCTTGTTCCTTTTAACTGCTCTGTAGTGTTTCACTGTTTCTCTACAGACAAAAATGTATGCTTGTTACAAGAGAATTAGAAAATAGAGAGTAGCACCTCCCAGTCCCACCATCCAGAACCACCTCCACCTCTCCCTCTTCTCTGTCACCTTTAAACACATTTGTGTCTGCCATTAGCCTTTATGACTTCCAGGTACTTGGTTACCCAGTAAAGGCCTAGTAATTAAATCCTTGTGAAACAGGTAGATCCCAGGCAGGAATCTGCCTTCCGCCCCCACATGCATGCCAAAAGGTCTTTGCTAGTTCTTTTGGACCCCTTTTACCTATAAAGAGATCTGGTAATTCATAGTAGTAGATTTGGAGCTGTTTAACTTTTGACTTTTTAGATTAAATGCAAACTCATTCTGTGCTCTAAACTCCCATCCCCTTTTGTGAATAGTATAGAAAAGTAAGAACTCGAAATTATAGTACCTATTTTTTAAAATCTTAAGGATTGCACACTTGGACAGATGTCACATTGCTTCATGTGGTTGGGCTTTGCCGGACATCTTTGAGATTTTCAATAAGTAGATATAAATTTATTGAGCTCACTATTGTTGGGCTTAAAGCTTGTAGAAATATAATGATCAAAGACCTACTGTAGAGAGTCTGGCTGTAGAGCGATGCATACAAATTACTAAATTGGAGATACGATATAGGCACAGAAATCTGAGTGAGTCAAAAAGAGTCTCACTGGAAAGGGGACATCTGAGGATTAATAAATTTTCACCAGGCAGACAGGAATGGAGGAAAGGAATCCCAAGCAGGAGGAGGCACAGACAACAGCACAGAGGCAGGAAAGTGAATTGTGTGGTGCACCATGAGTCATTTGGCAGAGCCAGAGCCCATGGTGATTTCGGACGCAGGCAGTAGTAAGCGGCAGCTTGCATCAAGCAGCAGTGAGCAGTAGTAGGAAGCAAGATCTTAGTTCCCAGACTGGGAGTCCTAACCACTGGACCACAGGGGCCAGCAGCTAGGGCCTGGGTCCCTAGTCCTTACATGCCTTGGCAAGAAAGAATTCAGGCAAGGAGGCAGAAGGTAAAGAAAAGTAAAAAGTTTATTGGAAAAGCAAAGTACATGCGGAAAGATGCACGGGCGAACTCAGAGAGTAGCGCCTTTGGGAAGTTTAAATCCTTTATAAGGTGTCAGTCTTCCGGGTCTTTGTCTTCTTTTTGGCCAGTTGTATTGTTTTGACCCCAGGGCTAATTTGTTTCTGGACCCTCCCCTGGGTGCGCACGCACCTCTAAGTTAAGATGGATCCCACTGCAAAGGCCTCTGGGAGGAGATGGCAGGACTTACTATGGTCTGGCATCTCCTGCCTTTTTGACGCTGTGTAGGCTTTTGCACATGCGTAGTGTTTCCCTTGCCCCAAGGATGGGAGGTGTGTGACCTCTGGATCATTTAATAGGGTTTAGTCCCAGTCTGTCCCTGCCATAAAAATGCCCAGTGTCCGGTTATTTACCCTGTTCCTGTTTTTTTTGTTTTTTTTTGTTTTTTTGGTTTTTTTGCGGTACGCGGGCCTCTCACTGCTGTAACCCCTCCCGTTGCGGAGCACAGGCTCCGGACACGCAGGCTCAGCGGCCATGGCTCACGGGCCCAGCCGCTCCACGGCATGTGGGATCTTCCCGGACCGAGGCACGAACCTGTATCCCCTGCATCCGCAGGCGGACTCTCAACCACTGCGCCACCAGGGAAGCCCCTGTTGCTGGTTTTTATATTGAGGTGCACATCTCGAAATATAGACAGGAGTCTAGTCATAAACATGTAGTCCTGGAGCCCGTTTGTCTCTTGCTTCAGGAAATGTAAATAGGGACTGGTAATGAATGTCCAGCCTGGAGCTCATCTTCTCCTCATCCCATGAGGTGTGAACAGGAGGCAAGTTGTAAATGCCTAGCCTGGAGCCCATCTATCTCCTGCCTCAGTGGTATGTGGGAAGGACTGTTGGATACAAAGGTGACAGGCATAGTAGCCCTGCTGTTGTCAAGAGGATTGAGTGGTTGTTCTTGTTGAAAGATCTATCTGCCTCCTGAAATGAGGAATAAGATTTCTCATTTTGATTATTCTAGAGGTTATCCTTAACTCTGGGCTACTTGCTAGATTTTCCAAACCCTGGTTCTGTCTTCATCTTTTGACCTTGGGAAAGTCGCTTAACCTCTTTGGGCCTCAATTTCTTTATTTGGAAAATGGAAATCATAATAATGTTAATGCAAGCTCGCATGCCCAGTGCACAGTGAGCCGAAACAAACTGAAACATTGGAGTTTGGAGCAGAGAAAGGTTTATTGCAAGACCACGCAAGGAGACGGGTGGCTCATGCCCTAAAAGCCCAGAACTCTCTGAAGGGTTTCAGCAAAGCATTTTTAAAAGCCAGGTGAGGGAGGAGGGTCGCAGGGTGTGTGATCAGATCGTGCACAGTTCTCTGATTGGCTGATGATGGGGGAACAGGGTGGTGTCACAGGGGTTAACTTTATCAGTCCTTAGGCTCCAGGAGGCCTGGGGCTTATGTGCTCATGGTCATCAAGTAGTTAACATCTTCCATTTGGTGGGGGGATTGATTTCACATCTGCAAAACAACTCAGGAAATTTGCATCAAATACTATTATCTAGGTACTTCAGAGAAGAGCTAAAGCAGAGGATATGGGGGAAGGCCTGTCCCAGGAAGGCCCCATAGTGTCCTGCTCAGATAAAATAATACCTACTTCATAGGGTTATAGTGAAGATTAAACAAAACAATAATGGCTGTATATTGCCTTATTTTGTTAAAGTCATGATACATATAACATACTGAGCAGCACGGGCCACCAAATATTGGATCCATGTAGTGCTTAGTACTTTCTTTTGGGTTAAAAAAAAAAAAAGAAAAAAAAACAACTTCAGTTCCATTTACATTAGGTTCACTTTTTTCTTTCCTTCCTTTCTTTCTAAACTTGAAACACTATGAACAAGGCCTCTGGAGTACTACCTCTAGTCCTGGTCCCCTTTCCTCTTCCCTAGCGGTATCCACTGAAACTGGTTGTATGCCAAGACACCCTCCCCTCCTTATTAAAATATTTATTTATTTTGGTTGCACCAGGTCTTTGTTGCAGCATGTGGGATCTTTTAGTTGCAGCATGTGGGCTCATAGTTGTGGCATTCGAACTCTTAGTTGTGGCATGCATGTGGGATCTAGTTCCCAACTAGGGATTGAACCTGGGCCACCTGCATTGGGAGCGTGGAGTCTTAGCCACTGGACCACCAGGGAAGTGTCCTCCTCCCCACCCTTTTTTAAAAATCCATCTGGTCTTAATGTAACTTTATAATGTACTCTAACATCTGTTAGGTTTTTTTTAAAGTAAATTATATACACTTTATTTTATTCAGAAGCATAAATTCAACCAATGAGTTCTTCACTCAACCAATATTCAAGAGTTCTGTTCAGGCTCCTGCATCTAGATCAATCTTGTTCTTTTAAACAACTGTATAGTGTTCAAAATATGAATGTACCACATCCATTGGACATATTTTAGGTTGTTTCTATACATTTGCTTTTACATATAGTACTGAATGAAATGTATTTGTGTACATACCTTTTTATGCACTTGTTGGGTCATAAAATGACCCACTTGTTGGGTCAGAAACTTGTTGGTTTCTTTTGGGCTTTAAAGTACTGCCAACTTCATGTAAAGCTAACCAGTTTTCAGCCAACCTTCTTTCTGCGTTTGAACACTCCATCCCCTTTATTTTTTGTGCTTTCTACCACAGGTCAAACGTGCAGCAAATATTTAACTCACATATTTGAGCAGCCTTAGGAAAACTGGTCTTTTTTAGTTGTTTGGCCTCTGGAACACGATCGTGGACTTTGTCAACATGGAGGGAGGCCTGTCAATATTGTAACTAGAAAAGATGATACTGGTAAATTTGATGCCTTTAAAAAGTGGCTGTGATAAGTCTAAATGAATAATAAATTTCTACTTTTTTTCCGATGAAACTAATAATAAGAAATCTCAATTTTTCCACTTTGTACAGCTCATAACAAAATAGTAGTAATTTTATGGCTAAAGTACTTAGTAATAATTTTCTAACTTTTTTCTTTCTTTAAAAAAAGTATTTATTTATTTATTTATTTATTTATGGCTGTGTTGGGTCTTCGTTTCTGTGTGAGGGCTTTCTCTAGAAGCGGCAAGCGGGAGCCACTCTTCATCGCGGTGCACGGGCCTCTCACTATCGTGGCCTCTCTTGTTGCGGAGCACAGGCTCCAGACGCGCAGGCTCAGTGGTTGTGGCTCACGGGCCCAGTTGCTCCACGGCATGTGGGATCTTCCCAGACCAGGGCTCAAACCCGTGTCCCCTTCATTGGCAGGCAGATTCTCAACCACTGCGCCACCAGGGAAGCCCCTAACTTTTTCTCTTGATGAAAACTAGAAATCAGAAATCTCGCTTTTCCGACTTGATATAATTTATAACAAAGGTTACTTGAAAGATTGGTAATGCTAAAGCAACAGGGGTCTCAGTGAAAAGTCACATGGAAAAATATACATCTGTGATGAGTTTAGCCATCTTTGCATTTAATGAAATTGAAAATGACCCACTCTATTCTGATGGAGCTTGCAGTGAGACCAGGGGTAGTGGTAATTTTAATTTATACCTGAGGATCTCTAATCTGGGGGAATGCTTTCTGAGCAAGACCACTAATTCTTGTTTCCTTTGTAGGAAGAGAGAAAATTTTCAAAGACTGTACAAGGGAAGGTGCAGAGCAGTTACCTGCACTCACTTCTGGAAATTGGGGAGCTGCTGAAAAAAAGACTTGAGACTACAAAGAAACTAAAAATTTAAGTTAGTGTAAACCACAAGCACTGATGACTCTACAACAGAAAATGACATCATCTTCCCAGGCAAAAGCTACATCTGATTGACCATCATTTTAATCCAGAACTTCCTCATAAAATGCATGAAGGACTTTGATCGTGAATTAATTTTTTAGGTATTAAATGTGTACAACTGATTAAATTATTGTATATAAACCAGAAGCAGGACCCTCATCTGGGTTTGACCACTTTTTATACATGTTCATATGCATATGGCAGCCACAAGAGAACCCCACTCTTCTTCCCCTCTATCACCAGAAACATCTGGTGGGGTGGGGGGAAAGCAGCAATAGAAATTAAGCATAAAGCATTGACCTCAGAGCAGCTGAATGGCCCTACCATTATAGCAGTGCGTGTTTTGGTCTGGTCCTTGAGCCTTAGGAAGCAGAAAGCAGAAGAGGGGGACCATGATTGGGAGCAGGCCCTCTTTCCACATTAGCAGTTTAGTTTTGAGGCTTCCTCAAATGCTTGGCTCCCACAGAACCCAAGGCAGGTACCCAAAGGACCTCAGAATAAATTTGGCATAAGCACCTGCCACTGAAGGACATCACTCCGATGCCCACAGGCTGTCGGTTTTCAGCTTAATAATCCCAATGGCCGAGACATCCCCATCCTAGCTCCTGTGAGAGTTAAATCAGAAGTAGCCTTCTGTTACCTTACAGCTGTTTGGAGGGGAAAGTAGTGCAGACCACTGATAAGCCTGCTGAGGACTAGCTTGCTGTCTTTTGTCTACTTGGGAAAGACGGGAATCACTGTTTTAAAGAAGAGAGGTGTACATAATTTATGCAGGCAAGTCTAATACCAGTGTCATCGGTTTTGTGAGCTATATATATATATGTATATGCTTTTACATATATACGTATATTTTCAACCATATATACATGTATATGTAAATGTATATACATGTATATATGCTTGAAAGTAAAGATTTAATACTTTAGTGTTTTTTAAGTGGGAGGTTTGAGAAGGAAGAAAGGAAGGAATGTATATTAATATGGATTTAACCTAGATTTTAAGATTTAGGCTGGCAAAAGAAATGTTATCAGTTGGGCTTGAGGTTCAGTTTACCTTTTTCAAACTTGAGAATTATTACCAGGATGGTGTTTACTTTGTTCATCTGGAGCTCCCCAAGACTATGGCTTCAGAGGTTGGTTTGACAGAAAAGATAAACATTGCTCTTGAAAATGTTACACATTTTATACAACTGCTTTGGTAACTTTTTTGTGTTTGAATCTGTGCCTCTGTTTTTGGTCTTTGTTACCCAAATACCGTTAAAGTTAATAATTCTGAAAAGCAAAGAAATGAATTTGATGAGGAGATTCAAATATCTGATGGAGGATTGGTCTTGAAGACCTTCAAGGTCCTTTCCAACTCACTTCTCCAGTGAAATGTGATACTTTTTTCTTTTAAAAGCAACGAAAAAAGAGCTTGGAAAATCTCTGTATGCAAAGCAATTGCATTTTGTCCCTATCATTTTGACTTTCTTAGATTCACAATTTGGTAGGGTGATTAATAACTGTCTCAACTTGTAGGGAAACTTTTTTGAAAATTACTGAATTACATGGTCAAAATAAGACTTGTTGGAAATCCTAGTCTATCCAGTAATTTAAAAAAACCAGTTTTGATGTTAATTGGTAGCCACAACTGTTATACCCCACCCCGAAAGAAAAGAACTGCCTTGAACAAGATGAATTAAAAATTCTGATTGATTCTGAATCTAACTTAATAACATCATAATTTCATAAAACTATGGTCTATTTAGATGGAACTTTGTGTATGGGGTTGGGGGTATGTGTGTATGGCATGTGTTCTTGAAATGATGTTTCTTTGAATATCCAAAAATACTATACGTAGAAATAGAAATGTTCTTTGAAACAAGTCTATTAACTGACAGTGATCATTCTAGCATATGTGTGCTCAGTGGGCTGGCCTTGGTCCTCAGGGACAGTGTGTGACTCCAGTGGTCTACCTACCTAGTCTCTTGCCTAGGGGCATCTGGGTCCTCTACTGGTTTTAGTGACAGATAATGTTACGTTGGGGTTATGCTTCCTTTGTTACATGTTGATTTCCCTACTAAATGTAGCATTTCAATTACATCCAACCTCTTACATTTTGAGATAATTGTAAAAAGAATGAAATTATGCAGAAATGGCCAATATCTTTTATTGATCTGTTCTTTTGGAAATTGTCATGCACTATAAATTGTGTACAGTTAAAAATATATATATATATATACACATATATTCTTACATGAGTAAAAAGCACCCTCTCCAGCAATTGTATGTAATTGGTATTTGAAGAGAATTCCCAAATAACTCATTGCTGCTGCTGCTGTTTTTAGTTTGTGTGGGTTTTTTGTTTTATTTTGTTTCTGTGTGGAAAACTGATATTTAAAAAAAAGAAAAGGAGAAAAAACACGACTACTGTTTACAGACTGAAAAATTACTGCTTTTTATACTACTGAGATCCTAAGACTCTCCAAAGCAAACATTTGGTTTAAATCATTTATCTGATGTGGATAAAAGGTAGAGAACTTTTTAGTGTTCTCCACATAATGGAAAATGTACAAATGCCTAGCTGTGTTGCCCATCAATTTTGTATATTTTCATAATTTTAATTGTTCAAAATTGCATTATATTTTGCAATCACTATGTTCAATCTGGATTTGTCTTTCATTCTAACTTTTAATATAAAAAGGGGTTTCAATGTATCTACAGCCTTGTTATTGAAACTCTTCCTACTTTTTTGCTGTGATTTATTAATATGGGAAGTATATATTCTTCCTTCTTCAGAATTAAGTGAAGCATAGCAAATCTATTTAAAATGGATGGGTTAATTTATTTAAACACTTTCATCTTAAGTTGGCATTTATGCCTGGTTCATTTTTGTTCAGATTCCTAGAAGCCACAACCTTTTAAATGGTGTAAGTCATCTCAATTTTGTATTGTTATATTCCTCAGCAAGAAGGTAATATTTGTGAATTTAAAATTATTCCAAGGCCACTAGTTATTTTGTTTAAAGTACCTTGCGTGCTCGCATTCATTAATTCAACATTTATGTGTTGAGCACTTATTTACTACGTGCCAGATTCCGTGTTAGGCTCTGCTGATATAATGGTAAATGAACTCTATATCCTAGTTAGTGGCTGAAGTGGGGGAAGAGACAATAAAAATAAATATTAGTTTGTAATTAAGTCCTGATTAATAAAATATGTCAGGGTATGTGATACGTGGGGTCACAAGAGGACCTCTTGAGTGGTGCCATCTGACCTGAATGATGAAGAGTCAGCTATTGAAAAGCGAATGCAAGTCAAAGGCCCCAAGGCAGGAAACTGCTGAGCATGTTCCAGAGACTGTAAAAAAAAGACTCAAGTGCCTGGGACTTAATGAAAGGAGCGGAAAAGGGGTACAGATTGAGATAGAAGGTGGAGTGGGGATTAGAGCAATCAGGATTTTGTAGCCAGGGGAAGAAATGAGATTTCTAAATTTAGTGGGAAGTTACTGGAGGATTTCAGGCAGGCGGATGACATGATTTATCCAAGGGTATATGAACCCATAGGCTGAGATCATTTATTCAGACACACACACAGTAGAAAGAGGAGCTGTTTGTTTTTCCTCCTAGTTTCCTTTCTGTCCTATGATACTAAATGCCCTTATTTGAGCCCTGAAAAAGTTCTTGCCTGCTTCTTCAGTTATGAATTAACTCCACCCCAACATTCTCTTTTTCCTTTAACAAAAAGTGGGCACTTGGATATACCTCACTGCCATTTTTGACTTTCCCCAAAAGGTGGGCTCAGGTTTATACTTTTTCATGTTCCCTGTTTTTGAGATGCTGTCACTGCCTCAATGCAGACATGTGTTTCATAGTAACAAGTGGAGGCTAAGCAACCATGAGCCAAATGCTTATAAAAATTATTTGTGGGGTACCTATAGTAGTTTATGCTTGGGGAACAGAGTTTTGCAACCTCCGCTTCCATATATCTTAGTAAAAGTGGGTCCCAGGTAATGTACTATTTTCTGTATGAAAAAAGCAGTTATTGGTAGTCTGTTACCCCGGTAGAGCAGAGTCCACACCACCTTAGATTAAAAAATAAATTCAAAGGAGAAAGCAGGTCATAGGCCAAAGTATAATTTGTAAAAGAAAACTGAATGGCTTCAGGTCCTTTTAACCAAAACACAGAAACTTTAATTGAATCAGAATTCTATCTATCAAAAACCTGGGCAGTACACTCTTCTTTATAGCACCAGTTCCTTCTGAGGGGGAATTTCACAAGCCATCTGAGTAAATGTACCAGCTATACCAGACTGGTTACAGCGATGTTCCAAGCATAGTCACACCAGCATCAATATCTGGGCATACTCAGATTTCTGGTTTAGTGCCACTTTTCCTACCACTCCCTTATATCCCAGAAGGGTCTCACAGCCAGCAGGTAGCTTACCCCTCCCCACCCCACCAAACCCTTGAAAACCCTGGAGTGCCTCTTCATAGCTCCTGCTTCTCGGCCCCCTTCTTCTGGAAGGCAGTCAAAATGTTTAGGCTCTTCTGGAGCTCTTCCTTCTTCCCATCGCTCATCTTGTTCTTCTCAATCAGCTTGGTGATCCGGGTCATCTCTGAGGCTGGGAAGTCCTCACCTTGGTCTAAGATCTTTCCCATGATCTTAAGGTATTGCTCAGCCCACTTCTTCTCAGCCTCCTTCACACTTGCAAGGTTGTCCTGCCCCTGCTTCAAGAGGGCCTGGCGGGCCTCCATACCAGAGGCCCTGATGAACTCTCCAGCAAGGGTGTCATATGCAGGCAGGCAACCAGGCATACCTAGGTAAACCCCATGTCCCTTTAGCCAGCGCTGGATGGCTCCAACCTTAACTGCCCCACTATATAGGACTGGGTTCTCAAAGTCCCCATCCCGGAAGAGGTAGAAGACTGGGTAGTTCTCCTTGTCCAGCTTGTATTTCTCACTCAGCTCCATATTCAGCTTGTCACCATAATCTGTGAGTAGAAACCAGAAATGAGGAATAAAACATGAGGAAGGTATGGCAGGAGGTTGCTGTGAAGCCTATCTGAGCTGAGGGGAAGAAGAATCTCGGCTGTTTGAATTCCTCCTCTGCTACTTCCTAGCCATGTGGCATTAGTCAAATCCTTTAATCTCTCTGAACGTCATTTTCCTCATCTGAAAAAGGGGAATTCTGCATATTTATTATATGCCCACTATGTGCCAGGGACTGTTCTAAGTGCTGGGGACTTAGTTGTGATTTAGAGTGATTAAGAGTATCAAGCTCGCTGACCTCAAAGAGCTCATACTCTTCAAAAAGTGAGAAGAGAGAGAATAAACAAATGAACCAAAGTGATTAGTGCTATGACGAAAATAAAATGGTGATATGACACAGTGACTGGGTGAGAAGGCCCACTTCGGTCGGTCATGGAAGGCCTCCTTGTGAAGATGACATGAACTGAGGGACCTGAATATGTAGAAGACATATCAGACACATCAACAGCAGACACGTCAATTTGTGGGAAGAGTGTCTCAGGCAGAAAGGACTGCAAGTGCAAAAGCTCTGAGGCAGGAATGAGCTGGGTATATTTAAGGATTACAAAGCGTAGTCTGGCTGGAGCTTAGTGAATATGTGGTAGGTAACGAACTCAGTCCCTACCACTTGAGGGCTGTTGGGAGGACCCAATGCGGGGATATGTGCACTTAACCCGGCAGAGTTAAGTGTTTAATATGTGGTAGCTGTTAGTATTTGCTATGTCTTTCCCAAAAGGCAGCAGCAGCCCCAAGGGCTACAACTGGTTTCTTACACCTGGCCAAGAAGAAATGGCCAAGACCACCTATTACTGGGTAGTAGTAAAGGAAGTGTGGGGTTCCAATCCTAGTTCTGGCGCTTTATAATCTTGAGCAAGTTACTCTAAGCATCTGTTTCTTCATTTGGGGAGTCATAAAACTTTCTTCACAGAGTTGCCACAGGATGACATACATGTAAAACACTTAGCACAGTGGCCTGGCACATAATAAACATTTCAGAAATGTCAGCTATTGTTAATATTATTAAAGCCCCAAAGGAGTGGACTCACAGTTGAGTTAGACTTGATCAACTGCCCTGAAGAAGTGTGACAGCTACCTCTATCCAAGACCAGACTCAAGAGCTCACTAGGGAACTGTGGCATCTCAGCTGGGAGGAAGCAGAGAGGGAAGAACCTACTGCATTCCTCCTAAGAATACACACTTAGGAGGAGTTCTGCATGAGCCCCTTGCTACCCCACAGCCTGAGACAAATCATTTAAGCTCCTTGAGCTTCAGTTTTCCTCAAGTATAAAAAGGAGATAATGCATCTCGCTTCTCAGGCGAGGTTCAAGTGAAGATTAAAAATGCAATGTCTGTGTACATCTTTACAGACTGAAAAACCACTAAATGTTGGCAACTATGTATTAAAGTTGTCCCTATCATTGAGAGCTACCCTTGGTTTAGTGGCAGCTCTGGTGGATTTGAGCTAAAGCCCAAACCCAATAGTTTTGGTACAAAAGAGCTGAAATGAAGATGGAAAAACTGACTACGCTGTCCCCCGGGAGGCAAGGCACCCCCTCTGACTACAGTCCCCTGCAAGGAGAGCTCCAAGCTCTCACAATAAGTTTGATGTCAGTGTGGGTGAAGGGTGAAGGACGGTGAATTCCCTCCCCTCAGG
Source organism: Orcinus orca (assembly GCF_937001465.1). Taxonomy (NCBI): domain Eukaryota; kingdom Metazoa; phylum Chordata; class Mammalia; order Artiodactyla; family Delphinidae; genus Orcinus; species Orcinus orca. The sequence continues at coordinate 73,712,712 of NC_064573.1, read as the reverse complement.
CACCTGCAAGGCTGAGCTGAGGTTCTGTGGTCACAGAATCTGCTCAAGCTAAGCTTACTGTGGGTACCAGACTCCTTGAGGACATGACCCCATTTATACTCCTCATGTGTGGCTCAGACAGAAAGGCACTGGGTATTCCCCCTATAAGTAGGGAAATAATTCCTAGTTTCCTCCCTCTCTGCCCTCCTCAGTCATCCCAGACTTATCCATACCTGAGATCCCCACCTCTGCCACCAAGAGATCATCGCTGGAAGCCGAGTTTTCAGCCAGACGCTTGAACTCATCCTGCTTCTCACCGTACGGGTACTGGGTGTCAAACTTCACCAAGACGAACTTGCTTTTGGGAATGACCTGAGGGCATACAGAGCTGAGCAAGTGGGGGTTCCCAAGGGCCTCTGGGGCTAATTCCCTTTCCCAAGGGACCCCTGTTTAAGAAACACAGTGGAAAACAAGCCCACAAGGGAGACAAGCTCTCATATACTAACCTTCATTCATTCATTCACCCATTGATTCACTTAACAATTTGACGGTGTCTACTACTGAGTACCCCATTAAGTAGTTGCTCACACTAATCAAACTGTCTGGAACAAACAATGCTATAGATGTACTAAGGCCTTCTCCTCCAGTGGCCCTTTTGGTAAGGCTAAGGAAACGCATCCTTAGCCACTTTACGTTGGCCCCTGTCGTGCCCATCATCCCAGGGGCCTTTCTCTGGCAATCAACCAGAAATCTGAGCCAAACCAAACAACCGTCTATAAAGGAGTTGGCACCACGGAGGATGCTCTGGCTAGGGAGTCCAGAGTTTGCACTCTGCAATTTCAGGGCTCATAGGAAGTTGCTGAGAGGCCAGGCTTGGGACAATGTCCCCTCCCTAAACTAGTTTCCTTGAAGTTAGATCTCTAAGACCTAAACTGCCAGGATCCGACTTCTATTTCAATTATGGTAAAATTTACATCACAGGGATTTATTACATTAACTGTGTTGCACAACCATCACTAACATCTAGTTCCAGAACATTTTCATCACCCGAAAAGGAACCACGTATCCATTAAGCAGTCATTCCCCAATCCTCCTTCCCCCAGCCCCCGGCAACCACTAATCTGCTTTCTGTCTGTATGGATTTGTCTATTCTGATGGACTCATACAATAAGTGACCTTTTGTGTCTAGTTTCTTTCACTTAGCATAATGTTTTCAAGATTCATTCATGTTGTAGCATGCATCAGTATTTCATTCCTTTTTATGGCCAAATATTCCATTGTATGGATATATCATACTTTGTTTACCCATTCACCAGTAGGTGGACATTTGGGTTGTTTCCACCTTTTGGTTATTTGTGAATAGTGCTGTTATAAACATTTGTGTACAAGCTTTTGTTTGAACACCTGTTTTCATCTCTTTTGGGAATATATCTAGGAGTGGAACTGCAGGGTCATATAGCAATTCTATATTTAACTTATTGAGGAATTCTAAAACTTCATTTTGATGGTTTCACCCAATGCATAGATTTTCAGTTGCTCTACTCTTTTTTTTTTTTTGCAGTATGCGGGCCTCTCACTGTCGTGGTTTCTCCCGATGCGGAGCACAGGCTCCGGACGCGCAGGCTCAGCGACCATGGCTCACGGGCCCAGCCGCTCTGCGGCATGTGGGATATTCCCGGACCAGGGCATGAACCCGTGTCCCCTGCATCGGCAGGCGGACTCTCAACCACTGCGCCACCAGGGAAGCCCCTAATGCATAGATTTTATCTAATAAGCTGCCTCTGGTTGGTAGTACTGCCTCCCCTCCTCCTACAACTTTTAATTTTTCTAATCAAAGTCATCACTATGGGTTAATTTTTCATCACAGGCAATCCCTGCCATAATTAAGTCAAGCTGACATCAGTCCAGTTTTTGTTAGTCCTTGTTTCTTACTGTGGGTTGCTGTCCATTTCGTTTTAGGTTTTCAAAAATATTTAACAGTACCAGAGGACACAAGGGAAGAGGGAGAAGGGACCAGAACAGGTAATCCTTAAGTGGTCACTGACCCCAAAAATTCTGAGTTCTGGAGTCTAAGAGCAGGGAAGACTTAAAAATATAAATCAGATCACATCCCTCTGGCCCATTTGGCCTTATTTCAGTTCAACGCACCAAACATTCCCACTCAGGGCCTTTTCATTTGCTGTCTCTGCTGGCTAGAGTGCCCTCTCCCTGGTTCTTTCCATGGTTGTCAAAGCTCAGTTCAAATGTCATCTCCTAACGGAGAGGCCTCCCCCACTCATACCATCTAATTCTGCTTCATTTCCATCATACTCTAGCAGGCTACTGCCCTCGACTTTCTTCACTGCATTAATCACTCTCTGAAATCCTTATCTGCTTATTGTCGGTCCTCTCCACTAAAATATAATTTATGAGAATAAGGACCGTCTCTGACCTGTTTTCTGCTGTATTATCCCTAGTGCCCAACAGTGCCCTGACATGTGGCAGATGCTCTGAAAATATCTGATAAATGAACAAAACCAGGGCAGGCTTTGATAGCAGATGCTACATGTCCAGGAAAATTTTATAAAAGAACACATGAAAACCTAACTTCAAGGGGCCTACATTTATATTATGAAATAATATTAATAATCATACAGTGGTGTAACACTGAAATAGAATTGAGAGGCCTTCATCTTTTATTTTCACCATTCTTAGCCATCAGCAGAATGGTTTTGAATGGCAAACATTTGCACAGCTAATTTTTTCTTGTTCTTTTACTCAACCTGTACCTCTTAACTGCTTTAGAAATCTCTCTCGGGACTTTCCTGGTGATCCAGTGGTTAAGACTCCGTGCTTCCAATGTAGCGGGCACGGGTTCGATCCCTGGTCAGGGAACTAAGATCCCACATGTGGCACAGCGCGGCCAAAAAAAAGAGAAAGAAATAGAAGTCTCTCCTTTCTTCATCCTTGAGGAATCAGCTCCACCATAAACTACATTTAGTTGACTTGCTTCTTCAATGTATAGATGAATTCATTATTCATTCATTCATTCAATAAAAAGGTAGTGAGGACCTAACATGTGCCAGGCACTGTTCTAATTGAACACAGCAGTAAAGAAAACAGACAGGGTTTCTCATTTTTAGTGATGGTAAAGGGCAAGAAACAAAAAAAGACACTGGAAATCTCTGAAAGGCAAAGCACGGAACAAGTCTCCTGGATATGGTAACCCTAGGAAGCTCCCCTTTTGTTCAATAGTGAAGGAAGAGAGTGAGATTTAGAAAGGGACTGGAGAAAACATTTGTTCATTCATTCGACAAATTATTATTGAGCATCTTCTATGTAACAGGTAACCTCCTAGGTTGTGCAGATGATCAGTGAACAAGATACACAAGGTAGTTCTTCACAAGCATATAATATCCTAGTGTGGGACACAATACACTAGACAAGAAAAAAAAATCAGTGATGAGTGCTCTACAGAGAAATCAAACAGGGTAATGTGACTGGCACTTTAGACTGGGGGAGGGGGAAATCTGAGAAGGTAACATTTAACCCAAGCCTGAACAACGAGGAGCAACCAGCCTTTCAAAGATTGGGCAAAGAATGTTCTAGTCACAAAGAACTGCCAGTACAAAGGGCCTAAGGCAGTACTGAGCTAGGAACAGCCAAAGGACAGAGGGCACGGCATATGTGGTTGGAGCAGAGGGCACAAAGAGGAGAATGATTAGGAGATGAGAGGAGAGGGAAGCAAGGGTCAGATCATGTAGGACTTAGGCTACTGGACTGAGAGGCTCCAGAGTGAAAACAGGGAGGCTAGTGAGGAGGCTACATAACCATAGCCTAGACTAGGGTGGTAGCTCTAAAGATGGAAGCACACCAATTGATTAGGAAATACTACTACTGTTACAGTGCAGTTTCCCTCTAAGTCACATGTGGTCTGTGATGTTACCCCATATCCATGTTGGGTGGTAGGGATGTCACTTTGCCAGGAAAGCCCCCTAAAGCAAAGGGTGCTGTGGGGTGTGTGCCTGACAACCAGCAAAGTTTTAAATTCTTGAAACTTTGCATTCAATGAGCCACAGGTGCCAACTCCACAAGGAACCCTTTTGAAAATACGAAGAGTAGTTAAACCACTTGAGATAGATTTAGAGATTTAGAGCTCCACTTCTTGGTTTCACTTCTTGGTTCACTTCCCAGCAGTGGGTACAAATTAAGAAAATAAATTAATAAATCTCAACACTTAGCTTGCCCATCTCATAGGCGAAGTTAAAAAGGTGCCAGTGGGTGTAAAATTAAGGGATTGGGACTGCATTCAGCCTTCAATATTTCCAACGTCCATTTACCGAGGCCAAGACCCCAATTCTGTAAATATGAAGGCGGGGGTAGAGGCGAATCCTTCCTTCCATGTCTCGACCCGATTTGATTTGTCACCAGGCCCAAGACACTCACTGTAGGGTGGTTGAACCGAAGCTTATTCTTAACCCTAGCACTTTTTAAGGAGACGCAGAATATCTGGACAGTGGCTGCAATCCAAGCCAAGCCAAAGGGAGAGGGGCGCTGAAACGCAGGCTAACGAGCCGCGTTTCCAACCTTGCCCCACCACAGACGGGTGGCGTCCGCCTAGTACCGCCCTCCGAGTCTCCTACTTGGGATTTGAGGATTGGATCTCGCCCGGCACCGCCCTCTTCCCATATGCGACGGGAAGAGGCACCCGGCTCCCTCGGCTGCACCTCTGCAGTTCTCTTGCAAAAGAGGAAGCAAGTGCAAATACTGCAAAGGTGCGCGAGGACCCTGGAACACGTATGCTCCATGGTCATGATACGGCCTCGGCCCAGATTCCACCAGTCCTACAGGACGGTGGGAAGTCACGGGATTGTCGCTACAGACCACCTCCTGCCAGCTCTCTGTCCCCTGTGTCCCCCACGGGTGCGCGCTCCCCTGGGCAGTCTGGCTGCACCTGTGCGCGATGTCCCCCGCCCCGTTACCTTGTAGAAAGTGATTGTATCCAGGGGAAGGGCGCCCTTGGTGTGCAGGCCGCTGCCTCCTTGCGGAGCAGAGAGGAGCAGGAGGAACAGGAGAAGGGGGAACAATTGGGAGAGAGAAGCGGCGCGGGGAACGGCGGCAGCCATAACGCCGGATTCTGGCAGTGAGGGATAGGAAGGCTGTAGTGGAGCAAGCGCGGAGCCGGGAGTCACGTGGCTAGGAAGGCGGGCACGGGTGCGCTCACGTGTACAGCCAGGCCGGCGTGGTGAGAGGGAGGAGCCACGTGAGGGGCGGGGAAATGGAGCTGCCGCGCGTGCGCACTCGGCGAAGCCCCAGCAGGCCTAGGGAGAGCGGGCCTGGCCGCGTGGCAGTTGGACGGCAGTGCCGGGGAGGCTGGGGGAGGGGAGGAAGAAGAGGAGGAAGGAGAGACTGCCGCGCACGCGCACTCAGCGAGGCGTGCTACCAGCCTGCTCTTTTCCCGTCCTTCTCCGCGTGAGCCGCGGCGTGAAGCGCGTGCTTGGCGTCCTTGCAGCTCTTCGATGGCTATCCTCTTTTTCGAAGATGACGAGGCCAGCCGTCATTTCTTCCTGCCTTTGGTCCGTCAGGCAGTCGGTTGGGACCTGTTGCTACCTTCGGTTAGTCTGTCAGTCTGACTGTGCTACTACCCCTCAGTCATACTCCTCTCCCTCCCTTAGCCACGACCCGAGGTGGTAAGTGAGACTCAGCTATTCGTCAGTATGGCAGTCAGGGCCACTCCTGCCGCTTCCCAGTCCGATATGAGACCTACTCTGTGGTGAGTGCCTCACCAGGGAGGCTCCAGGCTCCTATAAAAACAGCCTTCCGTGAAAGCTGAGTACCCGTCGAGCTGTGTCCTGGGCTCTCTGAAGATTTTTTTTTTTTTTTTGCAGTACGCGGGCCTCTCACCGCTGCGGCCTCTCCCGCCGCGGAGCACAGGCTCCGGACGCGCAGGCCCAGCGGCCATGGCTCACGGGCCCAGCCGCCCCGCGGCACGTGGGATCCTCCCGGACCGAGGCACGAACCCGCATCCTCTGCATCGAAAGGCAGACTCCCAACCACTGCGCCGCCAGGGAAGCCCTGAAGATATATTTTTTTTAAATCCTAGTAATTCTCTTCAACAGGTGTTTGTTCAGGATAGTTTACACCAGATCCTGGTTTTTGCTTGCGGTAATACAGAGTCAAGAGGAAAGAGATAGCAGTGTACTGAACAAACTCAGTGGTGGAAGGAGACGTGGGAATAGCAATATAACCATTATAGTGTAATCGGTAGAAACTAAGACTATATTACAGTCTCGTGAAAGCACAAATGGAGATTCAGTCAGCCCTGCTCAGGAATGTCAGGGAAAGTTATAGACGGGAGATGACTTTTGAACTGGATCTTGAGAGAAGAGGAGGTGTTTGCAGGGCAAACACCAAAGGATATTTCTAGCAAGGGGGAAAGCATGATGAATCTGTAAAGGTAAATGGGCACGTTGTAAAGGGTCTTATCAAGCTAAAGGGTTTGGAGCCACCAGAGGCTGTAGCTAGGAGAGTGACGTTAGATTTGCTGTCACTCGGGAATAAAGGGGATGCATTGGAATGGAGAAAGCTGAGGTCAGGGAGGTTCACTGCAATAGTCTTGGTGGGAGAGATTAAGGTCCTGTAATAGGACCTAATAGAAAGATGAAAAGGTGAGGTTGGAATTGAGAAATTTTTATAGGGTAGAATTCACAAGACTTGAACAAATGGATATGCTTGTAAGAGAATAAATTATATAATGCATTATAAGGGGCTTAGCACCAAGTTAACCATTGCATGTGTCCAATAAATGTGTGTGTAGGTATGTATGTATGTATAAAGTAGTCATCAAAGATAATCGCCAATCTTGGGCAGCCAGTTTAGATAGAAATTTTGAGAGAGTCCAGTGTGTGTGTGTGTTGGGAAGGTTCAGAAAAATTTATTTTGAGTTTGCCCTAATAAATTATTAAAGAAAATGCACCACATAGACAAATGAATAGAAGTTAGAAGAAGGGATAATTACTGTGAGCTAAGGTGGTTAAAGAAAGCTTCATGTAAGAGGTGGAAACGGAGAACATTTTAGGTGGAGAACAAGTGAAAAAAGAGCAGAAGTGGAAATGAGCATGATGTTTTGGGGAATGACCGGCTTGCTTGAGGGAGTTCTCAAAACAGTAGATAGTAAGACAGTTTTAAGCCCAGGTAGGGGAGAATCTTGAAAATCAAATTAGGAAATTGCTATTTTGTCCTGTAGTCAATAAGGAGCTACTATCCACTTCTGAGTATATAAATGCATTGAGTACATCTACAGTAGTTACTATGATTGATCAGGAGTGACTTTTTAGTCATGATTAGTTTAGAAGTAGGTTTTGAAAAAAGTGCAAGGAGTGGATTGGTTGGAGAGGGAAGGGAAATATTGGTACTTTGGTTATGAATTGCAAAAGTGCAGTAATTGTCTTAATGCTGCCTTTTAATAGTGCCCTGGTCCCAGTCAGTTACCTCATGGTATAATTAGATTCTTGGCTTCAGGACCTTGACAACAACAATCTACACAAATAAGCCAAGTAAAACTCTCCATATTTAGGAAGTCATAAAATCCCACACTTGACTCTGTTGTGGATAATCAAAAGGCTCACCTGGGTGAGGTAGGAAGGAGGAGGTGACAAGGTATATTACTTGAGTGTGCATATGACTCAATGTAGCAGCTGGAGTAAGGGAGAAGGAAAATGGCATGGTCTGCTAAGACAACTAATACATAAATTCTCCCATCTTTTTTTCTAACATCATCAAGCTGGTGAGCCCCCAGTCGCACTGACATCTTTTATTTCTCATATACACAAGGCATGTTCCTGCCTCAGAGCCTTTGTGCTGGCTTTCTCCCTCTAGAACACTTTTCTTCAAGATATTCATATGGCCGGCTCCTTCATTTCCTTCAAGTCTTTGACCCAATGTCAGCTTCCTAAGATCTACCCTGACCATACTTAAAAAAAAATTGCTCCTCCCTGATACCTTCCTGCTTTCCATCTCCCTTCTCTCTGTTATTATTTTCTCCATAGCACTCTTCAGCTTAACATACTGTATAATTTGCTTATTTTCTTTTTTAAAATTAATTAATTAATTTGGCTGCATTAGGTCTTAGTTGTGGCACACGGGATCTTTCGTGGCGGTATGTGGGTTCTTCGTTGCGGCGTGCGGGCTTCTGTCTAGTTGTGGGCTGTGGGCTCCAGGGCACGCGGGTCAGTAGTTTTGGCACATGGGCTCTCTAGTTGTGGTGCACGGGCTCCAGAGCGCATGGACTTAGTTGTCCCACGGCATGTGGGATCTTAGTTCCCCGACCAGGGATTGAACCTGTGTCCCCTGCGTTGGAAGGCGGATTCTTAACCACTGGACCACTTAAGGAAGTCCCTGCTTATTTTTCTAAGTATCTGTTTCCCGTGAGGGATGGGTTTGTTTTTGTTTTTATTTTTGTTTTGTCTTTTTGGTTCACTGTTATATCCCCAGCACCTAGAACAGTGTCTGGCACATGGTAGATGCTCAGTATATTCTTGTGCAGTGAATAAATGAATCAAGTCAATGAAAGAGGAACTATTCCATAGCTGTCTCTCAAAATTCCACTGGTCCTTTCTGCATTCCCTTCTTAGATCACATATTGTACTTTGGAGCTATCCCATCCCTTAGAGCTAATTGCTTTTCCCCTGCAAGGTTTTGGTGATATTAACACTAGTTTTTTTGACATAGATGTCTTAATGAACACTTAAAGCAGATTTCACATTAAAAAATTGTTATAGAAGGAAAATTTACTCCACAGTATGATTTTCTCCAAGCCCATCCTCCTTTAAGAAGCTTTCAATATTTTTTAATAGCAGGATTATTCACATCATACCAATTAAAAATATATTTATTTATTTGGCTGCATTGGGTCTCAGTTGCGGCACGTGGGGTCTTTTGTTGCAGCATGCGGGCTCTTCATCGCCGCCTGTGGGCTTCTCTCTAGTTCCGGCGTGTGGGCTTCAGAGCGCTCAGGCTCTCTGGTTGTGGTGTGCGAGCTCTAGAGCACGCGGGCTCAGTAGTTGCGGTGAGCGGGCTTAGTTGCCCCATGGCATGTGGGATCTTAGTTCCCTAAGCACAGATCGAACTTGTGTCCCCTGCATTGGAAGGCAGATTCTCAACCACTGGACCACCAGGGAAGTCCCAAGAAGCTTTCAATGTTTAATAACTATTTACTGAACATCTTTTACACACCACACACTCTTCTGGAGGCAAGGGTTACACTGGTGAACAAAATAGATGTGCTCCCTGCAGTCCTAGAGGAGAGACCAACATTAAATAAGTATACAAATAAATATATAATTACAAATTGTGATGATTTCTAAGAAAGAAAAGTTGAGGGCTTATGAAAGAATATGATAGGGGGAATAAATTTGCATTGAGGTGCATGGAAAACCTCTACAAACAATTATATTTGAGCTGATAAAAGACCTAAAGCATGAATGGGATTCAGCTCTCAAGGAACTTACCCTTGATTGATGAAACAAACATTAAATAATTATATAAATAAATTTAAATTACACATTACTATGTTAGGAAGCATTTTAGGAAAAAAACCTAGTATGTGCAAAGGTTCTAGAATGAGAAAGAGGGAATTCCCTGGCGGTCTAGTGGTTAGGGCTCTGTGGTTCCACTGCTGGGGGCCTGGATTCGATATGTAGTGGGGGAACTAAGATCCCCCAAGCTGCATGGTGTGACCAATAAAATAATACAGAATGAAAAAGAGCTTGAAATACTTGAGGAACAAAAAGAATTCCATTCTGGAATCTGTTTTTTAGTAATAAAAACATCAGCAAAGAAGGAGATTATATATGCGGGGATGTAGGGATGTTTACCACAGAATTGTTTGCAGAACAAAAAATAAATAAAGGAAATTAAAAACAAAACCTGAAAAAAGCCTACATGTCCATCACAAGAGGAATTGTTGGATAAATTATCTTATGTGGAATACTATACAGCTATCAAAATTGATTAGAACTATTTATATTAAAGTGGAGAGATATCCATGAAATAACAGGTGAGAACAGCAATGTATACAGAAATATATGATCCCATTTTAAAAAACCTACCATACCACTGCAACAACATCTGTATATGTGTGTGTGTGTATAGAAGTGTGTGTGTATATATATATATATATATATATATATATATTTGGATATGTTTTAATGAGAATAGAGAATGATGTAGAGAAATATACCAGGCTTTTTGCATTGGTTACAGTTCAGGGGAGTGGAGAGAAAGAAAATAAGACTCTAACAAAAGGAAAAAAGGTTATTATGGAATAATGTTGAGCAAAAATGTAGAATATAAAATACTAGCTATAGAATTACTACAAACATGTAAAAATTGAATATGCATAAGGACAAAGACTTAAAGTAACAAAAGTAAAACTCATTTTGACTAGATGAGATTGCAGCAAACTTTTTACTTTAGATTTCTCTTATTTCAATATTGTTTTTTCAATAAAGTAACATTAAAAAAATGCATAGAGATTTTAACATCCAGGGATCAGATCATTTCAACAGAGATGTTTTTCTTTCTCCTTTTGTCCCATGTTCAATTCATGTTGTTTTGTCTTATCTTATGCACTGTCATAAGACACCTGAAATACTATCTAGGTCAAAGTGGGATGTAAATAAGTAAATAAAAATAACCTAATTCTTGCCAGTCTCTTCCCTTTTTAATCTATCCTGCACACTGCCAACATGTTACTCGTGATAGCATCATGTAAAAGGATAATAATAATACTTGCTTCATAGGATTGTGAATGGATTAAATTAATGTATAGGAAGCATTTAGAATGGGGCCTGGCATATACTACATACTCACTAAGGATGAGTTATATGGTAATTATGTCATGTCATTTATTTGCTCAAAAGTTTATAACGGCACCTCTGCAGCATAAAATTCAAATGCAAGAGCCTCTACAATCTAGTTGTAAATAAAAATGCCACTTATAATATTACATGTAGGACTTTCCTGGTGGCACAGTGGTTAAGAACCTGCCTGCCAATGCAGTGGACATGGGTCAAGCCGTGGTCCAGGAAGATCCCAGGATCTTCCCAGGATCTTAGCTGCCGCGGAGCAGCTAAGCCCATGTGCCACTACTGAGCCTGCGCTGTAGAGCCTGTGAGCCACAACTACTGAGCCCACATGCCACAAATACTGAAGCCCACGGGCCTAGAGCATGTGGTCTGCCACAAAAGGAGCCACCACAATGAGAAGCCTGCGCACCGCAATGAAGAGTAGCCCCCGCTCGCCACAACTAGAGGTGGCCTGTGCACAGAAACGAAGACCCAATGCAGAAATAAATAAATAAATAAATAAATTTACATGTAGCTACTGAGCTCTTGAAATGTGGCTAGCAGGAATTGAGACATAAGTGTAAAATACACCCTGAATTACAAAGTACAAAATTAAGAAAGTGAAATATTGCAGTGATTTTTACATTGATTATATGTTGAAATGACAAAATTCTAAATATTGGGGTTAATAAAATATATTATTAAAATTAATTTTACCTGTTTCTTTTTACTTTTTTAAAAGTTTTTTAGAAACTTTTAAGTTACATATATGGCTCACATTACATATTTATTGGATAGAATGACTCTAGATTTTTAAAGTAAAATGTTGCTAACTTTTTCTTTTCTAAAAAAATTTTGCTCTCTTCTTATTGAAGTATAGTTGATTTACAATGTTGTGTTAGTTTCAGGTGTACAACAAAGTGATTCTTTTTCAGATTCTTTCCCATTATAGATTATTACAGGATATTAAATATAGTTCCCTGTGCTATACAGTAGGACATTGTTGTTTACCTATTTTATATATAGTAGTGTGTATATGTTAATCCCAAACTCCTAATTTATCCCTCTCCCCTCTCTCTACTTTGGTAACCATAAATTTGTTTTCTATGTCTGTGTAATTCTGTTTCGTAAATAAGTTCATTTGTATCTTTTTTTTTTTTTTTTTGGCTGCACGTCATGTCATGTGGAATCTTAGTCCCCAACCAGGGATTAAACCCATGCCCCCTGCAGTGGATGCATGGAGTCTTAACCACTGGACCGCCAGGGAAGTCCCTGTATCATTTTTTGAGATTTCATATATAAGTGGTATCATATATTTGTCTTTGCCTGACTTCACTTAGTGTGATAGTCTCTAGGTCCATCTATGTTGCTGCAAATGGCATTATTTCATTCTTTTTTATGGCTAATACTCCATTGTATACATATACCACATCTTCTTTATCCATTCATCCCTTGATGAATATTTAGGTTGCTTCCATGTCTTGACTATTGTAAACAGCACTGCTCTGAACATAGTGGTACATGTATCTTTTCGAATTAGAGTTTTCTCTGGATATGTGCCCAGGAGTGGAATTCCTAGATCATATGGTAACTCTATTTTTAGTTTTTTAAGGAACCTCCATACTGTTCCCCATAGTGGCTGCACCAATTTACATTCCCACCAACAGTGTAGGAAGATTCCTTTTCCTCCACACTGTCTCCAGCATTTGTAGTATCTAGTCTTACATTTAGGTCTTTAATCCATTTTGAATTTACTTTTGTGTATGGTGTTAGAGAATATTCTAATTTCATTGATTTACATGTAGCTGTCCAGTTTTCCCAACACCACTTATTGAAGAAACTGTCTTTTCTCCATTGTATATTCTTGCCTCCTTTGTCATAGATTAATTGACCATAAGTGCATGCGTTTATTTCTGGTCTTTGTGTCCTGTTCCATTGATCAGTGTGTCTTTTTTGTTCCATATTGTTTTGATGATGGTAGCTTTGTAATATAGTCTGAAGTCAGGGAGCATGATTCCTCCAGCTTAGTTTTTCTTTCTCAAGATTGTTTTGGCTATTCGGGGTCTTTTGTATTTCCATACAAATTAAAAAAAATTTGTTCTAGTTCTGTGAAAAATGCCATTGGTAATTTGATAGGGATTGCACTGAATCTGTAGATTGCCTTGGGTAGTATGCTTATTTTAACAGTATTGATTCCTGCAATCCAAGAACATGGTACAACTTTCCATCTGTTTGTGTCATCTTCAATATCTTTCATCAGTGTCTTTTAGTTTTCAGAGTACAAGTCATTTGCCTCCTTAGATAGGTTTATTCCTAGGTATTTTATTCTTTTTGATGTGATGGTAAATGGGATTGGGTTACCATTTCATCCTAATCTCTGTCCCGTTGATATTTTAGACCCAAGTGCAGTATACTTGCATTTATTTCTATTAACTTTTATATTATTATATTATTAAATAAAACTCATTATTCTAAAGTATAAGATCTATCCCTCACAACTTTGGTACATTCATTCAATAAATACTGAATGCCTATTTTAGTCACTTTTAGGCACTAGAGATATTGAGGTTAATGAGACAGATAAGTTGCCTGGCCCCAAGGAAGTTACAGTCTAGTAAGGAGAAATAGGCACACAAACAAACAAGATATTTTGGAATTTAAATAAATGTTCCATCTCTGAGGTGATGACATTTGACCTGATGCTTGAAGGATGAGGAGCTAGTCATGTGATTATCTGGGGGAAGAGCATTCCAGAGAGGGAAGAGCTATTGCAAATTATCTGAATTGGAAAAGTATTTGACATGTTGGATAAACACACAGTGGTGGGCAGACACTAAGATAGCCCCCAATGATGCCTGCCTCTTGGTATTCACACTGTTGTGTAATCCTCTCCCCTTGAGTGTTGACAAGATCTATGATGAATAGAATACAGGAAAGGTGATGGGATGTCACTTCAGTCATTTGCTTACATAAGATTGAGACTTCCATGTCGCTAGGAGGTCATCTTGCAGAAGTCCACATGGCAAAGACCTGAGTGTAGCCTTGCACCAAGAGTTAGTTAGGAACTGAGGCCCTCAGGCCCACAACCCTCAAGGAACTGAATTAGGCCAACAACCGTATGAACTTGGAAGCAGATCCTTCTCCATTTGAGCCTTCAGACGAGACCCAGCCCTGGTCAACATCTTGGTCATAACCTTGTGAGAGACACTGAAGCAGAAGACCCAACTAAGCTATTCTTGAACTCCTAACTCACAGATGCTGTGAGATAATACGTGTGTTTTAAGCTGCTAAATTTGTGGACATTTGTTATGATGCAATAGATAAGTAACACACATATTTGATAAATATGCTCACTGTATTTTCTTTCAAGTTATTGATGAAAATGTTTTACAGAACAGTGTCAAGTCAGAATTCTGGTTCACTCCACTAGAAGCCATTTTTTTTTTAGAAGGCATTTTTAAGTTGATATTTATGAATTAGTTAGCACTACCTTAGGTTTATTTAGAAATGCCCTTAATTGTGCTTCTACTTGGTCTACATTTTCTTTTCTTTTCTTTCTTTCTTTTTTTCTTTTGGCCACACTGCTCGGCCTACGGGATCCTAGTTCCCTGACCAGGAATCTAATCTGGGCCCCAGTAGTGAAAGTGCTGAGTCCCAACCACTGGACCACCAGGGAATTCCCAATATATTTTCTTATTTTTATATCATGAAATTTCTCACAAAATGTTTTGTCAAAATACCATATACACCATGTCTAGTAATTCTGTCCAAAAAGAGAATGGGGTTAGTCTGGCATGATTTTTTTAATAAATCCATGTTGAATTAATGGTTACTTTTTTCTAATTCTTTAAAAACACATCTTGGGACTTCCCTGGTGGCACAGTGGTTAAGAATCTGCCTGCCAATGCAGCGGACACGGGTTTGAGCCCTGGTCCAGGAAGATACGAAATGCTGTGGAGCAACCAAGCCCGTGTGCCACAATTGTTGAGCCTGTGCTCTAGAGCCTGCGAGCCACAACTACAGAGCCCACGTGCCACAACTTCTGAAGCCCGCGTGCCTAGAGCCCAAGCTCTGCAACAAGAGAAGCCACTGCAATGAGAAACCTGTGCACTGCATCGAAGAGTAGCCCCCACTTGCCACAACTAGAGAAAGCCCGTGTGCAGCAAGTAAGACCCAACAACAAAGGCCCAATGTAGCCAAAGATAAATAAATTGATAAAAACACATCTTTTGGATAGTTCATTCTAGAATCTTGTCTGAGATAAATACTAAGATCTTTGCAGATTCTACTATCCTCCTTATAAAAAATTTTTAGTTATCAACAGCTTTCTACAATTTCTACAACTTCTAGCAATTTCTACAATTTCTAGCAATTTTTCCAGTTTTACATGAACTCTCAGATTTCATTCAATGGTTTATTGGGTTAACCTGCAAGTTTTACCAAAGCCCTGGAGTGTAGTTTGTTCAGGCCAGGAGTACTGTATTCATTTAGAGCAGTCAGATGCTCTCTTACAATCTTTATCTTCAGTTCCCTCTTACAATGTTTTACACTTTTTATTCTAAATATTATTCTTTTCAGTAGGAGAGACAGAAACATGTTATCCATTAATCACTATACCATGAGTTTCAGCAATGGGATATATCCTTCCTTGCTTTTGTCCCAAACGTCATTTTTTTGGATAACAGCTTTATTAAGATATAATTTACGTACCGTATAATTCATCCTTTTAAAGTGTACAGTTCAGTGGTTTCCAGTATATTCGTAGAATTGTACAACCAGCACCATTATCTAATTTTAGAATATTTTTATCATCCTAAAAAGAAAGCCTGTGCCCATTAGCAGTCACTCCCCATTCCCTCCCAAACTACCTTTCTAGCTCTAGGCAACACTAATCTACTTTCTGTCACTGTAAATTTGCCTGTTTGGGACATTTTTAAAAATTAATTAATTTATTTATTTGGCTGCGTTGGATCTTTGTTGCGGTACATGGGATCTTCCTTGCAGCATGTGGGATCTTTCGTTGTGGCGCTCATTGCGACATGTGAGCTGTTTGTTGCGGCACGCTGGCTTCTCTCGAGTTGTGGGGTGCGGGTTTTCTCTTCTCTAGTTGTGGTGCAGGCTCCAGAGCACGTGGGCTCTGTAGTTGAGGCGCACAAGCTCAGTAGTTGTGGCGCATGGACTTAGTTGCCCCGCAGCATGTGGGATCTTAGTTCCCTGACCAGTGGCTGCAATATGTTATATTTCCACAGCAGTGTATGAGGTTTCCTATTTCTCAACATTCACTTGCTATCGTCTTTTTATTATAGCCATCCTAGTAGGTGTGAAATGTCATCTCGTGATTTTAATTTGTATTTCCCTGGTGGCTTATGATGTTGATCATCTTTTCATGTGTATTAATTATTCGTATTATTTTGGAGAGAAATCTCTAATTAAAAACCTTTGCCCAGGAATTCCCTTGTGGTCCAGTGGTTAGGGTTTGATGCTTTCACTGCCAGGGCCCGGGTTCGATCCCTGGTCGGGGAGCTAAGATCCCACAAGCCGTGAGGTGCAGCCAAAAGAACAAAAAATGAAAAAACAAACCTTTCCCCATTTTAAAATTGGGTTGTGTTATTGAGTTGTAGGAATTCTTTATATATTCTACATAAAAGTCCCTTATTAGATATATGGTTTACAAATACTTTCTCCTATTCTGTGGGTTGTCTTTTTTACTTTCTTGATGGTATCCTTTGAAGCAATAAAGTTTCTAATTTTGAAGAAGACCAATTTATCTATTTTTTTCTTTTGTTGTTTGTACTTTTGTTGTCATATCTAAGAAGCAATTGCCTAATAATTCTTTTGATGTCCCATTAATTTTTTAAATTACCTTTCCCTGTTTTCCCATTGACCAGTTTCCTGTTAAGAGTACTGTATGTGTTAAGAGTGAGAACTATGATCAGACTGACTGAGTTTGAATGTTGGTGTTACCACTTGATAATTCTGTAACCAGAGGGAAAATGACACAACTTCTTTAAGCCTCACTGTTTAATACTTCTTACCTCAAAGGTTGTGTTGAGGATTAAAATGCTTACAGAGAAAGCACTTGATAATTGGTAGCTATTATTACTAGAAATTTTCTTTAAGTACTGTTTTTACTTAAATTAAAATACTTTACTACATAGGTGTTTTTCTTGACTTTGTATCCACTGCAGTAACTTGCTCATGATAGAAGTTTAATGAATATCTGTTAACTGAAATTGATATGTAATATATAGTAGTAGCCCATTACATTGAGAACTGAGATGTGTTTGAGCTTGCTAAGGAGCTAAGTAAAAAGAAAAGACAAAACTGAAAATAAATTTCACCCAGTTCATCATTTGGGCTTGGGTTAGCCCTTGTAGAAAAGGAAATGGGAGAATTATGATTCCAAAGACACTTCAAAGGGGAACAGTGCTAAATATACAGAAGGGAGGGGCTTAATTTAGAGAGAAAAATAGAAAAGTAAACCCCCAAATGTTGGTTGGTGGCATAAGACATTTTAGAATAGATGCCAAAAGAGAAAAGTTCTCTTGTCAAGAGCAGCAGACTGATTTGCTATGGTTGTTCTCTGAACAATCTGAGATTTGTTCTTGACTGAGACAAGAGTCCTTTGTCCAAAAGCATTCTCTTATCACTTGGTGAGACTGTCATTAGTCCCCTCACCCTTATTAGATAGACATATGATTAGAAGCCTCAAAAGACTCCCTAAGATTTTATGGTAGGGATTTCTGATCCAGAAATATACTGGTATTTAATTTGTTTATCTAATAATGTAAGCAAAGTGATTAGAGCCTACCTCTACTTAACAATGTCCTGTATTCCACTGCACATGATATTCTTAATTTCATATGAATAAATGAATAATATATTTAAATTACTCAAGCCATGCAAATGATCTAATTTATGTTATCAATAAATATTTGTAAAATGTATGAGTGTATGGTTAGATGAAAGATAAATGGTTATGTAAATGAAACCTTCTTCCTTCTGCTTTCTCCTTCCCCCAGTTTTTGTCCAAATTTTATCAGTTCTTCCAAATAATGTTCAAATGCCAATCAGTGTATATTATTTTGTGTACAGATTATTTGAGATTTGGTATTCAAGCTATTTTTCCTACTATATTATAAGCTCCTGGAAGTCTGGGTCTGATCTTTTTTGTCTTTATATTTTCCATAACACAGCATTTTACACAAAGTTGATATATAAACATAAGCATATTCAATGAATTGTATAATTTAGTAATATATTTACATTTATAAATGTAATATTACTACAAATATAATATTACAAATATTATATAATATTACATTTATTATATTTATGGTGGGAATTTTGGTACAGAATATTTAAGAAAACATTCGTATTATGAGACATTAATAACGCTTTCTCTTCACACCTTTTCCAGATATTACTAAAAACTTACTGATTGAGTAAATATATAGTCTGTCTTCCCCAACACAGGCTTCTGTCCCTAAACAGGACAGTTTTCAAACAGACCTCCCTTCTTCCCTATTTTTCTCTCCCTTTTTTCTATTCTATTTCTCTCTTGCAGCTCTATTTACGTTTTCATGGTAACTCATTCTCTGTACTTGTTATTAGTCCTACATCTTGCCCCTTTTTACAATTCCTAATGCTTTTTAGAACTTTGTTTCCTTGTCACCTGCTCTTTCTATTTTTGTTCTTTCTGCTTGGCTTTCTCCTCCACTTGTCGCTACTTTCTCTCCTTGCCCTCAAGATTCGGGGCAGGATTGGGTAGGGAGGAGCCCAGCTGGGTTAAGGGTGGAGCTACCTGTTTACTGCTTGGGATTCAGAACCTGACCAGGAAGGATCAGGCTGCTTGAATTTAGCTGAGGCTGAAGTCCGTATGGCCTGCCTACTGGAGGCTAGCATTTTGGAGGATAATTGGGACTTGGTGAGACTAGAAGCAGCCCCTCTCTTCGTTTTTCGATCCCCCTTCCTTCCTCCCTGTTCTGTATTTTTCACTCACAGCATCTCTTTCCATACTAACTTTTCTTCTTCCTTTTCCCCTGTTGCTTACTATTCTGTTTTTTCTGTCTGTCTAGCTCTCTGTCAGTTAACTTTATTTAGTATTTGTTTGCCTTTACTGTTACCCATTCTTTCCACATATCTGTCTGTTCTCTCTTAAAATTTAACTTTTTCTACCTCTTTTCCATTTTATTCTTCCCTTTATTAATTTTCTCATCCAACTCTCTTTTTTTCCTTCAGTCATTTTCTATCCACCTGTCTGTTCTTTTTATCTTACTGTTTCCCAGCAATGTAGCAATAAGGGAGGAAGAAAGGAGCCCCCCTGTCTTTCCAGGGGCCTATTCACCCTTTTTACTCATTCTCAGACTTGTAGTGTGTTTTGATTAGGCACTGAAGAGTTTGTGCTTTGCACAGATAGTTAACAAACAGTGAAATTAGAGAAAGGTTGAATATTAAATTTAAAATGCTTAATTTTATTCTTACTTTCTCTTTTTATTTAGTTATTTCCTGCAATACAGTGGATACAGTTTGTTATGGCTACTCTGAGGTAAGTTTATTTAACCTCATGTAATGTGACTGTTTGAACTAGTACAACTAGCAAAACTGGAGACAAGCAAAACTGGAGAATTCTGAAGTGTCTATATATATATTTCTTCCCTGGGGATTTGCTTTTACTCATTAGTTAGAAATGCTGTTCTTTACCATGTTGACATTATCTGATTAATAAAATGTAATAACATAAACAACAATAATAACAAAAAAAACAGATTGAAGGGTAACATCTGAAAATCAAAGGACAATTTGTTCAACAGGATTGATTTGCAAAATCAGTTGTGAAGTGCTCACTTTGGTAGCACATATACTAAAAATTGTAATGATACAGAGAAGATTAGCATAGCCTCTGCTTAAGGATGACACACAAATTTGTGAAGCATTCCATATTTTTAAAACATTTGTGCAGTTTATTTTACATCAATTATATGTCAATAAAGCTGTAAAAAAAAGTAGCAAAAACAAAGGAGCCCCAATTGTCCTGTTTAATGATAGTCTTTTATCTCTGCCAGTGTTATAGGTTCAAGTTCACTTATTGCCTATGCTGTATTCCAGAACATACAGAAATCTCCAGAGGTGAGCAGTCTCTTTCTGTGTTGGATTTGAACTTTTTGTGACTTAGCCTTTGAAATAAAAAAGAAAGGTGTCCCCTATAAATGATGGAATAATGCTATGAATTGCTTGTAAATTTGTCGTTTTGATATAATACATTGAGATATTTTAGACATTGCCCCAAAGGTCTCCCTTTTCTTTTAGGTAGTTATTTTAATTATAATTTTGAATACTGAGGAATTGACTAAATGTGGATTAGTGGATAAATGTAGATTTTTGGGGGGTATGCATTAATTATTAAAGTCAAAGAAACAGAGTATTGTTTGAAGCCTATATTCATTCTAAGCATGGTAGGGTCCTGCCTAGAGGTGAGTTTTCTGATGTTCATATCTTGGTAAAATTGCTGGTGGGGCTGGAAATAGTTCAAACACTGCTATACAAAAGGTATTTATTTTGCTGTTCTGGCTTTCTAGGCAATTACAATTTAATGGTGAAAATAGAACAAAAATACATCCTATGTAAAACTATTCATACCAAAAAAGTCAAGTCAAAAAGCTTCCTTTTATTGAGGTATAATTGACAAATAAAAATAGTATATACTTAAGGTATTAAAAAAAAAATCAATCAGGGAGTTCTCTGGTGACCTAGTGGTTAGGATTCTGGGCTTTCACTGCTGTGGCCCAGGTTCAATCCCTGGTCCCACAAGCTGCATGGTGTGCTCCCCCCCAAAAAAAAAGATTTTAAGAAAAATGTAACAAAACTGTTTTTCTAATCAGGCCAAGTGGCACAAAATTAAGCAAAATGTAGTTTAGGACATGTATGAGAGAGCTTTTGTAAAGTGGAAAATGACACATTTAGCTTAGCTATGGCTAAGGTCTCATAGCTAGTAAGTGTTAGAGCTAGAAGTTGAGGCAGACTTGTCTTGTTCCAAAGCTTCTTCTCACATACACTTTTAAACCACTGAAATATAATGTCTAATGAAAAGAGAATTTTGAATTTCAGAGGTAGAATGTGACTATGTAAGTAAAACTAGAAAGTAGAAGTCTTGATACTGTATTGTCAATTGCCTGCCAAAGTAATCTTAGGCCACACATCTTCCTGTGATGTGGAGTTCCCTAATGTTTCTTTCCTGAATGTTTGTTGAAATTTGAGTTCAGATGTGGTTAAGTTAATAAAGTATAAGTTACGTTGTGGAGAGAGGTAAGCAGAGATTCTCAGTACTACTGACCTTTTGGGCTAGATGGTTATTTGTTATGGGTGGCTGTCCTGCATCTTAGGATATTTAGCAGACTTTACCCAATAGATGTAGCAGCAACCTTCCTCACCCAGTTGTGAGAACCAAAAATATCTTCAAATACTGCCAAATGTCTTCTGAGAGAGGCAGTCACTCCTGGTTGAAAACCACTGCTCTAGGGTGACCTCTGCCATAACAGTGGGTTAGAGCTTTATAAAGATGTAGGGTCTGGTTTGGCCTGGGATGTGACCTTTAATTTGTCTGGCTTCGGTTCTCATACCTTTCACATAACCAGAGCCTGAAGGACCTTAGTAATCATTAATTCAGTGGTTCCTACACGTTCTGCTTTTTTGGCATAGGGAAGATTCCAATTTTTCCAGCTTAAAAATGTCAGCCACGCTCCACCGTTTTCCTTTATTTCTTCATCAAATAACATTTTTAACAGCATAAACACATGGAAGGCATAATCTGAAAAAGACAAAAATTATTAAATTAATGATTATAGTAAATTGGAGAAATCCATGGGAAATCTTTGAGGGGACTAGCTGATTAGACAGTAACTCAGAGTAACTCAGAGAGGCAACCTTAAGAGAGAAGAAAGTAACCCAGGCCAGCCAGTGTTAAAAAAAAAAACACGAGGCAGATATACTTTGCTGCACTTGTGTGAAGTGCACTTCATTTCCTTGTGAAGGTCACTTTTGATATTCTTTGTAACTTGATTTCACTAGAAATATCAGGAAGCAGGGTTTTGTTTGTTTGTTTGTTTTGCTGTACGCGGGCCTCTCCCTGCTGTGGCCTCTCCCGTTGCAGATCACAGGCTCCGGACGCGCAGGCTCAGCAGCCATGGCTCACGGACCCAGCCGCTCCGCGGCATGTGGGATCTTCCCGGACCGGGGCACGAACCCGTGTCCCCTGCATCGGTAGGCGGACTCTCAACCACTGCGCCACCAGGGAAGCCCCGGAAGCAGGGTTTTGGAAGAGTATAAATATGAGTTGCTTTAGGTGTTTTACCTTACCAGGTTAGACCTGGACCCAGAACCTCCTTAGGGAAAGCCTTTCACACAATGCATTCCGTCCCTGCACCTTACTTTGCTCTTGATTTAAATGAGACAAGTACAAATATATTTAAAGTTTTTGCTTTCATATTTAGGATCATGTCTTAAGCTTTTTCTTCTTATTACCATGCACTATGCTGATTGTATTTTTATTTATTTTAATTTAAATTTTTTTTTAATTTTTAAAATTTTATTTATTTATTTTTTTTGCGGTACGCGGGCCTCTCACTGTTGTGGCCTCTTCCGTTGCGGAGTACAGGCTCCGGACGCGCAGGCTCAGCGGCCATGGCTCACGGGCCCAGCCGCTCCACGGCACGTGGGATCTTCCCGGACCAGGGCACGATCCCGCGTCCCCTGCATCGGCAGGCGGACTCTCAACCACTGCGCCACCAGGGAAGCCCTAATTTTTTTATTAAAAAAAATATTTTTGGCTGTGCTGCGCAGCATGTGGGATCTTAGTTCCCCAGCCAGGGATCAAACCTGTGTCCCCTGCAGTGGAAGCACGGAGTCTTAACCACTAGACTGCCAGGGAAGTCCCTTTTTAAAAATTTTTTATTGTTTGTATTTTTCTTAAAGCGTGACCTGTATCATACATTTCTCTGTATTACCTTTGACACAGTATCTTGTTAAACATAGAAGGGGTGAAATCTTTTTTAATTTCAATACTAGGTGCTCAGTTAAGTTTTGTTGTTTAATTGATTGATTTTATCTCCTGTTACTAGAACTCATGATTTTCCAACCATGAGTGAAAGTATGTAAACCTCTTTTTGTCCTTTATTTCTGTGCCAAAGACCTTAGGTGTGTTTTAATGGCCAACAGTTCCCTATATATAAGGCTATTTATTGACTCAATGACCATAATTATGTTCTTGCTCACAAAAGCTTCTTGGCCGCCTTTCTGCTCCAGAGTTTATTTTGTATTCAGTTTTAATTTTTCACCCATTAACAGTTATAAACTTGTGATAGGTCATAGACCAGTAAAATCTATGAATATGCCACCTGGCTGGAACCTTAACAGGCTTCCTTGTAGCAAAGGATATATGTTGTTAAAATAATTGTATCTGATATTTAGTAAATACAGTTTAAAATATTATTTCACTTGTTTTTGTTTGTGTTAGCCAAAGCAGCTTGACCATTTACCCCTATTGGCAAGGTATTAGCATCTTAACTTTCCTCTCATTTGGAAGAACAGTATGAGAAAAATTCCCTTTTGTACAGTTGAGGAGATTAGTTCTTATATTAGGTAGTATCTGTTGATAACTTAGTAATTTTTTTGCAGGGGGGGCACATCCCAGGGACCGGGCCAGCCTGTGGGCCCAGTGGTGGGGGCACCAAAAATTTTTAACTTTACTTTTTTACTGTGAGATATACCAGCCATGGTTTAGAAGGCATAAAACTCATGTGTGCTATATAATGGATGGCTATAAACAAAACCTGGGACAAGAAATAGGAATCGCTCATATCCCCAAACATTCCTACTGTGCTCCTTCCCAATCACAACCTCACCTCTAGCAGTAACCACTATCCAGATTTTTGCTTAATCATTTCTTGGCTTTTATGTATAGTTTTACCAGTAATGGATATATCCCTAAACAGTTTAGTTTTGCATTTTTGAACTTGACATAAATGGGATAATACTATTTTTTGGTATGTATTGCTTTGTGATTTGCTTTTTTCCCTCAGTATCACTTCTGAGATTTGTCCATGGCGTTGTGTACAGCTCTGGTTCATTTCTTTTTCACTGATGCTTAGCATTCTATATTATGAACATACCACAATATATCTATCTGTGCTGCTATAAACAATCTTGTACATGTCTTCTGATGCACACATGCAAAAATTTCTCTAGTGATTTTACCTAATAACAGAATATAGGATATTCATATCCCCTAGATAGTGCCAGACTTTTTCCAAATAGTTGTGCCAGCAGTGTATGAAATGTCCTATTGCTTCATGTTCCTGTTAATATTTGATATTGTCAGACTTTAAAAATTTTTGCCATGGGTGTGTAATTTTCATCCCATTGTAGATTGATTGATTTATTGACTTTTGTTCTCCTTATAGTTTTAATTTTTTAATTTCCTTGATTACTAATGGGGTCAGGCATATTTTCACATTTTTACAGCCATTTGGATTTCTTAAGTACCTGTTCAAATCTTTTGTCCATTTTTTTTCTATTGGTTTTTCTTATTGCTTTGTAAGAGTTTTTGTTTGCTTTGTTTTTTAAAAGTAAATTTTATTTTTGGCTACGCTGGGTCTTTGTTGCTGCCCGCGGGCTTTCTCTAGTTGCGGCGAGCGGGGGCTACTCTTCACTGTGGTGCACGTGCTTCTCATTGCAGTGGCTTCTCTTGTTGCGGAGCTTAAGCTCTAGGTGTGCGGGCTTCAGTAGTTGTGGCACGTGGGCTCAGTAGTTGTGGCTCATGGACTCTAGAGCACAGGCTCAGCAGTTGTGGCACACAGGCTTAGTTGCTCTGCGGCATGTGGGATCTTCCCAGAACAGGGCTCAAACCCATGTCCCCTGCATTGACAGGCGGATTCTTAACCGCTGGACCACCAGGGAAGTCCGTGCTTTGTTTTTAATATTGTTTGGGTACTGGTCCTTTGTTAGTCATATGTGTTAACAAATATCTTCTCCCACTTTGTGGCATGTCTTTTCACTTTCTTTATGGTGTCTTTTGACACAGACATTTTTCATTTGAATGTGGGCAAATTTTTCAACTATTTCTTTTAGATCTTTTTGTGTTTTGCTTAGGAAAAACTTTCCCTAACCAGTAATTAAAGACATTGTCCTATATTATCTTAAAAAAAACCCTTTATAAATGTTGTCTTTCACGTTTAGGCCTTTAAACTACTTGGGACCGATTTTTGAGCGTGTGAGGTAGAAAGTAGGGGCCCAATTTAATTTTTATCCATATGGATACCCAGTTGTTCTAGTATCACATTTTGAAAAGACTGTTCTTTCTCCATTCATCTAAAAAGCCACCTCTATCATATATCAATAGTTTATAGCGGCTTCCCTGGTGGCGCAGTGGTTAAGAATCCACCTCCCAATGCAGGGGACATGGGTTTGAGCCCTGGTCTGGGAAGATCCCATATGCTACGGAGCAACTAAGCCTGTTTGCCACAACTACTGAGCCTGCGCTCTAGAG
The DNA here is from genome assembly GCF_937001465.1 of Orcinus orca. Lineage (NCBI taxonomy): Eukaryota > Metazoa > Chordata > Mammalia > Artiodactyla > Delphinidae > Orcinus > Orcinus orca. The sequence continues at coordinate 73,687,365 of NC_064573.1, read as the reverse complement.
CCCGTGAGCCACAACTACTGAGCCCACGTGCCACAGCCACTGAAGCCCACCCGCCTAGAGCCCATGCTCCACAACAAGAAAAGCCACCACAATGAGAAGCACACGTACTGTGATGAAGAGTAGCCCCTACTTGCTGCAACTAGAGAAAGCCCACGTGCAGCCAAAAATAAATAAATAAATAAACTTATTTTTCAAAAAACGTTTATATATATACGCTTAGGCTTGTTTTGGGCTCTCTGTTCTGTTCCATTGGTCTATTTGTCCATCTCTGGGCTAGTCCACTGCATCTGCTTTATATTGTGTCCAGCTTTATATTGTTTTGGTATGTGTAGGACAAGTCCTCCTTCTCCTTTTTCTTCGAGTGTCATAGTTAACTTGATATTTTGTATTTCAATATCAGATTTAGAGCCAACTTTGTCAAATTCCACAAGAAGATATGTTGATACATAATTGAGATTGCATTTAATCTGTGTATCACTTTAAGGAGAACTGACATTTTCATAACATTGGATCTTACAGTCCATGAGCATGGTATATTTCTTCACCTTAGATCTTTGGTATCTTTCAATAAACATATTATAATTTTCTCTACAGAGGGGCCAAAACTATTTTCAGGAAAGTGGGACTGGGGAGGCCAAAAGGAGAAGGATACTAGAAAATGAGAAAGACAGACTTCAGCAATGTAGATAGAAATTGAAAGACAACATATACAATTCATGCTGATATTTTTCTCCACCTTGACTTTCATTGATATGAAAACCTGTAAAATGAATAAGGTCTTAGGATCTAGTACATAACATGGTGATAATAGTTGATAACACTATTGTACAATTGAAATTTGCTCAGAGAATAGAACGTACATGTTCTCACACACATATGCAAAAAGGTAAATATGTGAGGTGATAGATGTGTTCATTAACTTGAGGGAAATCCTTTCACAATGTATATGTACATCAAATCATCACATATACTTTATCTTGCAGTTTTATTTGGCAATTATACTTCAATAAAGAAAAAAGAAAAATGCAAATTAAACTCTATGAAGATTAAAAAAAAACCTGTTTTCATTTTCTTTGAGTTCTCAACCATATCCTAAAACACTCAGGTGATAATCTCATTTCTTTTCTTTTCTTTTTTTTTTTTTTGCGGTACGCGGGCCTCTCACTGTTGTGGCCTCTCCCACTGCAGAGCACAGGCTCCGGATGCGCAGGCTCAGCGGCCATGGCTCACGGGCCTAGCTGCTCCGCGGCATGTGGGATCTTCCCAGACTGGGGCACGAACCCGTGTCCCCTGCATCGGCAGGTGGACTCTCAACCACTGCGCCACCAGGGAAGCCCCTCATTTCTTATTGTTAGAAGATGTTGACTGTGCAGCTAGAGCACTTAAAATTTCCCATTTGTGGTATGTCTCCATCACAGAATTTCTCATCTTTTCACTCTTTCCTTGAGGAAGAATTTCCAATGCTAATACTTCCATGAATAGTCTGGTTCCAGAACAGTTGGGATAGTTGTGATTACAGATTACTTCCTACCTGGAGTATTCCTTTATATTCCCCAGTCAACCAATAGCAGAGGCCCCAGAAAAATTATGCCCAGATTTCTACTGGAAGGGTAAAACATAAAAGTAATTAATTGTTACATTCTCCTGTCTATATCATTTTTGAAATTATGAATTTTATTCCTTTACAGATAAGGCCACTCGTTTATCTGAGCTTCTCTGACCTCCTCCTGGGGATATACTGGCTCATTGAGGCACTTCTCTATGGAACTTCAGCAGCCAATAAGGACATCGTCTGCTATAACTTGCAAGCAGTTGGACAGGTGAGTGCTACTAGATTGTCATAGTACCTTGTACGAAAGGCACACGCTTATTTAAATAAGAAGCAAAGATAATCCATCCTGGGAAGCAGGACCCTTTTGTTTATTGTTACACTTTGAAACATAGCTTTTATTGTTTTTCCCCATTAAAAAACTACTTACTTATTACAGAAAATTTGGGAAATTCAGAGAAGCAGAAAGATAATTAAAATCACCCAGATATAATCATTCTTTAATATTTTATGTATATTATATATTTCCAGTCTTCTTCTCTTTAGGTATATGCATTTTAGAACAAATAACACATTAATACTTTTGGTAATCTGCTTTTATTATTCAACATAGTGTGACCATATTTCCATGTAATGGAATATATTTCTACATCTTTTGAGATTATTGCATGTTTTTTATTACATTAATAAACATTAACTTTTGGAAATACTACATATGATTATATATGAGTTATATATCTTTCATAGATTTTATCAATGGATTCACCCACATAGTACCATCAGTATATAATGTTTCTGAGACTTGGGATGTGAAAAAAGTAGAGGTTAATATGCAGTCTGTACTCACTGCTGGATGCTTCCTCTGGGATTTGTTACTAGAGGAGAAATTTGTTTCAATGTAGTAGGAAAATACTAATATGTAGTTAGTGGTATGAAATCCATGTACTAATATGTTACCTATCTTATATAAATTTATTTTTTTAAACACATGTGTGGGTTTTGTTTTTTAATTTATTTATTTATTTATTTTTGGCTGTGTTGGGTCTTTGCTTCTGTGCGTGGGTTTTCTCTAGTTGCAACGAGCGGGGGCCACTCTTCATTGTGGTGTGCGGACCTCTCACTGTCATGGCCTTTCTTGTTGCGGAGCACAAGCTCCAGACGCGCAGGCTCAGTAGTTGTGGCTCACGGGCCTAGTTGCTCCGCGGCATGTGGGATCTTCCCAGACCAGGGCTCGAACCTGTTTCTCCTGCATTGGCAGGCAGATTCTCAACCAGTGCGCCACCAGGGAAGCCCCCGTGTGTGGGTTTTTTAAAATTATTTATTTATTTATTTTGGCATTGGGTCTTCGTTGCTGCGCGCAAGATTTCTCTAGCTGTGTCGAGTGGGGGCTACTCTTCGTTGCGGTGTGCAGGCTTCTCATTGCTATGGCTTCTCTTGTTGCGGAGACAGGCTCTAGGCGCACGGGCTTCAGTAGTTGTGGTATGCAGGCTCAGTAGTTGTGGCACACGGGCTTAGTTGCTCCATGGCATGTGGGATCTACCCGGACCAGGGCTCAAACCCGTGTCCCCTGCATTGGCAGGCAGATTCTTTTTTTTTTTTTTCGCGGTACGCGGGCCTCTCACTGTTGTGGCCTCTCCTGTTGCAGAGCACAGGCTCTGGACGTGCAGGCTCAGTGGCCATGGCTCACGGGCCCAGCCGCTCTGCGGCATGTGGGATCTTCCCAGACCAGGGCACGAACCTGTGTCCCCTGCATCAGCAGGCGGACTCTCAACCACTGCGCCACCAGGGAAACCCTATAAAGTGTATTTTTTAACCACCTATGTGATGTTTATTAGGCCAGGATTCATTGTGTTATTATTGTAATATCAAGTGTTTTTTAAATCACAGGTGCTTGGTACAGATGTCATAAATAAAGCTCAGGGACTGAGATTATGCTAAAAAACTTCAGCCTTTTGATATTCAGGGTTAACTTGGCAGATTCAGGAGAATATACTATATAAATAATTCTTAATGAATGTCTAAATTATTCTTTAGAAAAGAAAAAAATGTCCAGTTTCTTCCAGATTAAAGTAAAACTTTTAATATTCCCCGTTGCATTTCCTCCTGATTAATTCTGCCAGTTTGGAGGGAAAAAAAATACTATTTTATGTGGCTTTTTTCTTTTTTGTTGTTGTTGTCCAATGTTCTCTCTTTTTTAAAAATTGAAGTATAGTTGATTGACAGTGTTGTGTTAATTTCTGCTGTACAGCAAAGTGATTCAGTTATACATGTATATACCTATTCTTTTTCATATTCTTTTCCATTATGGTTTATTACAGGATATTGAGTATACTTCCCTGTGCTATATAGTAGGACCTTGTTGTTTATCTATTTTATATACAGTAGTTTGTATCTTCTATTCCCAAACTCCTAATTTATCCCTCCCCCACCCCCTTTCCCCTTTGGTAGCCATAAATTTGTTTTCTATGTGTGTGAGTCTATTTCTCTTTCATAAATAAGTTCATTTGTGTCATTTTAGATTCCACACAAATTTGGTATCATATGGTATTTGTTTTTCTCCTTCTGACTTACTTCATTTAGTAAGATAATCTCTACGTCTATCCACATTGCTGCCAATGGCATTATTTTATTCTTTTTTATGACTGAGTAGTATTCCATTGTGTATATATACCACATCTTCTTTATCCATTCATCTGTCAATGGATATTTAGGTTGCTTCCATGTCTTGGCTATTGTAAATAGTGTTGCTGTGAACATTTGGGTGCATGTATATATATATATATATATATATTTTTTTTTTTTACGGTACGTGGGCCTCTCACTGTTGTGGCCTCTCCTGTTGTGGAGCACAGGCTCCAGACGTGCAGGCTTAGCGCCCATGGCTCACGGGCCCAGCCACTCTGTGGCATGTGGGATCTTCCTGGACCGGGGCACGAACTCGTGTCCCCTGCATTGGCAGGCAGACTCTCAACCACTGTGCCACCAGGGAAGCCCTGCATGTATATTTTTAAATTAGAGTTTTGTCCAGATATATGCCCAGGAGTGGGATTGCTGGATGATATGGCAACTCTGTTTTTAGTTTTTTAAGGAACCACCATACTGTTTTCCACAGTGGCTGCACCAGTGTATATTCCCACCAACAGTGTAGGAGGGTTCACTTTTCTCCATACCCTCTCCAGTATTTGTTATTTGTTGACTTTTTAATGATGGCCATTCTGATCTGTGTGAGGTGGTACCTCATTGTAGTTTTGATTTGCTTTTCTCTAATAATTAGCAGTGTTGAGCACATTTCCATGTGCCTGTTGGCCATCTGTGTGTCTTCTTTGGAGAAATGTCTATTTAGGTCTTCTGCCCATTTTTTGAATGAGTTATTTGGTATTTTGCTTTTGAGTTCTATGAGCTGTTTGTATATTTTGGATTAATCCCTTGTCAGTCGCATCATTTGCAAATATTTTCTCCCATTCTGTGGGTTGTATTTTCATTATGTTTATGGTTTCCTTTGCTGTGCAAAAGGTTTTAAGTTTGATTAGGTCCCATTTGTTTATTTTTTTGTTTTTATTTTTTTTGCCTTGGGAGACTGACCTAAGAAAACATTGTTACGATTTATGTCAGAGAATGTTTTGCCTATGTTCTCTTCTAGGAGTTTTAAAGTGTCATATCTGATATTTCAGTCTTTAAGACATTTTGAGTTTATTTTTGTGTAGGGGGTAAGGGAGTGTTCTGACTTCACTGATTTACATGTGGGCTGTCTAGCTTTCCCAACACCACGGACTGAATTATACACTGCATTGTATATTCTTGCCTCCTTTGTTGAAGATTAATTGACTGTAGGTGTGTTGGTTTATTTCTGGGCTCTCTAGTCTGTTCCATTGATCCATACATCTGTTTTTGTGCCACTACCACACTGTTTGTTTGCTATAGCTTTGTAGTATTTTCTGAAGTCTGGAAGGGTTATGCCTCCAGCTTTGTTCTTTTTCCTCAGGATTCCTTTGGCAATTCTGGGTCTCCTGTGGTTCTATAGAAATTTTAGGATTATTTGTTGTAGTTCTGTAAAAAATGTCATGGGTAATTTGATAGGGATTGCATTAAATCTGTAGATTGCTTTGGGTGGTATGGCCATTTGAACAATATTAGTTCTTCCAATCGAAGCACATGGGATATCTTTCTATTTCTGTGAATCATCTTCAATTTCCTTTATCAGTGTTTTATAATTCTCAGTATATAGGTCTTTCACCTCCTTGGTCAGGTTTATTCCTAAGTATTTTATTATTTTTTTTGATGTGACTTTAAACGGGATTGTTTTCTTACTTTCTCTTTCTGATACGTCATTGCTTTTTTTTAAAACAGATGAACACTTTATTTACTTATTTATTTATTTATTTATGTCCACGTGTTGCTTCTGGCATCTTAGTTCCCCAACCAGGGATTGAACACAGGCCCTCAGCAGTGAAAGTGCAGAGTCCTAACCACTGGACTGCCAGGGAACTCCCGATACTTCATTGTTAGTGTAAAGAAATGCAACAGATTTCTGTATGTTAATCTTGTATCCTATACCAAGAGTTGCTTCTTCCTAGTCCTGAAAGTGGATTCAGTTTATCTCTCCACTTGGCAAGGTTTCAGAACCTCATTTTTGATACTTTCCTATGGAGAAATATGTTTGATAAGGCAGAAACTTCCCTTGACGAGATAGGTTGACTGTGCTGATCTGTCGAGGCATTAGTGCCTCCTCCCAAAATTGGTCAGAAATTGCCTAGATGTTCTGTTCCAGATGTTTGGCTAGTTATAGGAAAGCCAGAGCTGGTCAGAGAGAATTAACTCAATACAGCCACAGCACCCTTATGCCACTTCACTGAACTGGAACAGAAGAAATCAATCATTTACCAAAAGCTAACAGGCCCAGGAGAGCCGATGAGAAGATAAAATATGCTCCAGCTGTACAATCCATTAGAAAAGAAATAGTAGAAAGTACACTGAATCAGAGATTAGGAAATCTTGGTCAATATCAAACCAGAACTGCATTGTATATAGTTCAACACCTCTTTTTTTTTTTTTTTTTTTGCCGTGCCACACGGCTTGCGGGATCTCAGTTCCCTGACCAGGGATTGAATCTGGGCCACAGCAGTGAAAGCCAGGAATCCTAACCACTAGGACACCAGAGAACTCCCTCAACACCTCTTTTAAGAGTTAAGGTTCTAACCACCCAGTGAGACCTCTCTTGTCTCTGAAGTCTCTTTTTAAACTGAATAGCACTGAAGCCTGAAACTTTCCAAGTCTGGCTTAAGTATAGTTTTCCACCAGCCCTAGGTAAACAGGCAGAGCCATTTTCTTTCTTTTTTTTAAATTTTAATTTTAGGGCTTCCCTGGTGGTGCAGTGGTTGAGAGTCCACCTGCCGTTGCAGGGGACGCGGGTTCGTGCCCTGGTCCGGGAAGATCCCACATGCCGCGGAGCGGCTGGGCCCGTGAACCATGGCCGCTGAGCCTGCGCGTCCGGAGCCTGTGCTCCGCAACGGGAGAGGCCACAGCAGTGAGAGGCCCGTGTACCGCAAAAAAAAAAAAAAAAAATTTTAATTTTATATTGGAGTATAAGTGATTTACAATGTCATGTTAGTTTCAGGTATACAGCAAAGTGATTCAGTTATACATATACACATATCTATTCTTTTTCAAATTCTTTTCCTGTCTGTCATACAGAGTGAAGTCAGAAAGAGAAAAACAAATATCATATGTTAATGCATATATGTGGAATCTAGAAGAATGGTACGTACAGATGAACCTATTTGCAGGGCAGGAATAGAGACGGATGTAGAGAGTGGATGTGTGGACACGGCAGGTGGGAATGGGGGTGGGATGAATTGGGAGATTGGGATTGATGTTTATACACTACCATGTGTAAAATAGATAGCTAGTGGGAACCTGCTCTGTAACACAGGGAGCTCAGCTTGGTGCCTTGTGGAGACCTAGATGGGTGGCATAGGGGTGGGTGAGAGGGAGGTCCAAGTGGGAGGGGATATATGTATACATATAGCTGATTTACTTCGTTGTACAGCAGAAACTAAGACAACATTGTAAAACAACTATACCCCAATTAAAAAATATTTTCCCATATAGGTTATTACGGAGTATTGAGTAGAGTTCCCTTTATATATAGTAGTGTGTATATGTTAATCCTAACCTCCTAATTTTTCTCTCCCCCCATCTTTCCCCTTTGGTAATCATAAGTTTATTTTCTAAGTCTCTGAGTCTGTTTCTGTTTTGCAAATAAGTTCATTTGTATCATTTTTTTTTTTTTACATTTCACATATAACTGATATCATATATTTGTCTTTCTCTGTCTGGCTTATTTCACTTAGTGTGGTAATCTCTAGGTCCATCCATGTTGCTGCAAATGGCATTATTTCATTCTTTTTATGGCTGAGTAATATTCCATTGTATATATGTACCACATCTTCTTTATCCATTCCTCTGTCAATGGACATTTAGGTTGCTTCCATGTCTTGGCTACTGTCAATAGTGCTGCAGTGAACATAGAGATGCATACATCTTTTGGAGGTTAATCTCTTGTCAGTCACTTCATTTGCAAATATTTTCTCCCATTCTTTGTGTCGCCTTTTCGTTTTATGATTTCCTTTGCTGTGGAAAGGATTTTAAGTTTAATTAGGCACCATTTGTTTATTTTTGTTTTTATTTCCGTTACTCTAGGAGACGAATTGAAAAAGATTTTGCTGCAATTTATGTCAAAAAGGGTGCTGCCTATGTTTTCCTCTAGGAGTTTTATAGTATCTGGTCTTACCTTTAGGTCTTTAAACCATTTTGAGTTTATTTTTGTGTATGGTGTTAGAAAATGTTCTAATTTCATTCCCTTACAGTAGCTGTCCAGTTTTCCCAGCACCACTTATTGAAGAGACTATCTTTCCTCCATTGTATATTCTTGCCTCCTTTGTCATAGATTAATTGACCATAGGCGTGTGGGTTTATTTCCAGGCTTTCTATTCTGTTCCATTGATCTATAAGTCTGTCTTTGTGCAATACCATACTATTTTGGTTACTGTAGCTTTATAGTATAGTCTGAAGTCAGGGAACCTGATTCCTCCAGCCCCGTTTTTCTTTCTCAAGATTGCTTTGGCTCCTTAGGGTCTTCTGTGTTTCCATACAAATTTTAAGATTTTTTTGTTCTAGATCTGCAAAACATGCCATTGGTAATTTGACAGGGATTGCATTGAATCTGTAGATTGATATGGGTAGTATAGTCATTTTCACAATATTGATTCCTCCAGTCCAAGAGCATGGTATATCTTTCCATCTGTTTGTGTCATCATTGATTTCTTTCATCAGCATCTTATAGTTTTCAGAGACAGGTCTTTTGCCTCCATAGTAGGTTTATTCCTAGGTATTTTATTCTTTTTGATTTGATGGTAAATGGGATTGTTTCCTTAATTTATCTTTCTGACCTTTCACTGTTAGTGTATAGAAATGCAACAGATTTCTGTGTATTAATTTTGTATCCTGCAACTTTATTGAATTCATTGATGAGCTCTAGTAGTTTTCTCGTAGCATCTTTAGGATTTTCTATGTATAGTATCATGTCATCTGCAAATAGTGACAGTTTTACTTCTTCTTTTCCAACTTGGATTCCTTTTCTTTCTTTTCCTTCTCTGATTGCCATGACTAGGACTTCCAAAACTATGTTGAAAGAAGTGGCGAGAGTGGACATCCTTGTCTTGTTCCTGATCTTAGAGGAAATGCTTTCAGCTTTTCACTGTTGTGTATGATGTTAGCTCTGGGTTTTTCACATATGGCCTTTGTTATGTTGAGTTATGCTCCCTCTATGCCCACTTTCTGGAGAGTTTTTAACGTAAATTGATGTTGAATTTTGTCAAAAGCTTTTCCTGCATCTATTGAGATGATCATATGTTTTTTATTCTTCAACTTGTTAATGTGGTGTATCACATTGATTGATTTGAGAATACTGAAAAATCCTTGCATCCCTGGGATAAATCCCACTTGATCATGGTGTATGATCCTTTTATTGTATTGTTGGATTCGGATTGCTAGTACTTAGTTGACGATTTTTACATCTATGTTCATCAGTGATATTGGTCTACGATTTTCTTTTTTTGTGGTATCTTAGTATGGTTTTGGTATCAGGGTGATGGTGGCCTCATAGAATGAGTTTGGGGTGTTCCTTCCTCTGCAATTTTAAAAAATAGTTTCAGAAGGATACGTGTTAACTGTTCTCTAAATGTTTCATAGAATTCGCCTGTGAGACCATCTGGTCCTGGACTTTTGTTTGTTGGGAGTATTTAAATCACAGTTTTAATTTCAGTACTTGTGATTGGTCTGTTCATATTTTCTGTACCTTCCTGTTGAGTCTTGGGAGATTGTACCTTTCTAAGAATTTGTCCATTTCTTCTAGGTTGTCTATTTTATTGGCATAGAGTTGCTTGTAGTAGTCTCTTATGATCAAAGGATCATTTCTGTGGTGTCCATTGTAACTTCTCCTTTCTCATGTCTAATTTTATAGATTTGAGCCCTCTCTCTTTTTTTCTTAATGAGTCTGGCTAACAGTTTATCAATTTTATTTATCTTTTCAAAGAACAAGCTTTCAGTTTCATTGATCGTTTGTACTGTTTTCTTCATCTCTATTTCATTTATTTCTGCTCTGCTCTTTAGGATTTTTTCCTTCTACTAACTTTGGGTTTTCTTTGTTCTTCTTCCTCTAGTTGCTTTAGGTGTAAGTTAGCTTGTTTATTTGAGATTTTTCTGGTTTACTGAGGTAAGATCGTATTGCTATAAACTTCCATCTTAGAACTGCTTTTGATGTGTCACATAGGTTTTTTTTTTTTTGCAAAAACAAAAAACCCAGGTAAGATTTATTTACACAATACTGTAAAGCAACTATACTCCAATTAAAAAAAAAGATTTATTTAACGTGGTAGGCGTGCTTGCCTGTTCGTAAGTTCATTCCAGTCTGGAACACAGGAGAATAATGCTACTAGCATATCTGCTGCATCATTTAATCCATTCCTTTCCTTTATTTTTAACTGGGTTAAGACTGAAAATCCTAGTTCACACAAACTAGTTGTTGTGAATGGTAATAATAGCAGGATACTCTTTCGACTTATCAAAGGGAAGTCTTCCTTTATCTTAATCCAAAATGCTGATAAACTTAGTGTTTTATAATCATTCTTCAATGTATATGAAGAACTGAGCTGCAATAATTCATTTTCTTCTTCAGGCACCAAGTTTAACTCAATTATTGATTCTGGGTTTCAAAAAGCAAACGGATCTTTTATGCAACAATTCTGTCTTAATGTTTCAAATTTCTCTTCTGGGAATAAATGGTTAAAAGTTTGACATAGAGAAGTGAGATGCAACAATATCTCTAGTTTTATTTCTTCCAAAATGTTTTCATTAACAACATTCTCTTCAATGTGCTGCAAAAACCTTGGAAACATGTAGTAGCTAGGACAGTTGCTTTTAAGCCTCACTTGCCACAACAATAATGCCTTCTGGAGTCCTTGGATATGTTCGGCATGTTGGAATATATCACTGTTTTTCCCCTGTAGCTTTAAACGTAGTTCATTAAAGATTCCAAAAGTATCAGTTAAATATGGCAGTTTCGTTACCCAAATATCATCCTCAAAAATAGTTGCCAAATGAGATTTCTTTTCAATGGGAAAAACATGGATCTCATTCCTGAGTTCGTAAACGCTGCTTAGTATTTTCCCTTGTGACAACCAACGAACTTTGGTATGATACAGTAAGTGGGTATAATTAGCTCCAATCTCCGAATAAAATGTTTCAAGCATTCGGCTATTTAGTGAGCTTCCTTTAATAAAGTTAACAACTTTCACTGCATTTTTCAGTACTTCCATGAGCTTCTGTGGAATCTCTCTGGACGCTAACGCTTCACGATGTATAAAACAGTGACTCCATGCAGCACTAGTAACTTGTAGCAATTTTTTAATTACTCTGCTCTGTTTTCCAGTTATGTTTGCTGTTCCATCACTTGTAATTCCTTTGAAGTTTTTCCAGTTTAATTTATACTGACCAACAATGCATCTTTCTAATTCTGTGAAAATATATAATCCACTTAGGTGTGAGGTTAAGTTTAAACAACACAAAAAATCCTCCATAAAATCGCCTTGCCACGCATATCTGACATAGACTAAAAGTGCTGTGCAGCTTCCAGTATCTGTGATTTCATCAAGCTGGATTGCAAAGTCTATTGCCGACTGTAACTGAGTAATAAGCATTGCCTCTAAATGTTCGGCAACCGTACAAATTTGAAGAGATACTGTGTTATCACTAGGAATAGTTTTTAATTTATCAGCAGATTTATCGTAAAAAATTGTATGCACCATATCCAAACATGCTGGAAGAATAATTTTTTCAGCATCTGTGTGAGCCATGTTCTCTTTTGCCACATGATATGCAACTAAATATGATGATAATAATGTTTTCTCACTAACAGTAGTAGAGCAACTAAGAAATTGTGTTGATGACTTTACATCTATTTTCTTTCTTTGAAAGTATTCAAGAGGCTTATCAATAAGTTCAGCATGCTGTGTTTCTAAGTACCTTTTTAATTTTGAAGGTTTTAAGCTTTCATTTGCAAGAATATTATTACAAATAACACACTGAAGACTGTCATTTTCAAAGGGTTTTTCACTTTTGATAAAACCATATTTTAAATAATCTTCATTATAATGTCTTGCAGTTACGTTTTTCTTTTTGAAATGTGGCTCAAACGAAGTTGATGTTTGCAGATTAGAGTCAACATTTTTCTCAATATTGTCACTATTCATACTTGGAGATCCAGCTGTAGAACTTGAACATGTTTCTGCATATTTCACGTCATTATTCCTCTTTCTTTTAAAAAAGAAATCCATTTTAAAAGCAATTTTGAAAAGAGGCAGTTATAATATTTGCCATTAACTATAATTGCCATTCATGTATATATATATATATTTTTTTTATAGCCTAGATAACATCTTTCCAAAAAATGCAGTTTGCAGCTGCATCTCAGTGGAACATCTCAGACTTTATATCCAGTTGCAAGTCATGGTAATATATAAACTAGATTGCACATCAACCTGTTATTATGAAAACCAAATAAGACATCAGCAGACAAATGATTGAAAAACCATTTCTTAGGCAATCAATGTACATTCTATTCCTCATATCCCCTCCATCAAATATCTTTCCACATATTGAAACTGACCTTAGTATTCCTTGCAAGGTGTAAAATTCTGGCAAAGGATTCATGCAAAGCACTCTGATATTTTTTATTTTGTTTTTAAAAATGTTCATTGTGACTCACAAAATTGATTTCATGACCTACTAAATGGGTCACATGCATAATGTGAAAAACACTGATATAGAGACGTTTTCCTCTTTTGTGTTACTGGGTTGACTACGTCTGCTTGATGATCAAAGAAGCTAGCTGATCTGCTAAACTGTTAGCTTATACAGGAACTTTCTTGAAGTCGTAGGTATATATCATTCCTGATTTTCTTTCCTGATACTTTTTTTTTTTTTTTTTTTTGCGGTATGCGGGCCTCTCACTGTTGTGGCCCCTCCCACTGCGGAGCACAGGCTCCGGACGCGCAGGCCCAGCAGCCATGGCTCACGGGCCCAGGGGATCCTCCCGGACCGGGGCACGAACCCGTGTCCCCTGCATCAGCAGATGGACTCTCAAACACTGTGTCACCAGGGAAGCCCCCCGATACTTTTTGATGGGAAGGGTTTTTAAGAGTTTCAGTATGGTCTGATCTCGTGAGGTTCCAATGAGGTTTTCCATGGCTAGGTCAACTATAAGGTTGGAGCTGGTGACATATTTTTAGAACTGTCTTGGAATGCATCCTTGACATCCAGCCCAGCACCGTGAACCTCGCGCCTTGCCTGCCGACCCGTGGTGCCTTGCCCCCCACTCCCTGCACAACACCACTTCCACTCTCACCTTGGCGCCCAGAGAAATGCTGCTTCCAGCCAGAGAAGGGCTGGCTCCATCGCATAGGTTTTGGATCATCATGCTTTCATTTTCATTTATCTCTAGGGTTTTTTTTGTTTTTGTTTTTGTTTTGCGGTACGCAGGCTTCTCACTGTTGTGGCCTCTCCCGTTGCGGAGCACAGGCTCCGGACGCGCAGGCTCAGCAGCCATGGCTCACGGGCCCAGCCGCTCCGTGGCATGTGGGATCTTCCCGGACCGGGGCATGAACCCGTATCCCCTGCATCGGCAGGCGGACTCTCAACCACTGCGCCACCAGGGAAGCCCTCTAGGTATTTTTTTTATTTCCTCTTTGATTTTTTCAGTGATCCATTGATTGTTTAGTAGCATATTTTTAGCCTCTACATGTTTGTGTTTTCTACAGTTTTTTTTTTTCTTCTAGTTGATTTCTAATCTCATAGCATTGTGGTTGGAAAAGATGCTTGATATGATTTCAGTTTTCTTAAATTTACTGAGGCTTGCTTTATGGCCTAGCATGTGATCTGTCCCGGAGAATGTTCCATGTGCAGTTGAAAAGAATGTGTATTCTGCTGCTTTTGGATGGAATGCTCTATTAATATCATTTAAGTCTGTCTGGTCTAGTGTGTCATTAAAGGCCTGTGTTAGCTTATTTATTTTCTGTGTGGATGATATGTTCTTTGATGTAAGTGGGGTATTTCAGTCCCTCACTATTATTGTGTTAGTGTCAATTTCTCCTTTTTTGGCTCATTTGGTGGGTGCATATATATTTACAATTGTTATATCTTCTTCTTGGATTGATCCCTTGATCATTATGTAGTGTCCTTGTCTCTTGTAACAATCTTTATTTTAAAGTCTATTTTGTCTGATATGAGTATTGCTACTCCACCTTTCTTTTGCTTTCCATTTGCATGGAATACCTTTTTCTATCCCCTCACTTTCTGTCTCTATGGGTCCCTGGATCTGAAGTGGGCCTCTTGTAGACAACATGTATACGGGTCTTGTTTTTTGTATCCATTCAGCCAGTCTGTATCTTTTGGTTGGAGCATTTAATCCACTTACATTTAAGATAATTACCAATATGTATGTTCTTATTGCCATTTCATTAACTGTTTTGGACTTGTTTTTGTAGGTCTTTTTCCTTCCCTTCCTCTATTGTTCTCTTCTCTTGTGACTTGATGACTATCTTTAATGTTGTGTTTGGATTCCTCTTTCTTTTTAGTGTGTACATCTATTGTAGATTTTTGGTTTGAGCTTACTAGGAGCTTTTGATATAGTAGTCTATGTATATAAAAGATTGTTCTAAGTTGCTGGTCTCTTTATTTCAAATAAATTTCCAATATCCTGCATTTGTACTCTCCTCTTCTCACGATTGCTGGCTTTGTTTATGGATGATTTCCTAACTTTATGTTTCCATTTACTGGTGAGATTTCCCATTTGTAGTTTTCTTATTTCTAGTTGTGGCTTTTTCTTTTCCACCTAGGTAAGTTCCTTTAGCATTTGTTGTAAAGCTGTTTTGGTGGTGCTGAATTCTCTTAGCTTTTGCTTGTCTGTAAAGCTTTTGACTTCTCCCTTGAATCTGAATGAGAGCCTTGCTGGGTAGAGTATTCTTGGTTGTAGGTTTTTCCCTTTCATCACTTTAAATATATCATGCCACTCCCTTCTGGCCTGCAGAGTTTCTGCTGAAAAATCAACTTATAACCTTATGGGGATCCCCTTGTATGTTATTTGTTGCTTTTCCCTTGTTGCTTTTAATATTTTCTCTTTTTCTTTGATTTTTGGTTAGTTTGATTACTGTGTGTCTCAGCATGTTCCTCCTTGGGTTTATCCTGTATGGGACTCTCTGTGCTTCCTGGACTTGAGTGAGTGTTTCGTTTCCCACGTTAGGGAAGTTTTCAGCTATTATCTCTTACAATATTTTCTCAGGCCCTTTCTCTCTATCTTCTCTGGGGCCCCTATACTGCAGATGTTGGTGTGTTTAATGTTGGTCTCTCAAACTGTCCTCATTTCTTTTCATTCTTTTTTCTTTAGTCTGTTCCATGTCAGTGTTTCCACCATTCTGTCTTCCAACTCACTTACCTGTTCTTTTGACTCATTTATTCTGCTATTGATTCCTTCTACTGTATTTTTCATTTCAGTTATTGTATTGTTCAACTGTGTTTGTTCAGTATATCTTGTAGCTCTTTGTTAAACATTTCTTCTATCTTCTCCATCTGTGCCTCCATTCTTTTTCCGATATCTTGGATCATCTTTACTGTCATTACTCTGAATTCTTTTTCAGGTAGATTTCCTATCTCCACTTCACTTAGTTTTTCTTCTGGGGTTTTATCTTGTTCCTTTGTCTGGAACATATTCCTCTGCTGTCTCATTTTGTCTGACTTTCTGTGTTTGCTGCCTCTGTTCTGCAGGTTGCAAGATTGTAGTTCCTCTTGCTTTTGGTGTCTGCCCTCTGGTGGGTGAAGCTGGTCTAAGAGGCTTGTGCAGGCTTCCTGGTGGGAGGGACTGGTGCTTGCCCACTGGTGGGTGGAGCTGGATCTTGTCTCTTTGGTGGACACGGCCATTTCAAGGGGTGTGTTTAGACGTGGCTGTGGGTTCAGGAAGACTTAGGCAGCCTGTCTGCTGATGGGTGGGGCTGCATTCCCACCCTGTTGGTTGTTTGGCCTGAGATGTCCCAGCACTGGAGCCTATAGGCTGTTGGGTGGGGCCAGGTCTTGGTGTCAAAATGGCAGCCTTCAGGAGAGCTCATACCAATGAATATTCCCCATTACCACCTGTGTCCTTGTCCCCATAGTGAGCCACAGCCACCCCTGAAAGGAGAACTGCCTTTTTCTTCCCTCTCCTGATTGGAATCCAGTGGAAAAGGGTGGATTGAGCGACCCTTGTTTCTTCCCTTTTCACCTGTCTATAGAGTGGAAATTTCCATTCAGAGTCATTTTTTTATGTAGCCAGTCTGGATCTTCTGATAATCCATTACTGTTTACCTGTTTAACTTGAGAGCACACCCAGGCATCAGTTTTACAGAATCAGAGTTTCCTAGCACTACTTATGAGATCATAACTAGTTAGTTAGTTAAGAGATCACCTTGAGTCTGGTACCATAGCTAAATTTCTCCTTAGACAAATTCAGATGAAAATATTTTAAGTAGGTCTTTAGGACCTAACCTTCACCTTTACCACTACTCAGTAAGAATTGTTTAAGAATACTTTCTATTTTCTCCACTTTTGAGCTGGGAATTAGATGATATAATTGATTGTTCTATTATTACATTAAAAAGCTAAAGGAAAACTTTCTCTACTCACAACATTTCTGACACCAAATGTGTTGTTCCCAACCAACCAGTTCCTCAATTCTCCAGACACCAAGTGAGTATCCTACAGTTCAGGTCTGACACTAACTACCTGGAGTTAGCACAGATCCCACAGGTTAAGGGCTTAGTCCCACAAGACAGGTCTCCACTTCAGACACCAATTGCAAGAAGTGGGTGCCCAAGTTACCCTCTCTTCTGTCCAACTTGGCTACAAATCACAGTTCCCATGACCCCATCCTAAGGTTTGGTAATTTGCTATTAATAATACAATTATAATGGCTCACAGAACTCAGGGAAATACTTAACATTTACCAGTTTATTATAAAGAATATAATGAAGGACACAGATGAATAGCCAGATGAAGAGAGAGATACGGGGACTTCTGGTGGTGCAGTGGTTAAGAATCCACCTGCCAATGCAGGAAACATGGGTTTGAGCCCTGGTCCAGGAACATCCCACATGCTGCAGAGCAACTAAGCCTGTGTACCACAACTACTGAGCCTGCGCTCTAGAGCCCATGAGCCACAACTACTGAGCCTGCTTGCCGCAACCACTGAAGCCCATGCACCTAGAGCCTGTGTTCTGCAACAAGAGAAACCACAGCAATGAGAAGCCTGCCCACTGCAACAAATGGTAGCCCCTGCTCACCGTAACTAGAGAAAGCCTGTGCGCAGCAACGAAGACCCAGTGCAGCCAATAATAATAAATAAATAAATAAATATTTTTTTTTAAAAAGAGAGAGAGGGCAAGGTCCAAAAGGGTCCTTAGCACAGGAGCTTCTGTCCCCATGGAGCTGAGGTGGGCCACCCTCCTGGCACACAGATGTGTTCACCAACCCGGAAGCTTTCTGAATTCCACTGTTATAGAGATTTTTATTGAGTCTTCATCATGTGGGCATGATCAATTATTAACTCAATTTCCAATCTCTCTCCCCTCCCCGGAGGATTGGGCATAGGGCTGAAAGTTCCAAGCCTCTAATTATGGCTTGATCTGTTTGGTGACCAGCCCCAATCCTGAAGCTAGCCAGGAGCCTACCACGAATTGCCTCATTAGAACAAAAGACACTCCTGTCACCCAGGAAATTCCAAGGGTTTTTGAGCTCTGTGTCAGCAACCAGGGACAGAGACCAAATATATATTTCTTTCTTTTTTTTTTTTAATCTTTTTTTTAACATCTTTATTGGAGTATAATTGCTTTACAATGGTGTGTTAGTTTCTGCTTTATAACAAAGTGAATCAGCTATACATATACATATATCCCCATATCTCTTCCCTCTTGTGTCTCTCTCCCTCCCACCCTCCCTACCCCACCCCTCTAGGTGGTCACAAAGCACCGAGCTGATCTCCCTGTGCTATGTGGCTGCTTCCCACTAGCTATCGGTTTTACATTTGGTAGTGTATATATGTCCATGCCACTCTATATATGTCCATGCCGCTCTCTCACTTTGTCCCAGCTTACTCTTATATTTCTTATTATGTCACAAAAGCAAACCCAAATTTGACTCTTTTTTCTTTTTCCATGTTATTGGAGCATCCTGGTACCTAATTTAATACTCTTTAGAAACCTGGATATCAAGACAGAAATACTTACTTCCCTAAAAAAGGAATATTTTCATCATTTAGGTTTTTCTTTTTAATAGATATTTATTGGAGTATAATTGCTTCACAATACTGTGTTAGTTTCTGTTGTACAACAAAGTGAATCAGCCATAGGCATACACATGTCCCCATATCCCCTCGCTCTTGAGCCTCCCTCCCATCCTCCCTATCCTACCCCTCTAGGTCATCACAAAGCACTGAGCTGATCTCCCTGTGCTAACACCTGCTTCCCACTAGCTAACTATTTTACATTCAGTAGTGTATATATGTCGATGCTACTCTCACTTTGCCCGTTTCCCCCTCCCACCCCGTGTCCTCAAGTCCATTCTCTGTGTCTGTTTCTTTATTCCTGCCCTGCAACTAGGTTCATCAGTACCATTTTTTTTTTTAGATTCCATATATATGCATTAGAATACAGTATTTGTTTTTCTCTTTCTGACTTACTTCACTCTGTATGACAGACTCTAGGTCCATCCACCTCACTACAAATAATTCAATTTCGTTTCTTTTCATGGCTGAGTGATATTGCATTTTATATATGTGCCACATCTTATTTATCCATTCATCTGTCGATGGACATTTAAGTTAGTTCCATGTCCTGGCTGTTGTAAATAGTGCTGTGATGAACATTGTGGTACATGTCCCTTTTTGAATTATGGTTTTCTCAGGGTATATGCCCAGTAGTGGGATTGCTGGGTCATATGGTACTTCTATTTTTAGTTGTTTAAGGAACGTCCATACTGTTTTCCACTGTGGTTCTATCAATTTACATTCTCACCAACAGTGCAGGAGGGTTCCCTTTTCACCACACCCTTTCCAGCATTTATTGTTTCTAGATTTTTTGATAATGGCCATTCTGACTGGTGTGAGGTGATACCTCATTGTAGTTTTGATTTGCATTTCTCTAATAATTAGTGATATTGAGCATCTTTGCGTGTGCCTGTTGGCCATCTGAGTGTCTTCCTTGGTGAAATATCTATTTAGGTCTTCTGCCCATTTTTTAACTGGATTGTTTGTTTTTTTTGTTATTGAGCTCCGTGAGCTGTTTGTATGTTTTGAGATTAATCCTTTGTCTGTTGTTTCATTTGCAAATAATTTCTCCCATTCTGAGGGCTGTCTTTTTGTCTTGTTTATGGTCTCCTTTGCTGTGAAAAAGCTTTTAAGTTTAATTAAGTCCCATTTGTTTATTTTAATTTTTATTTCTCTTACTCAGGGAGGTGGGTCAAAAAAGATCTTGCTGTGGTTTATGTCAAAGAGTGTTTTCCCTATGTTTTCCTCTAAGAGTTTTATATTGTCTGGTCTTACATTTAGGTCTTTAATCCATTTGGAGTTTACTTTTGTGTATGGTGTTATGTAGTGTTCTAATTTCATTCTTTTACATGTAGCTGTCCAGTTTTCCCAGCACCACTTATTGAAGAGGCTGTCCTTTCTCCATTGTATGTTGTTGCCTCCCTTGTCGTAAATTAGGTGACCATCTGTGCATGGGTTTATCTCTGGGCATTCTATCCTGTACCACTGATCTACATTTCTGTTTTTGTGCCAGTACCATACTGTCTTGATTACTGTAGGTTTGTGGTATAGTTTGAAGTCGGGGAGCCTGATTCCTGCAACTCCATTTTTCTTTCTCAAGATTGCTTTGGCTACTCGGGGTCTTTTGTGTTTCCATATGAATTGTAAAATTTTTTGTTCTAATTCTGTGAAGAATGCCATTCATAGTTTGATAGGGATTGCATTGAATCTGTAAGTTGCTTTGGGTAGTATAGTCATTTTCACAATATTGATTCTTCCAATCCAAGTACATGGTATAATCCTCCATCTGTTTATGTCATCTTCGACTTCTTTCATCAGTGTTTTATAGTTTTCTGAGTACAAGTCTTCCGCCTCCTTAGGCAGGTTTATTCCTAAATATTTTATTCCTTTTGTTGCAAAGGTAAATGGGAGTGTTTCCTTAATTTCTCTTTCTGATTTTTCATTTGTCGGTGTATAGGAATTCCAGAGATTTCTGTGCATTAATTTTGTATCCTGCAATGTTACCAAATTCATTGATTAGTTCTGGTAGTTTTCTGGTGGCATCTTTAGGATTACCTATGTATAGTATCATGTCATCAGCAAGCAGTGACAGTTTTACTTCTTCTTTTCCAATTTGTATACCTTTTATTTCTTTTTCTTCTCTGATTGCCATGGCTAGGACTTCCAAAACTATGTTGAATAAGAGTGGCGAGAGTGGACATCCTTGTCTTGTTCCTGATCTTACTGGAAATGCTTTCAGTTTTTCACCATTGAGTGTGATGCTTGCTGTGGGTTTGTCATATATGGACTTTATTATGTTGAGGTAGTTTCCCTCTTATGCCCATTTTCTGGAGAGATTTTTATCATAAATGGGTACTGAATTTTGTCAAAAGCTTTTTCTGCATCTATTGATATGATCATATGGTTTTATTCCTTAATTTGTTAATGTGGTGTATCACATTGATTGATTAGCATATATTGAAGAATTCTTGCATCCCTGGGGTAATCCCACTTGATCATGGTGTATGATGCTTTGAAAGTGCTGTTGGATTCTGTTTGCTAGTATTTTGTTCAGGATTTTTGCATCTATGTTCATCAGTGATATTGGTCCATAATTTTCTTTTTTGTGATATCTTTTTCTGGTTTTGGTATCAGTGTGATGGTGGCTTTGTCAAATGAACTTTGGAGTGTTTCTCCCTTTGCAATTTTTTGGAAGAGTTTGAGAAGGATTGGTGTTAGCTGTTCTCTAAATGTGTGATAGAATTCGCCTGTGAAGCCATCTGGTCCTGGACTTTTGTTTTTTGGAAGATTTTTAATTACGGTTTCAATTTTATTACTTGTGATAGGTCTGTTTATATTTTCTAATTCTTCCTCGTTCAGTCTTGTAAAATTGTACCTTTCCAAAAATTTGTCCATTTCTTTGTGGTTGTCCATTTTATTGGCATATTGTTGTTTGTAGTAGTCTCTTATAATCCTTTTTATTTCTGCAGTGTCAGTTGTGATTTCTCCTTTTTCATTTCTAATTTTATTGATTTGCGTCCTCTCCTTTTTTTCTTGATGAGTCTGGCTAAGGCTTTATCAGTTTTCTTTACCTTCTCAAAAAACCAGCTTTTAGTTTTATTGATCTTTGCTATTTTCTTCATTTTTATTTCATTTATTTCTGCTCTGATCTTTATGACTTCTGTCCTTCTACTGTCTTTGGGTTTTCTTTTTTCTTCTTTCTCTAGTTTTTTTTAAAAATTTATTTATTTATGGCCACATTGTGTCTTCGTTGCTGTGCACGGGCTTCTCATTGCGGTGGCTTCTGTTGTTGGGGAGCATGGGCTTTAGACGCGTGGGCTTCAGTAGCTGTGGCTCGAAGGCTCTAGGGCACAGGCTCAGTAGTTGTGGCGCACAGGCTTAGTTGCTCCACAGCATGTGGGATCTTCCCGGACCAGGGCTCAAACCCGTGTCTCCCGCATTGGCAGGCGGATTCTTAACCACTGCGCCACCAGGGAAGCCCTCTCTAGTTGTTTTAAGTGTAAGGTTAGATTGTTTATTTGAGATGTTTCTTGTTTCTTGAGGTGAGATTGAATTGTTATAAATTTCCCTCTTTGAACTGCTTTTGCTGCATCCCATAGGTTTTGGGTCGTTGTGTTTTTGTTGTCATTTGTTTCTATGTATTTTTTAATTTCTTCTTTGATTTCTTCAGTGATCTCTTAGTTATTTAGTATCACACTGTTTATCCTCCATGTATTTTTGTTTTTTACAGTTTTTTTCCTGTAATTGATTTCCAGTCTCATAGCGTTGTGGTCAGAAAAGATGCTTGATACTATTTCAATTCTCTTAAATTTTCTGAGGCTTGATTTGTGACCCAAGATGTGATCTGTCCTGGAGAATGTTCTGTGTGCACTTGGGAAGGAAGTGTATCTGCAACTTTTGGGTGGAATGTTCTATAAATATCAGTTAGAACTATCTGATCTATTGTGTCATTTAAAGTTTGTGTTTCCTTATTTATTTTCTGTTTGGATGATCTGTCCACTGCTGTTAAGTGGGGTATTAAAGTCCCCTACTATTATTGTGTTACTGTCGATTTCTCCTTTCATGGTTGTTAGCATTTGCCTTATATATTGAGGTGCTCCAATGTTGGGTGCATAAACATTTATAATCGTTATAGCTTCT